>NW_027309830.1:372500-745000 GCF_047496795.1 Chiloscyllium punctatum
ACAGAGGGCAAGAAACTGAGGGGCTGAAACAGAGGGCGAGAATCAGAGGGGCTGAAACAGAGTGCGAGAAACAGAGGGGCTGAAACAGAGGGCGAGAAACAGAGGTGCTGAAACAGAGGGCGAGAAACAGAGGGGCTGAAACAGAGGGCGAGAAACAGAGGGGCTGAAACAGAGGGCGAGAAACAGAGGGGCTGAAACAGAGGGGCTGAAACAGTGGGGCTGAAACAGAGGGGCTGAAACAGAGGGCGAGAAATAGAGGGGCTGAAACAGAGTGCGAGAAACAGAGGGGCTGAAACAGAGCGCGAGAAACAGAGGGGCTGAAACAGAGGGCGCGAAACAGAGGGGCTGAAACAGAGGGGCTGAAACAGAGGGGCTGAAACAGAGGGCAAGAAACTGAGGGGCTGAAACAGAGGGCGCGAAACAGAGGGACTGAAACAGAGGGCGAGAACCAGACGGGCAGAAACAGTGGGCGAGAAACAGAGGGGCTGAAACAGAGGGGCTGAAACAGAGAGCGCGAAACAGAGGGACTGAAACAGAGGGCGAGAAACAGAGGGGCTGGAACAGAGGGGCTGAAATAGAGGTGCTGAAACAGAGGGGCTGAAACAGAGGGCGAGAAACAGAGGGGCTGAAACAGAGGGCGAGAAACAGAGGGCGAGAAACAGAGAGGCTGAAACAGAGGGGCTGAAACAGAGGGGCTGAAACAAAGCGGCTGATACAGCGGGTGAGAAACAGAGGGTCTGAAACAGAGGGCGAGAAACAGAGTCGCTGAAACATGGTGAGAAACAGAGGGGCTGAAACAGAGGGGATGAAACAGAGGGTCTGAAACAGTGGGGCTGAAACAGAGGGGCTGAAACAGAGGGCAAGAAACAGAGGGGCTGAAACAGAGGGCGAGAAACAGAGGGGCTGAAACAGAGGGCGAGAAACAGAGGGGCTGAAGCAGAGCGCGAGAAACAGAGGGGCTGAAACAGAGGGGCTGAAACAGAGGGCGAGAAACAGAGAGGCTGAAACAGAGGGCGAGAAACAGAGTGGCTGAAACAGAGGGCAAGAAACAGAGGGGCTGAAACAGAGGGCGAGGAACAGAGGGGCTGAAACAGAGGGCGAGAAACAGAGGGGCAGAAACAGAGGGCGAGAAACGGAGGGGCTGAAACAGAGGGGCTGAAAGAGAGGGGCTGAAACAGAGTGCGAGAAACAGAGGGGCTGAAACAGAGGGCGAGAAACAGAAGGGCTGAAACGGAGGGCGAGAAACAGAGGGGCTGAAACAGAGGGCGAGAAACAGAGGGGCTGAAACAGAGGGGCTGAAACAGAGGGCTGAAACAGAGGAGCTGAAACAGAGGGGCTGAACCAGAAGGGCTGAAACAGAGGGCGAGAAACAGAGGGGCTGAAACAGAGGGCCAGAAACAGAGGGCCAGAAACAGAGGGACTGAAACTGAGGGGCTGAAACAGAGGGGCTGAAACAGAGGGCGAGAAACAGAGCGGCTGAAACAGAGGGCGAGAAACAGAGGGGCTGAAACAAAGGGGCTGAATGTGGGGCTGAAACAGAGGGGCTGAAACAGAGGGCGAGAAATAGAGGGGCTGAAACAGAGGGCGAGAAACAGAGGGGCTGAAACAGAGGGCGAGAAACAGAGGGGCTGAAAGAGAGAGGCTGAAACAGAGGGGCTGAAACAGAGGGCGAGAAACAGGGGCTGAAACAGAGGGCGAGAAACAGAGGGGCTGAAACAGAGGGCGAGAAACAGAGGGGCTGAAACAGAGGGCGAGAAACAGAGGGGCTGAAACAGAGGGCGAGAAACAGAGGGGCTGAAACAGAGGGCGAGAAACAGAGGGTGAGAAACAGAGTGGCTGAAACAGAGGGCGAGAAACAGAGGGGCTGAAACAGAGGGGCTGAAACAGAGGGGCTGAATCAGAGGGGCTGAAACAGAGGGGCTGAATCAGATGGGCTCAAACAGAGGGCGAGAAACAGAGGGGCTGACACAGAGGGCGAGAGACAGAGGGGCAGAAAAAGAGGGCGAGAAACAGAGGGGCTGAAACAGAGGGGCTGAAACAGAGAGTGTGAATCTGAGGGGCTGAAACAGAGGGCGAGAAACAGAGGGGCTGAAACAGAGGGGCTGAATCGGAGGGGCTGAAACAGAGGGGCTGAAACAGAGGGGCTGAAACAGAGGGCGAGAAACAGAGGGGCTGAATCAGAGGGGCTGAATCAGAGGGGCCGAAAGAGAGGGGCTGAAACAGTGGGCGAGAAACAGAGTGCGAGAAACAGAGGGGCTGAAACAGAGGGGCTGAAACAGACGGGCTGAAACAGAGAGCCTGAAACAGAGGAGCTGAAACAGACGGTGAGAAACAGATGGGCTGAAACAGAGGGCTGAAACAGAGGGGCTGAAAAAGAGGGCGAAAAACAGAGGGGCTGAAACAGAGGGCGAGAAACAGAGGGGGTGAAACAGAGGGGCTGAAACAGAGGGGCTGAAACAGAGAGGCTGAAACAGGGTGGCTGAAACAGAGGGGCTGAAACAGAGGTGCTGAAACAGAGGGGCTGAAACAGAGGGCGAGAAACAGAGGGGCTGAAACAGAGGGCGAGAAACAGAGGGGCTGAAACAGAGGGGCTGAAACAGAGGGCGAGAAACAGAGGGGCTGAAACAGAGGGCGAGAAACAGAGGGGCTGAAATAGAGGGCGAGAAACAGAGGGGCTGAAACAGAGGGGCTGAAACAGAGGGCGAGAAACAGAGGGGCTGAATCAGAGGGGCTGAATCAGAGGGGCTGAAACAGAGGGGCTGAAACAGAGGGCGAGAAACAAAGGGGCTGAAACAGCGGGCGAGAAACAGAGGGCCAGAAACAGAGGGGCTGAAACAGAGGGGCTGAAACAGACGGGCTGAAACAGAGAGCCTGAAACAGAGGGCGAGAAACAGAGGGGCTGAAACAGAGGGCGAAAAACAGAGGGGCTGAAACAGAGGGCGAGAAACAGAGGGGATGAAACAGAGGGGCTGAAACAGAGGGGCTGAAACAGAGGGGCTGAATCAGAGGGGCTGAAACAGAGGGGCTGAATCAGAGGGGCTGAAACAGAGGGCGAGAAACAGAGGGGCTGAAACAGAGGGCGAGAAACAGAGGGGCTGAAACAGAGGGCGAGAAACAGAGGGGCTGAAACAGAGGGGCTGAAACACAGTGGCTGAAACAGAGGGCGAGAAACAGAGAGGTTGAAACAGAGGGCGAGAAACAGAGGGGCTGAAACAGAGGGCGAGAAACAGAGGGGCTGAAACAGAGGGCGAGAAACAGAGGGGCTGAAACAGAGGGGCTGAAACAGACGGGCTGAAACAGAGGGCAAAAAACAGAGGGGCTGAAACAGAGGGCGAGAAACAGGGGGTGAGAAACAGAGGGCGAGAAACAGAGGGGCTGAAACAGAGCGCAAAAAACAGAGGGGCTGAAACAGAGGGCGAGAAACAGAGGGTGAGAAACAGAGGGCGAGAAACAGATGGGATGAAACAGAGGGGCTGAAACAGAGGGGCTGAAATAGAGGGGCTGAAACAGAGGGGCTGAATCAGAGGGGCTGCAACAGAGGGGCTGAATCAGAGGGGCTGACACAGAGTGCGAGAAACAGAGGGGCTGAAACAGAGGGCGAGAAACAGATGGGATGATGCAGAGGGCGAGAAACAGAGGGGCTGAAACAGAGGGCGCGAAACAGAGGGGCTGAAACAGAGGGGCTGAAACAGAGGGCTGAATCAGAGGGCGAGAAACTGAGGGGCTGAAACAGAGGGCGAGAATCAGAGGGGCTGAAACAGAGGGCGAGAAACAGAGGGGCTGAATCAGAGGGGCTGAAACACAGGGCGAGAAACAGAAAGGCTGAAACAGAGGGCGAGAAACAGAGGGGCTGAAACAGAGGGGCTGAAACAGATGGTGAGAAACAGAGGGGATTAGACAGAGGGCGAGAAACAGAGGGGCTGAAACAGAGGGGCTGTTACAGAGGGGCTGAATCAGAGGGGCTGAAACAGAGAGCGCGAAAGAGAGAGACGGAAACAGAGGGGCTGAAACAGAGGGTGCGAAACAGAGGGACTGAAACAGAGGGCGAGAACCAGACGGGCAGAAACAGAGGGCGAGAAACAGAGTCGCTGAAACAGAGGGGCTGAAACAGAGAGCGCGAAACAGAGGGACTGAAACAGAGGGCGAGAAACAGAGGGGCTGAAACAGACGGCGAGAAACAGAGGGGCTGAAACAGAGGGCGTGAAACAGAGGGGCTGAAACAGAGGGCAAGAAACAGAGGGGCTGAAACTGAGTGGATGAAACAGAAGGGCTGAAACAGAGGGGCTGAAACAGAGGGCGAGAAACAGAGGGGCTGAAACAGAGGGGCTGAAACAGAGGGGCTGAATCAGAGGGGCTGATTCACAGGGGCTGAAACAGAGGGGCTGAATCAGAGGGGCTGAAACAGAGGGCGCTAAACAGAGGGACTGAAACAGAGGGCGAGAACCAGACGGGCAGAAACAGTGGGCGAGAAACAGAGGGGCTGAAACAGAGGGGCTGAAACAGAGAGCGCAAAACAGAGGGACTGAAACAGAGGGCGAGAAACAGAGGGGCTGGAACAGAGGGGCTGAAATAGAGGTGCTGAAACAGAGGGGCTGAAACAGAGGGCGAGAAACAGAGGGGCTGAAACAGAGGGCGAGAAACAGAGGGCGAGAAACAGAGAGGCTGAAACAGAGGGGCTGAAACAGAGGGGCTGAAACAAAGCGGCTGATACAGCGGGTGAGAAACAGAGGGTCTGAAACAGAGGGCGAGAAACAGAGTCGCTGAAACATGGTGAGAAACAGAGGGGCTGAAACAGAGGGGCTGAAACAGAGGGTCTGAAACAGTGGGGCTGAAACAGAGGGGCTGAAACAGAGGGCAAGAAACAGAGGGGCTGAAACAGAGGGCGAGAAACAGAGGGGCTGAAACTGAGGGCGAGAAACAGAGGGGCTGAAACAGAGGGCGAGAAACAGAGGGGCTGAAACAGAGGGGCTGAAACAGAGGGCGAGAAACAGAGAGGCTGAAACAGAGGGCGAGAAACAGAGTGGCTGAAACAGAGGGCAAGAAACAGAGGGGCTGAAACAGAGGGCTAGGAACAGAGGGGCTGAAACAGAGGGCGAGAAACAGAGGGGCAGAAACAGAGGGCGAGAAACGGAGGGGCTGAAACAGAGGGGCTGAAAGAGAGGGGCTGAAACAGAGTGCGAGAAACAGAGGAGCTGAAACAGAGGGCGAGAAACAGAAGGGCTGAAACAGAGGGCGAGAAACAGAGGGCGAGAAACAGAGGGGCTGAAACAGAGGGTGAGAACCAGAGGGGCTGAAACAGAGGGGCTGAAACAGAGGGGCTGAAACGGAGTGCGAGAAACAGAGGGGCTGAAACAGAGGGGCTGAAACAGTGGAGCTGAAACAGAGGGGCTGAAACAGAGGGCGAGAAACAGAGGGGCTGAAACAGAGGGGCTGAAACAGAGGAGCTGAAACAGAGGGCGAGAAACAGAGAGGCTGAAACAGAGTGCGAGAAACAGAGGGGCTGAAACAGAGGGCGAGAAACAGAGGGGCTGAAACAGAGGGGCTGAAACAGAGGGGCTGAAACAGAGGGCGAGAAACAGAGGGGCTGAAACAGAGGGGCTGAAACAGAGGGCGAGAAACAGAGGGGCTGAAACAGAGGGCGAGAAACAGAGTGGCTGAAACAGAGGGCAAGAATCAGAGGAGCTGAAACAGAGGGGCTGAAACAGAGGGCGAGAAACAGAGGTGCTGAAACAGAGGGCGAGAAACAGAGGGCGAGAAACAGAGAGGCTGAAACAGAGGGGCTGAAACAGAGGGGCTGAAACAATGCGGCTGATACAGAGGGTGAGAAACAGAGGGGCTGAAACAGAGGGCGAGAAACAGAGTCGCTGAAACATGGCGAGAAACAGAGGGGCTGAAACAGAGGGGCTGAAACAGAGGGGCTGAAACAGAGGGGCTGAAACAGAGGGGCTGAAACAGAGGGCAAGAAACAGAGTGGCTGAAACAGAGGGGCTGAAACAGAGGGCGAGAAACAGAGGGGCTGAAACAGAGGGCGAGAAACAGAGGGGCTGAAACAGAGGGCGAGAAACAGAGGGGCTGAAACAGAGGGGCTGAAACAGTGGGGCTGAAACAGAGGGGCTGAAACAGAGGGCGAGAAATAGAGGGGCAGAAACAGAGGGCGAGAAACAGAGGGGCTGAAACAAAGCGCGAGAAACAGAGGGGCTGAAACAGAGGGCGCGAAACAGAGGGGCTGAAACAGAGGGGCTGAAACAGAGGGGCTGAAACAGAGGGCAAGAAACTGAGGGGCTGAAACAGAGGGCGAGAATCAGAGGGGCTGAAACAGAGTGCGAGAAACAGAGGGGCTGAAACAGAGGGCGAGAAACAGAGGTGCTGAAACAGAGGGCGAGAAACAGAGGGGCTGAAACAGAGGGCGAGAAACAGAGGGGCTGAAACAGAGGGCGAGAAACAGAGGGGCTGAAACAGAGGGGCTGAAACAGTGGGGCTGAAACAGAGGGGCTGAAACAGAGGGCGAGAAATAGAGGGGCTGAAACAGAGTGCGAGAAACAGAGGGGCTGAAACAGAGCGCGAGAAACAGAGGGGCTGAAACAGAGGGCGCGAAACAGAGGGGCTGAAACAGAGGGGCTGAAACAGAGGGGCTGAAACAGAGGGCAAGAAACTGAGGGGCTGAAACAGAGGGCGCGAAACAGAGGGACTGAAACAGAGGGCGAGAACCAGACGGGCAGAAACAGTGGGCGAGAAACAGAGGGGCTGAAACAGAGGGGCTGAAACAGAGAGCGCGAAACAGAGGGACTGAAACAGAGGGCGAGAAACAGAGGGGCTGGAACAGAGGGGCTGAAATAGAGGTGCTGAAACAGAGGGGCTGAAACAGAGGGCGAGAAACAGAGGGGCTGAAACAGAGGGCGAGAAACAGAGGGCGAGAAACAGAGAGGCTGAAACAGAGGGGCTGAAACAGAGGGGCTGAAACAAAGCGGCTGATACAGCGGGTGAGAAACAGAGGGTCTGAAACAGAGGGCGAGAAACAGAGTCGCTGAAACATGGTGAGAAACAGAGGGGCTGAAACAGAGGGGATGAAACAGAGGGTCTGAAACAGTGGGGCTGAAACAGAGGGGCTGAAACAGAGGGCAAGAAACAGAGGGGCTGAAACAGAGGGCGAGAAACAGAGGGGCTGAAACAGAGGGCGAGAAACAGAGGGGCTGAAGCAGAGCGCGAGAAACAGAGGGGCTGAAACAGAGGGGCTGAAACAGAGGGCGAGAAACAGAGAGGCTGAAACAGAGGGCGAGAAACAGAGTGGCTGAAACAGAGGGCAAGAAACAGAGGGGCTGAAACAGAGGGCGAGGAACAGAGGGGCTGAAACAGAGGGCGAGAAACAGAGGGGCAGAAACAGAGGGCGAGAAACGGAGGGGCTGAAACAGAGGGGCTGAAAGAGAGGGGCTGAAACAGAGTGCGAGAAACAGAGGGGCTGAAACAGAGGGCGAGAAACAGAAGGGCTGAAACGGAGGGCGAGAAACAGAGGGCGAGAAACAGAGGGGCTGAAACAGAGGGTGAGAACCAGAGGGGCTGAAACAGAGGGGCTGAAACAGAGGGGCTGAAACGGAGTGCGAGAAACAGAGGGGCTGAAACAGAGGGGCTGAAACAGTGGAGCTGAAACAGAGGGGCTGAAACAGAGGGCGAGAAACAGAGGGGCTGAAACAGAGGGGCTGAAACAGAGGAGCTGAAACAGAGGGCGAGAAACAGAGAGGCTGAAACAGAGTGCGAGAAACAGAGGGGATGAAACAGAGGGCGAGAAACAGAGGGGCTGAAACAGAGGGGCTGAAACAGAGGGGCTGAAACAGAGGGGCTGAAACAGAGGGCGAGAAACAGAGGGGCTGAAACAGAGGGCGAGAAACAGAGTGGCTGAAACAGAGGGGCTGAAACAGTGGGGTTGAAACAGAGGGGCTGAAACAGAGGGCGAGAAATAGAGGGGCTGAAACAAAGGGCGAGAAACAGAGGGGCTGAAACAGAGGGCGAGAAACAGAGGGGCTGAAACAGAGGGGCTGAAACAGTGGGGCTGAAACAGAGGGGCTGAAACAGAGGGCGAGAAATAGAGGGGCTGAAACAGAGGGCGAGAAACAGAGGGGCTGAAACAGAGCGCGAGAAACAGAGGGCCTGAAACAGAGGGCGCGAAACAGAGGGGCTGAAACAGAGGGGCTGAAACAGAGGGGCTGAAACAGAGGGCAAGAAACTGAGGGGCTGAAACAGAGGGCGAGAATCAGAGGGGCTGAAACAGAGTGCGAGAAACAGAGGGGCTGAATCAGAGGGGCTGAAACAGAGGGCGCGTAACAGAAAGACTGAAACAGAGGGCGAGAAACAGAGGGGCTGAAACAGAGGGGCTGAAACAGATGGTGAGAAACAGAGGGGATTAAACAGAGGGCGAGAAACAGAGGGGCTGAAACAGAGGGGCTGAAACAGAGGGACTGAATCAGAGGGGCTGAAACAGAGGGCGAGAAACAGAGGGGCTGAAACAGAGGGGCTGAAACAGAGAGCGCGAAACAGAGGGACTGAAACAGAGGGCGAGAAACAGAGGGGCTGAAACAGACGGCGAGAAACAGAGGGGCTGAAACAGAGGGCGAGAAACAGAGGGGCTGAAACAGAGGGCAAGAAACAGAGGGGCTGAAACTGAGTGGCTGAAACAGAAGGGCTGAAACAGAGGGGCTGAAACAGAGGGCGAGAAACAGAGGGGCTGAATCAGAGGGGCTGAATCAGAGGAGCTGAAACAGAGGGGCTGAAACAGAGGGCGAGAAACAGAGGGGCTGAAACAGAGGGCGAGAAACAGAGGGCGAGAAACAGAGAGGCTGAAACAGAGGGGCTGAAACAGAGGGGCTGAAACAATGCGGCTGATACAGAGGGTGAGAAACAGAGGGGCTGAAACAGAGTGCGAGAAACAGAGTCGCTGAAACATGGCGAGAAACAGAGGGGCTGAAACAGAGGGGCTGAAACAGAGGGGCTGAAACAGAGGGGCTGAAACAGAGGGCGAGAAACAGAGGGGCTGAAACAGAGGGGCTGAAACAGAGGGCGAGAAACAGAGGGGCTGAAACAGAGGGCGAGAAACAGAGTGGCTGAAACAGAGGGGCTGAAACAGAGGGGCTGAAACAGTGGGGCTGAAACAGAGGGGCTGAAACAGAGGGCGAGAAATAGAGGGGCTGAAACAGAGGGCGAGAAACAGAGGGGCTGAAACAGAGCGCGAGAAACAGAGGGCCTGAAACAGAGGGGCTGAAACAGAGGGCGAGAAACAGAGGGGCTGAAACAGAGGGCGAGAAACAGAGTGGCTGAAACAGAGGGGCTGAAACAGTGGGGTTGAAACAGAGGGGCTGAAACAGAGGGCGAGAAATAGAGGGGCTGAAACAAAGGGCGAGAAACAGAGGGGCTGAAACAGAGCGCGAGAAACAGAGGGGCTGAAACAGAGGGGCTGAAACAGAGGGGCTGAAACAGTGGGGCTGAAACAGAGGGGCTGAAACAGAGGGCGAGAAATAGAGGGGCTGAAACAGAGGGCGAGAAACAGAGGGGCTGAAACAGAGCGCGAGAAACAGAGGGCCTGAAACAGAGGGCGCGAAACAGAGGGGCTGAAACAGAGGGGCTGAAACAGAGGGGCTGAAACAGAGGGCAAGAAACTGAGGGGCTGAAACAGAGGGCGAGAATCAGAGGGGCTGAAACAGAGTGCGAGAAACAGAGGGGCTGAATCAGAGGGGCTGAAACAGAGGGCGCGTAACAGAAAGACTGAAACAGAGGGCGAGAAACAGAGGGGCTGAAACAGAGGGGCTGAAACAGATGGTGAGAAACAGAGGGGATTAAACAGAGGGCGTGAAACAGAGGGGCTGAAACAGAGGGGCTGAAACAGAGGGGCTGAATCAGAGGGGCTGAAACAGAGGGCGAGAAACAGACGGGCAGAAACAGAGGGCGAGAAACAGAGGGGCTGAAACAGAGGGGCTGAAACAGAGAGTGCGAAACAGAGGGACTGAAACAGAGGGCGAGAAACAGAGGGGCTGAAACAGACGGCGAGAAACAGAGGGGCTGAAACAGAGGGCGAGAAACAGAGGGGCTGAAACAGAGGGCAAGAAACAGAGGGGCTGAAACTGAGTGGCTGAAACAGAAGGGCTGAAACAGAGGGGCTGAAACAGAGGGCGAGAAACAGAGGGGCTGAATCAGAGGGGCTGAATCAGAGGAGCTGAAACAGAGGGGCTGAAACAGAGTGCGAGAAACAGAGTCGCTGAAACATGGCGAGAAACAGAGGGGCTGAAACAGAGGGGCTGAAACAGAGGGGCTGAAACAGAGGGGCTGAAACAGAGGGCGAGAAACAGAGGGGCTGAAACAGAGGGGCTGAAACAGAGGGCGAGAAACAGAGGGGCTGAAACAGAGGGCGAGAAACAGAGTGGCTGAAACAGAGGGGCTGAAACAGTGGGGTTGAAACAGAGGGGCTGAAACAGAGGGCGAGAAATAGAGGGGCTGAAACAAAGGGCGAGAAACAGAGGGGCTGAAACAGAGGGAGAGAAACAGAGGGGCTGAAACAGAGGGGCTGAAACAGAGGGGCTGAAACAGTGGGGCTGAAACAGAGGGGCTGAAACAGAGGGCGAGAAATAGAGGGGCTGAAACAGAGGGCGAGAAACAGAGGGGCTGAAACAGAGCGCGAGAAACAGAGGGCCTGAAACAGAGGGGCTGAAACAGAGGGCGAGAAACAGAGGGGCTGAAACAGAGGGCGAGAAACAGAGTGGCTGAAACAGAGGGGCTGAAACAGTGGGGTTGAAACAGAGGGGCTGAAACAGAGGGCGAGAAATAGAGGGGCTGAAACAAAGGGCGAGAAACAGAGGGGCTGAAACAGAGGGAGAGAAACAGAGGGGCTGAAACAGAGGGGCTGAAACAGAGGGGCTGAAACAGTGGGGCTGAAACAGAGGGGCTGAAACAGAGGGCGAGAAATAGAGGGGCTGAAACAGAGGGCGAGAAACAGAGGGGCTGAAACAGAGCGCGAGAAACAGAGGGCCTGAAACAGAGGGCGCGAAACAGAGGGGCTGAAACAGAGGGGCTGAAACAGAGGGGCTGAAACAGAGGGCAAGAAACTGAGGGGCTGAAACAGAGGGCGAGAATCAGAGGGGCTGAAACAGAGTGCGAGAAACAGAGGGGCTGAATCAGAGGGGCTGAAACAGAGGGCGCGTAACAGAAAGACTGAAACAGAGGGCGAGAAACAGAGGGGCTGAAACAGAGGGGCTGAAACAGATGGTGAGAAACAGAGGGGATTAAACAGAGGGCGTGAAACAGAGGGGCTGAAACAGAGGGGCTGAAACAGAGGGGCTGAATCAGAGGGGCTGAAACAGAGGGCGAGAAACAGACGGGCAGAAACAGAGGGCGAGAAACAGAGGGGCTGAAACAGAGGGGCTGAAACAGAGAGTGCGAAACAGAGGGACTGAAACAGAGGGCGAGAAACAGAGGGGCTGAAACAGACGGCGAGAAACAGAGGGGCTGAAACAGAGGGCGAGAGACAGAGGGGCTGAAACAGAGGGCAAGAAACAGAGGGGCTGAAACTGAGTGGCTGAAACAGAAGGGCTGAAACAGAGGGGCTGAAACAGAGGGCGAGAAACAGAGGGGCTGAATCAGAGGGGCTGAATCAGAGGAGCTGAAACAGAGGGGCTGAAACAGAGGGCGAGAAACAGAGGGGCTGAAACAGAGGGAGAGAAACAGAGGGCGAGAAACAGAGAGGCTGAAACAGAGGGGCTGAAACAGAGGGCGAGAAACAGAGGGGCTGAAACAGAGGGAGAGAAACAGAGGGCGAGAAACAGAGAGGCTGAAACAGAGGGGCTGAAACAGAGGGGCTGAAACAATGCGGCTGATACAGAGGGTGAGAAACAGAGGGGCTGAAACAGAGGGCGAGAAACAGAGTCGCTGAAACATGGCGAGAAACAGAGGGGCTGAAACAGAGGGGCTGAAACAGAGGGGCTGAAACAGAGGGGCTGAAACAGAGGGCAAGAAACAGAGGGGCTGAAACAGAGGGGCTGAAACAGAGGGCGAGAAACAGAGGGGCTGAAACAGAGGGCGAGAAACAGAGGGGCTGAAACAGAGGGCGAGAAACAGAGGGGCTGAAACAGAGGGGCTGAAACAGTGGGGCTGAAACAGAGGGGCTGAAACAGAGGGCGAGAAATAGAGGGGCAGAAACAGAGGGCGAGAAACAGAGGGGCTGAAACAAAGAGCGAGAAACAGAGGGGCTGAAACAGAGGGCGCGAAACAGAGGGGCTGAAACAGAGGGGCTGAAACAGAGGGGCTGAAACAGAGGGCAAGAAACTGAGGGGCTGAAACAGAGGGCGAGAATCAGAGGGGCTGAAACAGAGTGCGAGAAACAGAGGGGCTGAAACAGAGGGCGAGAAACAGAGGTGCTGAAACAGAGGGCGAGAAACAGAGGGGCTGAAAGAGAGGGCGAGAAACAGAGGGGCTGAAACAGAGGGCGAGAAACAGCGGGGCTGAAACAGAGGGGCTGAAACAGTGGGGCTGAAACAGAGGGGCTGAAACAGAGGGCGAGAAATAGAGGGGCTGAAACAGAGTGCGAGAAACAGAGGGGCTGAAACAGAGGGCGCGAAACAGAGGGGCTGAAACAGAGGGGCTGAAACAGAGGGCAAGAAACTGAGGGGCTGAAACAGAGGGCGAGAATCAGAGGGGCTGAAACAGAGTGCGAGAAACAGAGGGGCTGAATCAGAGGGGCTGAAACAGAGGGCGAGAAACAGAAAGACTGAAACAGAGGGCGAGAAACAGAGGGGCTGAAACAGAGGGGCTGAAACAGATGGTGAGAAACAGAGGGGATTAAACAGAGGGCGAGAAACAGAGGGGCTGAAACAGAAGGGCTGAAACAGAGGGGCTGAATCAGAGGGGCTGATTCAGAGGGGCTGAAACAGAGGGGCTGAATCAGAGGGGCTGAAACAGAGGGCGAGAAACCGAGTGGCTGAAACAGAGGGCGAGAAACAGAGGGGCTTAAACAGAGGGCGAGAAACAGAGGGGCTGAAACAGATGGTGAGAAACAGAGGGGATTAAACAGAGGGCGAGAAACAGAGGGGCTGAAACAGAGGGGCTGAAACAGAGGGGCTGAATCAGAGGGGCTGATTCAGAGGGGCTGAAACAGAGGGGCTGAATCAGAGGGGCTGAAACAGAGGGCGAGAAACAGAGTGGCTGAAACAGAGGGCGAGAAACAGACGGGCAGAAACAGAGGGCGAGAAACAGAGGGGCTGAAACAGAGGGGCTGAAACAGAGAGCGCGAAACAGAGGGACTGAAACAGAGGGCGAGAAACAGAGGGGCTGAAACAGACGGCGAGAAACAGATGGGCTGAAACAGAGGGCGAGAAACAGGGGGGCTGAAACAGAGGGCAAGAAACAGAGGGGCTGAAACTGAGTGGCTGAAACAGAAGGGCTGAAACAGAGGGGCTGAAACAGAGGGCGAGAAACAGAGGGGCTGAAACAGAGGGGCTGAATCAGAGGAGCTGAAACAGAGGGGCTGAAACAGAGGGCGAGAAACAGAGGGGCTGAAACAGAGGGGCTGAAACAGAGGGGCTGAAACAGAGGGCAAGAAACAGAGGGGCTGAAACAGAGGGGCTGAAACAGAGGGCGAGAAACAGAGGGGCTGAAACAGAGGGGCTGAAACAGAGGGGCTGAAACAGAGGGGCTGAAACAGAGGGGCTGAAACAGAGGGGCTGAAACAGAGGGCAAGAAACAGAGGGGCTGAAACAGAGGGGCTGAAACAGAGGGCGAGAAACAGAGGGGCTGAAACAGAGGGGCTGAAACAGTGGGGCTGAAACAGAGGGGCTGAAACAGAGGGCGAGAAATAGAGGGGCAGAAACAGAGGGCGAGAAACAGAGGGGCTGAAACAGAGCGCGAGAAACAGAGGGGCTGAAACAGAGGGCGCGAAACAGAGGGGCTGAAACAGAGGAGCTGAAACAGAGGGGCTGAAACAGAGGGCAAGAAACTGAGGGGCTGAAACAGAGGGCGAGAATCAGAGGGGCTGAAACAGAGTGCGAGAAACAGAAGGGCTGAAACAGAGGGTGAGAAACAGAGGTGCTGAAACAGAGGGCGAGAAACAGAGGGGCTTAAACAGAGGGCGCGAAACAGAGGGGCTGAAACAGAGGGGCTGAAACAGAGGGTGAGAATCAGAGGGGCTGAAACAGAGTGCGAGAAACAGAGGGGCTGAATCAGAGGGGTTGAAACAGAGGGCGATAAACAGAAAGACTGAAACAGAGGGCGAGAAACAGAGGGGCTGAAACAGAGGGGCTGAAACAGATGGTGAGAAACAGAGGGGATTAAACAGAGGGCGAGAAACAGAGGGGCTGAAACAGAGGGGCTGAAACAGAGGGGCTGAATCAGAGGGGCTGATTCAGAGGGGCTGAAACAGAGGGGCTGAATCAGAGGGGCTGAAACAGAGGGCGAGAAACCGAGTGGCTGAAACAGAGGGCGAGAAACAGAGGGGCTTAAACAGAGGGCGAGAAACAGAGGGGCTGAAACAGATGGTGAGAAACAGAGGGGATTAAACAGAGGGCGAGAAACAGAGGGGCTGAAACAGAGGTTCTGAAACAGAGGGGCTGAATCAGAGGGGCTGATTCAGAGGGGCTGAAACAGAGGGGCTGAATCAGAGGGGCTGAAACAGAGGGCGAGAAACAGAGGGGCTGAAACAGAGGGCGAGAAACAGACGGGCAGAAACAGAGGGCGAGAAACAGAGGGGCTGAAACAGAGGGGCTGAAACAGAGAGCGCGAAACAGAGGGACTGAAACAGAGGGCGAGAAACAGAGGGGCTGAAACAGACGGCGAGAAACAGAGGGGCTGAAACAGAGGGCGAGAAACAGGGGGGCTGAAACAGAGGTCAAGAAACAGAGGGGCTGAAACTGAGTGGCTGAAAAAGAAGGGCTGAAACAGAGGGGCTGAAACAGAGGGCGAGAAACAGAGGGGCTGAATCAGCGGGGCTGAATCAGAGGAGCTGAAACAGAGGGGCTGAAACAGAGGGCGAGAAACAGAGGGGCTGAAACAGAGGGCGAGAAACAGAGGGCGAGAAACAGAGAGGCTGAAACAGAGGGGCTGAAACAGAGGGGCTGAAACAGAGGGGCTGAAACAGAGGGCGAGAAACAGAGGGCAAGAAACAGAGGGGCTGAAACAGACGGGCTGAAACAGAGGGCGAGAAACAGAGGGGCTGAAACAGAGGGGCTGAAACAGAGGGGCTGAAACAGAGGGGCTGAAACAGAGGGGCTGAAAAAGAGGGGCTGAAACAGAGGGCAAGAAACAGAGGGGCTGAAACAGAGGGGCTGAAACAGAGGGTGAGAAACAGAGGGGCTGAAACAGAGGGCGAGAAACAGAGGGGCTGAAACAGAGGGCGAGAAACAGAGGGGCTGAAGCAGAGGGGCTGAAACAGTGGGGCTGAAACAGAGGGGCTGAAACAGAGGGCGAGAAATAGAGGGGCAGAAACAGAGGGCGAGAAACAGAGGGGCTGAAACAGAGCGCGAGAAACAGAGGGGCTGAAACAGAGGGCGCGAAACAGAGGGGCTGAAACAGAGAGGCTGAAACAGAGGGCAAGAAACTGAGGGGCTGAAACAGAGGGCGAGAATCAGAGGGGCTGAAACAGAGTGCGAGAAACAGAGGGGCTGAAACAGACGGTGAGAAACAGAGGTGCTGAAACAGAGGCGAGAAACAGAGGGGCTTAAACAGAGGGCGAGAAACAGAGGGGCTGAAACAGAGGGCGAGAAACAGAGGGGCTGAAACAGAGGGGCTGAAACAGTGGGGCTGAAACAGAGGGGCTGAAACTGAGGGCGAGAAATAGAGGGGCTGAAACAGAGGGCGAGAAACAGAGGGCGCGAAACAGAGGGGCTGAAACAGAGGGGCTGAAACAGAGGGCGCGAAACAGAGGGGCTGAAACAGAGGGGCTGAAACAGAGGGGCTGAAACAGAGGGCAAGAAACTGAGGGGTTCAAACAGAGGGCGAGAATCAGAGGGGCTGAAACAGAGTGCGAGAAACAGAGGGGCTGAATCAGAGGGGCTGAAACAGAGGGCGATAAACAGAAAGACTGAAACAGAGGGCGAGAAACAGAGGGGCTGAAACAGAGGGGCTGAAACAGATGGTGAGAAACAGAGGGGATTAAACAGAGGGCGAGAAACAGAGGGGCTGAAACAGAGGGGCTGAAACAGAGGGGCTGAAACAGAGGGGCTGAAACAGAGGGCAAGAAACAGAGGGGCTGAAACAGAGGGCGAGAAACAGAGGGGCTGAAACAGAGGGCGAGAAACAGAGGGGCTGAAACAGAGGGCGAGAAACAGAGGGGCTGAAACAGAGGGGCTGAAACAGTGGGGCTGAAACAGAGGGCGAGAAACAGAGAGTCTGGCACAGAGGGCGAGAAACAGAGGGGCTGAAACAGAGGGGCTGAAACAGAGGGGCTGAATCAGAGGGGCTGATTCAGAGGGGCTGAAACAGAGGGGCTGAATCAGAGGGGCTGAAACAGAGGGCGAGAAACAGAGTGGCTGAAACAGAGGACGAGAAACAGACGGGCAGAAACAGAGGGCGAGAAACAGAGGGCGAGAAACAGAGAGGCTGAAACAGAGGGGCTGAAACAGAGGGGCTGAAACAATGCGGCTGATACAGAGGGTGAGAAACAGAGTGGCTGAAACAGAGGGCGAGAAACAGAGTCGCTGAAACATGGCGAGAAACAGAGGGGCTGAAACAGAGGGGCTGAAACAGAGGGGCTGAAACAGAGGGCAAGAAACAGAGGGGCTGAAACAGAGGGGCTGAAACAGAGGGAAAGAAACAGAGGGGCTGAAACAGAGGGCGAGAAACAGAGGGGCTGAAACAGAGGGCGATAAACAGAGGGGCTGAAACAGAGGGGCTGAAACAGTGGGGCTGAAACAGAGGGGCTGAAACAGAGGGCGAGAAATAGAGGGGCAGAAACAGAGGGCGAGAAACAGAGGGGCTGAAACAGAGCGCGAGAAACAGAGGGGCTGAAACAGAGGGGCTGAAACAGAGAGCGCGAAACAGAGGGACTGAAACAGAGGGCGAGAAACAGAGGGGCTGAAACAGACGGCGAGAAACAGATGGGCTGAAACAGAGGGCGAGAAACAGGGGGGCTGAAACAGAGGGCAAGAAACAGAGGGGCTGAAACTGAGTGGCTGAAACAGAAGGGCTGAAACAGAGGGGCTGAAACAGAGGGCGAGAAACAGAGGGGCTGAAACAGAGGGGCTGAATCAGAGGAGCTGAAACAGAGGGGCTGAAACAGAGGGCGAGAAACAGAGGGGCTGAAACAGAGGGGCTGAAACAGAGGGGCTGAAACAGAGGGCAAGAAACAGAGGGGCTGAAACAGAGGGGCTGAAACAGAGGGCGAGAAACAGAGGGGCTGAAACAGAGGGGCTGAAACAGAGGGGCTGAAACAGAGGGGCTGAAACAGAGGGGCTGAAACAGAGGGGCTGAAACAGAGGGCAAGAAACAGAGGGGCTGAAACAGAGGGGCTGAAACAGAGGGCGAGAAACAGAGGGGCTGAAACAGAGGGGCTGAAACAGTGGGGCTGAAACAGAGGGGCTGAAACAGAGGGCGAGAAATAGAGGGGCAGAAACAGAGGGCGAGAAACAGAGGGGCTGAAACAGAGCGCGAGAAACAGAGGGGCTGAAACAGAGGGCGCGAAACAGAGGGGCTGAAACAGAGGGGCTGAAACAGAGGGGCTGAAACAGAGGGCAAGAAACTGAGGGGCTGAAACAGAGGGCGAGAATCAGAGGGGCTGAAACAGAGTGCGAGAAACAGAGGGGCTGAAACAGAGGGTGAGAAACAGAGGTGCTGAAACAGAGGGCGAGAAACAGAGGGGCTTAAACAGAGGGCGCGAAACAGAGGGGCTGAAACAGAGGGGCTGAAACAGAGGGGCTGAAACAGAGGGCAAGAAACTGAGGGGCTGAAACAGAGGGCGAGAATCAGAGGGGCTGAAACAGAGTGCGAGAAACAGAGGGGCTGAATCAGAGGGGCTGAAACAGAGGGCGATAAACAGAAAGACTGAAACAGAGGGCGAGAAACAGAGGGGCTGAAACAGAGGGGCTGAAACAGATGGTGAGAAACAGAGGGGATTAAACAGAGGGCGAGAAACAGAGGGGCTGAAACAGAGGGGCTGAAACAGAGGGGCTGAATCAGAGGGGCTGATTCAGAGGGGCTGAAACAGAGGGGCTGAATCAGAGGGGCTGAAACAGAGGGCGAGAAACCGAGTGGCTGAAACAGAGGGCGAGAAACAGAGGGGCTTAAACAGAGGGCGAGAAACAGAGGGGCTGAAACAGATGGTGAGAAACAGAGGGGATTAAACAGAGGGCGAGAAACAGAGGGGCTGAAACAGAGGTTCTGAAACAGAGGGGCTGAATCAGAGGGGCTGATTCAGAGGGGCTGAAACAGAGGGGCTGAATCAGAGGGGCTGAAACAGAGGGCGAGAAACAGAGGGGCTGAAACAGAGGGCGAGAAACAGACGGGCAGAAACAGAGGGCGAGAAACAGAGGGGCTGAAACAGAGGGGCTGAAACAGAGAGCGCGAAACAGAGGGACTGAAACAGAGGGCGAGAAACAGAGGGGCTGAAACAGACGGCGAGAAACAGAGGGGCTGAAACAGAGGGCGAGAAACAGGGGGGCTGAAACAGAGGTCAAGAAACAGAGGGGCTGAAACTGAGTGGCTGAAAAAGAAGGGCTGAAACAGAGGGGCTGAAACAGAGGGCGAGAAACAGAGGGGCTGAATCAGAGGGGCTGAATCAGAGGAGCTGAAACAGAGGGGCTGAAACAGAGGGCGAGAAACAGAGGGGCTGAAACAGAGGGCGAGAAACAGAGGGCGAGAAACAGAGAGGCTGAAACAGAGGGGCTGAAACAGAGGGGCTGAAACAGAGGGGCTGAAACAGAGGGCGAGAAACAGAGGGCAAGAAACAGAGGGGCTGAAACAGACGGGCTGAAACAGAGGGCGAGAAACAGAGGGGCTGAAACAGAGGGGCTGAAACAGAGGGGCTGAAACAGAGGGGCTGAAAAAGAGGGGCTGAAACAGAGGGCAAGAAACAGAGGGGCTGAAACAGAGGGACTGAAACAGAGGGTGAGAAACAGAGGGGCTGAAACAGAGGGCGAGAAACAGAGGGGCTGAAACAGAGGGCGAGAAACAGAGGGGCTGAAGCAGAGGGGCTGAAACAGTGGGGCTGAAACAGAGGGGCTGAAACAGAGGGCGAGAAATAGAGGGGCAGAAACAGAGGGCGAGAAACAGAGGGGCTGAAACAGAGCGCGAGAAACAGAGGGGCTGAAACAGAGGGCGCGAAACAGAGGGGCTGAAACAGAGAGGCTGAAACAGAGGGCAAGAAACTGAGGGGCTGAAACAGAGGGCGAGAATCAGAGGGGCTGAAACAGAGTGCGAGAAACAGAGGGGCTGAAACAGACGGTGAGAAACAGAGGTGCTGAAACAGAGGCGAGAAACAGAGGGGCTTAAACAGAGGGCGAGAAACAGAGGGGCTGAAACAGAGGGCGAGAAACAGAGGGGCTGAAACAGAGGGGCTGAAACAGTGGGGCTGAAACAGAGGGGCTGAAACTGAGGGCGAGAAATAGAGGGGCTGAAACAGAGGGCGAGAAACAGAGGGCGCGAAACAGAGGGGCTGAAACAGAGGGGCTGAAACAGAGGGCGCGAAACAGAGGGGCTGAAACAGAGGGGCTGAAACAGAGGGGCTGAAACAGAGGGCAAGAAACTGAGGGGTTGAAACAGAGGGCGAGAATCAGAGGGGCTGAAACAGAGTGCGAGAAACAGAGGGGCTGAATCAGAGGGGCTGAAACAGAGGGCGATAAACAGAAAGACTGAAACAGAGGGCGAGAAACAGAGGGGCTGAAACAGAGGGGCTGAAACAGATGGTGAGAAACAGAGGGGATTAAACAGAGGGCGAGAAACAGAGGGGCTGAAACAGAGGGGCTGAAACAGAGGGGCTGAAACAGAGGGGCTGAAACAGAGGGCAAGAAACAGAGGGGCTGAAACAGAGGGCGAGAAACAGAGGGGCTGAAACAGAGGGCGAGAAACAGAGGGGCTGAAACAGAGGGGCTGAAACAGTGGGGCTGAAACAGAGGGCGAGAAACAGAGAGGCTGAAACAGAGGGCGAGAAACAGAGTGGCTGAAACAGACGGGCTGAAACAGAGGGGCTGAATCAGAGGGGCTGATTCAGAGGGGCTGAAACAGAGGGGCTGAATCAGAGGGGCTGAAACAGAGGGCGAGAAACAGAGTGGCTGAAACAGAGGACGAGAAACAGACGGGCAGAAACAGAGGGCGAGAAACAGAGGGCGAGAAACAGAGAGGCTGAAACAGAGGGGCTGAAACAGAGGGGCTGAAACAATGCGGCTGATACAGAGGGTGAGAAACACAGGGGCTGAAACAGAGGGCGAGAAACAGAGTCGCTGAAACATGGCGAGAAACAGAGGGGCTGAAACAGAGGGGCTGAAACAGAGGGGCTGAAACAGAGGGCAAGAAACAGAGGGGCTGAAACAGAGGGGCTGAAACAGAGGGCGAGAAACAGAGGGGCTGAAACAGAGGGCGAGAAACAGAGGGGCTGAAACAGAGGGCGATAAACAGAGGGGCTGAAACAGAGGGGCTGAAACAGTGGGGCTGAAACAGAGGGGCTGAAACAGAGGGCGAGAAATAGAGGGGCAGAAACAGAGGGCGAGAAACAGAGGGGCTGAAACAGAGCGCGAGAAACAGAGGGGCTGAAACAGAGGGCGCGAAACAGAGGGGCTGAAACAGAGGGGCTGAAACAGAGGGTCTGAAACAGAGGGCAAGAAACTGAGGGGCTGAAACAGAGGGCGAGAATCAGAGGGGTTGAAACAGAGTGCGAGAAACAGAGGGGCTGAAAGAGAGGGCGAGAAACAGAGGTGCTGAAACAGAGGGCGAGAAACAGAGGGGCTGAAACAGAGGGCGAGAAACAGAGGGGCTGAAACAGAGGGGCTGAAACAGTGGGGCTGAAACAGAGGGGCTGAAACAGAGGGCGAGAAATAGAGGGGCTGAAACAGAGGGCGAGAAACAGAGGGGCTGAAACAGAGCGCGAGAAACAGAGGGGCTGAAACAGAGGGCGCGAAACAGAGGGGCTGAAACAGAGGGGCTGAAACAGAGGGGCTGAAACAGAGGGCAAGAAACTGAGGGGCTGAAACAGAGGGCGAGAATCAGAGGGGCTGAAACAGAGTGCGAGAAACAGAGGGGCTGAATCAGAGGGGCTGAAGCAGAGGGCGAGAAACAGAAAGACTGAAACAGAGGGCGAGAAACAGAGGGGCTGAAACAGAGGGGCTTAAACAGAGGGCGAGAAACAGAGGGGCTGAAACAGAGGGCGAGAAACAGAGGGGCTGAAACAGAGGGGCTGAAACAGTGGGGCTGAAACAGAGGGGCTGAAACAGAGGGCGAGAAATAGAGGGGCTGAAACAGAGGGCGAGAAACAGAGGGGCTGAAACAGAGCGCGAGAAACAGAGGGGCTGAAACAGAGGGCGCGAAACAGAGGGGCTGAAACAGAGGGGCTGAAACAGAGGGGCTGAAACAGAGGGCAAGAAACTGAGGGGCTGAAACATAGGGCGAGAATCAGAGGGGCTGAAACAGAGTGCGAGAAACAGAGGGGCTGAATCAGAGGGGCTGAAACAGAGGGCGATAAACAGAAAGACTGAAACAGAGGGCGAGAAACAGAGGGGCTGAAACAGAGGGGCTGAAACAGTGGGGCTGAAACAGAGGGGCTGAAACAGAGGGCGAGAAATAGGGCGGCTGAAACAGAGGGCGAGAAACAGAGGGGCTGAAACAGAGCGCGAGAAACAGAGGGGCTGAAACAGAGGGCGCGAAACAGAGGGGCTGAAACAGAGGGGCTGAAACAGAGGGGCTGAAACAGAGGGCAAGAAACTGAGGGGCTGAAACAGAGGGCGAGAATCAGAGGGGCTGAAACAGAGTGCGAGAAACAGAGGGGCTGAATCAGAGGGGCTGAAACAGAGGGCGATAAACAGAAAGACTGAAACAGAAGGCGAGAAACAGAGGGGCTGAAACAGAGGGGCTGAAACAGATGGTGAGAAACAGAGGGGATTAAACAGAGGGCGAGAAACAGAGGGGCTGAAACAGAGGGGCTGAAACAGAGGGGCTGAAACAGAGGGCAAGAAACAGAGGGGCTGAAACAGAGGGCGAGAAACAGAGGGGCTGAAACTGAGGGGCTGAAACAGAGGGCGAGAAACAGAGAGGCTGAAACAGAGGGCGAGAAACAGAGGGGCTGAAACAGAGGGGCTGAAACAGAGGGGCTGAATCAGAGGGGCTGATTCAGAGGGGCTGAAACAGAGGGGCTTAATCAGACGGGCTGAAACAGAGGGCGAGAAACAGAGTGGCTGAAACAGAGGGCGAGAAACAGACGGGCAGAAACAGAGGGCGAGAAACAGAGGGCGAGAAACAGAGAGGCTGAAACAGAGGGGCTGAAACAGAGGGGCTGAAACAATGCGGCTGATACAGAGGGTGAGAAACAGAGGGGCTGAAACAGAGGGCGAGAAACAGAGTCGCTGAAACATGGCGAGAAACAGAGGGGCTGAAACAGAGGGGCTGAAACAGAGGGGCTGAAACAGAGGGCGAGAAACAGAGGGGCTGAAACAGAGGGCGAGAAACAGAGGGGCTGAAACAGAGGGCGAGAAACAGAGGGGCTGAAACAGAGGGGCTGAAACAGTGAGGCTGAAACAGAGGGGCTGAAACAGAGGGCGAGAAATAGAGGGGCAGAAACAGAGGGCGAGAAACAGAGGGGCTGAAACAGAGCGCGAGAAACAGAGGGGCTGAAACAGAGGGCGCGAAACAGAGGGGCTGAAACAGAGGGGCTGAAACAGAGGGGCTGAAACAGAGGGCAAGAAACTGAGGGGCTGAAACAGAGGGCGAGAATCAGAGGGGCTGAAACAGAGTGCGAGAAACAGAGGGGCTGAAACAGAGGGCGAGAAACAGAGGTGCTGAAACAGAGGGCGAGAAACAGAGGGGCTGAAAGAGAGGGCGAGAAACAGAGGGGCTGAAACAGAGGGCGAGAAACAGAGGGACTGAAACAGAGGGGCTGAAACAGTGGGGCTGAAACAGAGGGGCTGAAACAGAGGGCGAGAAATAGAGGGGCTGAAACAGAGTGCGAGAAACAGAGGGGCTGAAACAGAGCGCGAGAAACAGAGGGGCTGAAACAGAGGGCGCGAAACAGAGGGGCTGAAACAGAGGGGCTGAAACAGAGGGCAAGAAACTGAGGGGCTGAAACTGAGGGGCTGAAACAGAGGGGCTGAAACAGAGTGCGAGAAACAGAGGGGCTGAATCAGAGGGGCTGAAACAGAGGGTGAGAAACAGAAAGACTGAAACAGAGGGCGAGAAACAGAGGGGCTGAAACAGAGGGGCTGAAACAGATGGTGAGAAACAGAGGGGATTAAACAGAGTGCGAGAAACAGAGGGGCTGAAACAGAGGGGCTGAAACTGAGGGGCTGAATCAGAGGGGCTGATTCAGAGGGGCTGAAACAGAGGGGCTGAATCAGAGGGGCTGAAACAGAGGGCGAGAAACCGAGTGGCTGAAACAGAGAGCGAGAAACAGAGGAACTTAAACAGAGGGCGAGAAACAGAGGGGCTGAAACAGATGGTGAGAAACAGAGGTGATTAAACAGAGGGCGAGAAACAGAGGGGCTGAAACAGAGGGGCTGAAACAGAGGGGCTGAATCAGAGGGGCTGATTCAGAGGGGCTGAAACAGAGGGGCTGAATCAGAGGGGCTGAAACAGAGGGCGAGAAACAGAGTGGCTGAAACAGAGGGCGAGAAACAGACGGGCAGAAACAGAGGGCGAGAAACAGAGGGGCTGAAACAGAGGGGCTGAAACAGAGAGCGTGAAACAGAGGGACTGAAACAGAGGGCGAGAAACAGAGGGGCTGAAACAGACGGCGAGAAACAGAGGGGCTGAAACAGAGGGCGAGAAACAGAGGGGCTGAAACAGAGGGCAAGAAACAGAGGGGCAGAAACTGAGTGGCTGAAACAGAAGGGCTGAAACAGAGGGGCTGAAACAGAGGGCGAGAAACAGAGGGGCTGAATCAGAGGGGCTGAATCAGAGGAGCTGAAACAGAGGGGCTGAAACAGAGGGCGAGAAACAGAGGGGCTGAAACAGAGGGCGAGAAACAGAGGGCGAGAAACAGAGAGGCTGAAACAGAGAGGCTGAAACAGAGGGGCTGAAACAGAGGGGCTGAAACAGAGGGGCTGAAACAGAGGGGCTGAAACAGAGGGCAAGAAACAGAGGGGCTGAAACAGAGGGGCTGAAACAGAGGGGCTGAAACAGAGGGGCTGAAACAGAGGGGCTGAAACAGAGGGGCTGAAACAGAGGGGCTGAAACAGAGGGGCTGAAAAAGAGGGGCTGAAACAGAACAGAGGGGCTGAAACAGAGGGGCTGAAACAGAGGGCGAGAAACAGAGGGGCTGAAACAGAGGGCGAGAAACAGAGGGGCTGAAACAGAGGGCGAGAAACAGAGGGGCTGAAACAGAGGGGCTGAAACAGTGGGGCTGAAACAGAGGGTCTGAAACAGAGGGCGAGAAATAGAGGGGCAGAAACAGAGGGCGAGAAACAGAGGGGCTGAAACAGAGCGCTAGAAACAGAGGGGCTGAAACAGAGGGCGCGAAACAGAGGGGCTGAAACAGAGGGGCTGAAACAGAGGGGCTGAAACAGAGGGCAAGAAACTGAGGGGCTGAAACAGAGGGCGAGAATCAGAGGGGCTGAAACAGAGTGCGAGAAACAGAGGGGCTGAAACAGAGGGTGAGAAACAGAGGTGCTGAAACAGAGGGCGAGAAACAGAGGGGCTTAAACAGAGGGTGAGAAACAGAGGGGCTGAAACAGAGGGCGAGAAACAGAGGGGCTGAAACAGAGGGGCTGAAACAGTGGGGCTGAAACAGAGGGGCTGAAACAGAGGGCGAGAAATAGAGGGGCTGAAACAGAGGGCGAGAAACAGAGGGGCTGAAACAGAGGGCGCGAAACAGAGGGGCTGAAACAGAGGGGCTGAAACAGAGGGGCTGAAACAGAGGGCAAGAAACTGAGGGGCTGAAACAGAGGGCGAGAATCAGAGGGGCTGAAACAGAGTGCGAGAAACAGAGGGGCTGAATCAGAGGGGCTGAAACAGAGGGCGATAAACAGAAAGACTGAAACAGAGGGCGAGAAACAGAGGGGCTGAAACAGATGGTGAGAAACAGAGGGGATTAAACAGAGGGCGAGAAACAGAGGGGCTGAAACAGAGGGGCTGAAACAGAGGGGCTGAAACAGAGGGGCTGAAACAGAGGGCAAGAAACAGAGGGGCTGAAACAGAGGGCGAGAAACAGAGGGGCTGAAACAGAGGGCGAGAAACAGAGGGGCTGAAACAGAGGGCGAGAAACAGAGGGGCTGAAACAGAGGGGCTGAAACAGAGGGGCTGAAACAGAGGGCGAGAAACAGAGAGGCTGAAACAGAGGGCGAGAAACAGAGGGGCTGAATCAGAGGGGCTGATTCAGAGGGGCTGAAACAGAGGGGCTGAATCAGAGGGGCTGAAACAGAGGGCGAGAAACAGAGTGGCTGAAACAGAGGGCGAGAAACAGAGGGGCTGAAACAGAGGGCGAGAAACAGAGGGGCTGAAACAGAGGGCGAGAAACAGAGGGGCTGAAACAGAGGGGCTGAAACAGAGGGGCTGAAACAGAGGGCGAGAAACAGAGAGGCTGAAACAGAGGGCGAGAAACAGAGGGGCTGAATCAGAGGGGCTGATTCAGAGGGGCTGAAACAGAGGGGCTGAATCAGAGGGGCTGAAACAGAGGGCGAGAAACAGAGTGGCTGAAACAGAGGGCGAGAAACAGACGGGCAGAAAGAGAGGGCGAGAAACAGAGGGGCTGAAACAGAGGGTCTGAAACAGAGAGCGCGAAACAGATGGACTGAAACAGAGGGCGAGAAACAGAGGGGCTGAAACAGACGGCGAGAAACATAGGGGCTGAAACAGAGGGCGAGAAACAGAGGGGCTGAAACAGAGGGGCTGAATCAGAGGGGCTGATTCAGAGGGGCTGAAACAGAGGGGCTGAATTAGAGGGGCTGAAACAGAGGGCGAGAAACAGAGTGGCTGAAACAGAGGGCGAGAAACAGACGGGCAGAAACAGAGGGCGAGAAACAGAGGGGCTGAAACAGAGGGGCTGAAACAGAGAGCGCGAAACAGAGGGACTGAAACAGAGGGCGAGAAACAGAGGGGCTGAAACAGACGGCGAGGAACAGAGGGGCTGAAACAGAGGGCGAGAAACAGAGGGGCTGAAACAGAGGGCAAGAAACAGAGGGGCTGAAACTGAGTGGCTGAAACAGAAGGGCTGAAACAGAGGGGCTGAAACAGAGGGCGAGAAACAGAGGGGCTGAATCAGAGGGGCTGAATCAGAGGAGCTGAAACAGAGGGGCTGAAACAGAGGGCGAGAAACAGAGGGGCTGAAACCGAGGGCGAGAAACAGAGGGCGAGAAACAGAGAGGCTGAAACAGAGGGGCTGAAACAGAGGGGCTGAAACAAAGCGGCTGAAACATGGCGAGAAACAGAGGGGCTGAAACAGAGGGGCTGAAACAGAGGGGCTGAAACAGAGGGCGAGAAACAGAGAGGCTGAAACAGAGGGCGAGAAACAGAGGGGCTGAATCAGAGGGGCTGATTCAGAGGGGATGAAACAGAGGGGCTGAACCAGAGGGGCTGAAACAGAGGGCGAGAAACAGAGTGGCTGAAACAGAGGGCGAGAAACAGACGGGCAGAAACAGAGGGCGAGAAACAGAGGGGCTGAAACAGAGGGGCTGAAACAGAGAGCGCGAAACAGAGGGACTGAAACAGAGGGCGAGAAACAGAGGGGCTGAAACAGACGGCGAGATACAGAGGGGCTGAAACAGAGGGCGAGAAACAGAGGGGCTGAAACAGAGGGGCTGAATCAGAGGGGCTGATTCAGAGGGGCTGAAACAGAGGGGCTGAATCAGAGGGGCTGAAACAGAGGGCGAGAAACAGAGTGGCTGAAACAGAGGGCGAAAAACAGACGGGCAGAAACAGAGGGCGAGAAACAGAGGGGCTGAAACAGAGGGGCTGAAACAGAGAGCGCGAAACAGAGGGACTGAAACAGAGGGCGAGAAACAGAGGGGCTGAAACAGACGGCGAGAAACAGAGGGGCTGAAACAGAGGGCGAGAAACAGAGGGGCTGAAACAGAGGGCAAGAAACAGAGGGGCTGAAACTGAGTGGCTGAAACAGAAGGGCTGAAACAGTGGGGCTGAAACAGAGGGCGAGAAACAGAGGGGCTGAATCAGAGGGGCTGAATCAGAGGAGCTGAAACAGAGGGGCTGAAACAGAGGGCGAGAAACAGAGGGGCTGAAACAGAGGGCGAGAAACAGAGGGCGAGAAACAGAGAGGCTGAAACAGAGGGGCTGAAACAGAGGGGCTGAAACAAAGCGGCTGAAACATGGCGAGAAACAGAGGGGCTGAAACAGAGGGGCTGAAACAGAGTGGCTGAAACAGAGGGCAAGAAACAGAGGGGCTGAAACAGAGGGCGAGAAACAGAGGGGCTGAAACAGAGGGCGAGAAACAGAGGGGCTGAATCAGAGGGGCTGATTCAGAGGGGCTGAAACAGAGGGGCTGAATCAGAGGGGCTGAAACAGAGGGCGAGAAACAGAGTGGCTGAAACAGAGGGCGAGAAACAGACGGGCAGAAACAGAGGGCGAGAAACAGAGGGGCTGAAACAGAGGGGCTGAAACAGAGAGCGCGAAACAGAGGGACTGAAACAGAGGGCGAGAAACAGAGGGGCTGAAACAGACGGCGAGAAACAGAGGGGCTGAAACAGAGGGCGAGAAACAGAGGGGCTGAAACAGAGGGGCTGAATCAGAGGGGCTGATTCAGAGGGGCTGAAACAGAGGGGCTGAATCAGAGGGGCTGAAACAGAGGGCGAGAAACAGAGTGGCTGAAACAGAGGCCGAAAAACAGACGGGCAGAAACAGAGGGCGAGAAACAGAGGGGCTGAAACAGAGGGGCTGAAACAGAGAGCGCGAAACAGAGGGACTGAAACAGAGGGCGAGAAACAGAGGGGCTGAAACAGACGGCGAGAAACAGAGGGGCTGAAACAGAGGGCGAGAAACAGAGGGGCTGAAACAGAGGGCAAGAAACAGAGGGGCTGAAACTGAGTGGCTGAAACAGAAGGGCTGAAACAGAGGGGCTGAAACAGAGGGCGAGAAACAGAGGGGCTGAATCAGAGGGGCTGAATCAGAGGAGCTGAAACAGAGGGGCTGAAACAGAGGGCGAGAAACAGAGGGGCTGAAACAGAGGGCGAGAAACAGAGGGCGAGAAACAGAGAGGCTGAAACAGAGGGGCTGAAACAGAGGGGCTGAAACAAAGCGGCTGAAACATGGCGAGAAACAGAGGGGCTGAAACAGAGGGGCTGAAACAGAGTGGCTGAAACAGAGGGCAAGAAACAGAGGGGCTGAAACAGAGGGCGACAAACAGAGGGGCTGAAACAGAGGGCGAGAAACAGAGGGGCTGAAACAGAGGGGCTGAAACAGAGGGGCTGAAACAGAGGGCGAGAAACAGAGAGGCTGAAACAGAGGGCGAGAAACAGAGTGGCTGAAACAGAGGGCAAGAAACAGAGGGGCTGAAACAGAGGGCGAGAAACAGAGGGGCTGAAACAGAGGGCGAGAAACAGAGGGGCAGAAACAGAGGGCGAGAAAAGGAGGGGCTGAAACAGCGGGGCTGAAACAGAGGGGCTGAAACAGAGGGCGAGAAACACAGGGGCTGAAACAGAGGGCGAGAAACAGAGGGGCTGAAACAGAGGGCGAGAAACAGAGGGCGAGAAACAGACGGGCTGAAACAGAGGGCGAGAAACAGAGGGGCTGAAACAGAGGGGCTGAAACAGAGGGGCTGAAACAGAGGGCGAGAAACAGAGGGGCTGAAACAGAGGGGCTGAAACAGAGGAGCTGAAACAGAGGGGATGAAACAGAGGGCGAGAAACAGAGGGGCTGCTACAGAGGGGCTGAAACAGAGGAGCTGAAACAGAGGGCGAGAAACAGAGAGGCTGAAACAGAGGGCGAGAAACAGAGGGCCTGAAACAGAGGGCGAGAAACAGAGGGGCTGAAACAGAGGGGCAGAAACAGTGGGGCTGAAACAGAGGGCGAGAAACAGAGGGGCTGAAACAGAGGGGCCGAAACAGAGGAGCTGAAACAGAGGGCGAGAAACAGAGAGGCTGAAACAGAGGGCGAGAAACAGAGTGGCTGAAACAGAGGGCAAGAAACAGAGGGGCTGAAACAGAGGGCGAGAAACAGAGGGGCTGAAACAGAGGGGCTGAAACAGAGGGGCTTAAACAGAGGCGCTGAAACAGAGGGCGAGAAACAGAGGGGCTGAAACAGAGGGCAAGAAACAGAGGGGCTGAAACTGAGTGGCTGAAACAGAAGGGCTGAAACAGAGGGGCTGAAACAAAGGGCGAGAAACAGAGGGGCTGAATCAGAGGGGCTGAATCAGAGGAGCTGAAACAGAGGGGCTGAAACAGAGGGCGAGAAACAGAGGGGCTGAAACAGAGGGCGAGAAACAGAGGGCGAGAAACAGAGAGGCTGAAACAGAGGGGCTGAAACAGAGGGGCTGAAACAATGCGGCTGATACAGAGGGTGAGAAACAGAGGGGCTGCAACAGAGGGCGAGAAACAGAGTCGCTGAAACATGGCGAGAAACAGAGAAGCTGAAACAGAGGGGCTGAAACAGAGGGGCTGAAACAGAGGGCAAGAAACAGAGGGGCTGAAACAGAGGGGCTGAAACAGAGGGCGAGAAACAGAGGGGCTGAAAAAGAGGGCGAGAAACAGAGGGGCTGAAACAGAGGGGCTGAAACAGTGGGGCTGAAACAGAGGGGCTGAAACAGAGGGCGAGAAATAGAGGGGCAGAAACAGAGGGCGAGAAACAGAGGGGCTGAAACAGAGCGCGAGAAACAGAGAGGCTGAAACAGAGGGCGCGAAACAGAGGGGCTGAAACAGAGGGGCTGAAACAGAGGGGCTGAAACAGAGGGCAAGAAACTGAGGGGCTGAAACAGAGGGCGAGAATCAGAGGGGCTGAAACAGAATGCGAGAAACAGAGGGGCTGAAACAGAGGGCGAGAAACAGAGGTGCTGAAACAGAGGGCGAGAAACAGAGGGGCTTAAACAGAGGGCGAGAAACAGAGGGGCTGAAACAGAGGGCGAGAAACAGAGGGGCTGAAACAGAGGGGCTGAAACAGTGGGGCTGAAACAGAGGGGCTGAAACAGAGGGCGAGAATTAGAGGGGCTGAAACAGAGGGCGAGAAACAGAGGGGCTGAAACAGAGCGCGAGAAACAGAGGGGCTGAAACAGAGGGCGCGAAACAGAGGGGCTGAAACAGAGGGGCTGAAACAGAGGGCGAGAAACAGAGGGGCTGAAACAGAGGGGCTGAAACAGTGGGGCTGAAACAGAGGGTCTGAAACAGAGGGCGAGAAATAGAGGGGCAGAAACAGAGGGCGAGAAACAGAGGGGCTGAAACAGAGCGCGAGAAACAGAGGGGCTGAAACAGAGGGCGCGAAACAGAGGGGCTGAAACAGAGGGGCTGAAACAGAGGGGCTGAAACAGAGGGAAAGAAACTGAGGGGCTGAAACAGAGGGCGAGAATCAGAGGGGCTGAAACAGAGTGCGAGAAACAGAGGGGCTGAAACAGAGGGTGAGAAACAGAGGTGCTGAAACAGAGGGCGAGAAACAGAGGGGCTTAAACAGAGGGCGAGAAAAAGAGGGGCTGAAACAGAGGGCGAGAAACAGAGGGGCTGAAACAGAGGGGCTGAAACAGTGGGGCTGAAACAGAGGGGCTGAAACAGAGGGCGAGAAATAGAGGGGCTGAAACAGAGGGCGAGAAACAGAGGGGCTGAAACAGAGGGCGCGAAACAGAGGGGCTGAAACAGAGGGGCTGAAACAGAGGGGCTGAAACAGAGGGCAAGAAACTGAGGGGCTGAAACAGAGGGCGAGAATCAGAGGGGCTGAAACAGAGTGCGAGAAACAGAGGGGCTGAATCAGAGGGGCTGAAACAGAGGGCGATAAACAGAAAGACTGAAACAGAGGGCGAGAAACAGAGGGGCTGAAACAGAGGGGCTGAAACAGATGGTGAGAAACAGAGGGGATTAAACAGAGTGCGAGAAACAGAGGGGCTGAAACAGAGGGGCTGAAACAGAGGGGCTGAAACAGAGGGCAAGAAACAGAGGGGCTGAAACAGAGGGCGAGAAACAGAGGGCGAGAAACAGAGGGGCTGAAACAGAGGGCGAGAAACAGAGGGGCTGAAACAGAGGGGCTGAAACAGAGGGGCTGAAACAGAGGGCGAGAAACAGAGAGGCTGAAACAGAGGGCGAGAAACAGAGGGGCTGAATCAGAGGGGCTGATTCAGAGGGGCTGAAACAGAGGGGCTGAATCAGAGGGGCTGAAACAGAGGGCGAGAAACAGAGTGGCTGAAACAGAGGGCGAGAAACAGAGGGGCTGAAACAGAGGGCGAGAAACAGAGGGGCTGAAACAGAGGGCGAGAAACAGAGGGGCTGAAACAGAGGGGCTGAAACAGAGGGGCTGAAACAGAGGGCGAGAAACAGAGAGGCTGAAACAGAGGGCGAGAAACAGAGGGGCTGAATCAGAGGGGCTGATTCAGAGGGGCTGAAACAGAGGGGCTGAATCAGAGGGCGAGAAACAGAGGGGCTGAAACAGAGGGCAAGAAACAGAGGGGCTGAAACTGAGTGGCTGAAACAGAAGGGCTGAAACAGAGGGGCTGAAACAGAGGGCGAGAAACAGAGGGGCTGAATCAGAGGGGCTGAATCAGAGGAGCTGAAACAGAGGGGCTGAAACAGAGGGCGAGAAACAGAGGGGCTGAAACAGAGGGCGAGAAACAGAGGGGGAGAAACAGAGGGGCTGAAACAGAGGGGCTGAAACAGAGAGCGCGAAACAGATGGACTGAAACAGAGGGCGAGAAACAGAGGGGCTGAAACAGACGGCGAGAAACAGAGGGGCTGAAACAGAGGGCGAGAAACAGAGAGGCTGAAACAGAGGGGCTGAATCAGAGGGGCTGATTCAGAGGGGCTGAAACAGAGGGGCTGAATTAGAGGGGCTGAAACAGAGGGCGAGAAACAGAGTGGCTGAAACAGAGGGCGAGAAACAGACGGGCAGAAACAGAGGGCGAGAAACAGAGGGGCTGAAACAGAGGGGCTGAAACAGAGAGCGCGAAACAGAGGGACTGAAACAGAGGGCGTGAAACAGAGGGGCTGAAACAGACGGCGAGAAACAGAGGGGCTGAAACAGAGGGCGAGAAACAGAGGGGCTGAAACAGAGGGCAAGAAACAGAGGGCAAGAAACTGAGGGGCTGAAACAGAAGGGCTGAAACAGAGGGGCTGAAACAGAGGGCGAGAAACAGAGGGGCTGAATCAGAGGGGCTGAATCAGAGGAGCTGAAACAGAGGGGCTGAAACAGAGGGCGAGAAACAGAGGGGCTGAAACAGAGGGCGAGAAACAGAGGGCGAGAAACAGAGAGGCTGAAACAGAGGGGCTGAAACAGAGGGGCTGAATCAAAGCGGCTGAAACATGGCGAGAAACAGAGGGGCTGAAACAGAGGGGCTGAAACAGAGGGGCTGAAACAGAGTGGCTGAAACAGAGGGCAAGAAACAGAGGGGCTGAAACAGAGGGCGAGAAACAGAGGGGCTGAAACAGAGGGCGAGAAACAGAGGGGCTGAAACAGAGGGGCTGAAACAGAGGGGCTGAAACAGAGGGCGAGAAACAGAGAGGCTGAAACAGAGGGCGAGAAACAGAGGGGCTGAATCAGAGGGGCTGATTCAGAGGGTCTGAAACAGAGGGGCTTAATCAGAGGGGCTGAAACAGAGGGCGAGAAACAGAGTGGCTGAAACAGAGGGCGAGAAACAGACGGGCAGAAACAGAGGGCGAGAAACAGAGGGGCTGAAACAGAGGGGCTGAAACAGAGAGCGCGAAACAGAGGGACTGAAACAGAGGGCGAGAAACAGAGGGGCTGAAACAGACGGCGAGAAACAGAGGGGCTGAAACAGAGGGCGAGAAACAGAGGGGCTGAAACAGAGGGGCTGAATCAGAGGGGCTGATTCAGAGGGGCTGAAACAGAGGGGCTGAATCAGAGGGGCTGAAACAGAGGGCGAGAAACAGTGAGCTGAAACAGAGGGCGAGAAACAGACGGGCAGAAACAGAGGGCGAGAAACAGAGGGGCTGAAACAGAGGGGCTGAAACAGAGAGCGCGAAACAGAGGGACTGAAACAGAGGGCGAGAAACAGAGGGGCTGAAACAGACGGCGAGAAACAGAGGGGCTGAAACAGAGGGCGAGAAACAGAGGGCGAGAAACAGAGGTGCTGAAACAGAGGGCGAGAAACAGAGGGGCTGAAACAGAGGGGCTGAAACAGAGGGGCTGAAACAGAGGGCGAGAAACAGAGGGGCTGAAACAGCGGGGCTGAAACAGAGGAGCTGAAACAGAGGGGATGAAACAGAGGGCGAGAAACAGAGGGGCTGAAACAGAGGGGCTGAAACAGAGGAGCTGAAACAGAGGGCAAGAAACAGAGGGGCTGAAACAGAGGGCGAGAAACAGAGGGCGAGAAACAGAGGGGCTGAAACAGAGGGGCTGAAACAGAGGGGCTGAAACAGAGGGCGAGAAACAGAGAGGCTGAAACAGAGGGCGAGAAACAGAGTGGCTGAAACAGAGGGCAAGAAACAGAGGGGCTGAAACAGAGGGCGAGAAACAGAGGGGCTGAAACAGAGGGCGAGAAACAGAGGGGCAGAAACAGAGGGCGAGAAACGGAGGGGCTGAAACAGCGGGGCTAAAACAGAGGGGCTGAAACAGAGGGCGAGAAACACAGGGGCTGAAACAGAGGGCGAGAAACAGAGGGGCTGAAACAGAGGGCGAGAAACAGAGGGCGAGAAACAGACGGGCTGAAACAGAGGGCGAGAAACAGAGGGGCTGAAACAGAGGGGCTGAAACAGAGGGGCTGAAACAGAGGGCGAGAAACAGAGGGGCTGAAACAGAGTGGCTGAAACAGAGGAGCTGAAACAGAGGGGATGAAACAGAGGGCGAGAAACAGAGGGGCTGCTACAGAGGGGCTGAAACAGAGGAGCTGAAACAGAGGGCGAGAAACAGAGAGGCTGAAACAGAGGGCGAGAAACAGAGGGCCTGAAACAGAGGGCGAGAAACAGAGGGGCTGAAACAGAGGGGCAGAAACAGTGGGGCTGAAACAGAGGGCGAGAAACAGAGGGGCTGAAACAGAGGGGCGGGAACAGAGGAGCTGAAACAGAGGGCGAGAAACAGAGAGGCTGAAACAGAGGGCGAGAAACAGAGTGGCTGAAACAGAGGGCAAGAAACAGAGGGGCTGAAACAGAGGGCGAGAAACAGAGGGGCTGAAACAGAGGGGCTGAAAGAGAGGGGCTGAAACAGAGGCGCTGAAACAGAGGGCGAGAAACAGAGGGGCTGAAACAGAGGGCAAGAAACAGAGGGGCTGAAACTGAGTGGCTGAAACAGAAGGGCTGAAACAGAGGGGCTGAAACAAAGGGCGAGATACAGAGGGGCTGAATCAGAGGGGCTGAATCAGAGGAGCTGAAACAGAGGGGCTGAAACAGAGGGCGAGAAACAGAGGGGCTGAAACAGAGGGCGAGAAACAGAGGGCGAGAAACAGAGAGGCTGAAACAGAGGGGCTGAAACAGAGGGGCTGAAACAATGCGGCTGATACAGTGGGTGAGAAACAGAGGGGTTGAAACAGAGGGCGAGAAACAGAGTCGCTGAAACATGGCGAGAAACAGAGGGGCTGAAACAGAGGGGCTGAAACAGAGGGGCTGAAACAGAGGGGCTGAAACAGAAGGGCTGAAACAGAGGGGCTGAAACAGAGGGCGAGAAACAGAGGGGCTGAATCAGAGGGGCTGAATCAGAGGAGCTGAAACAGAGGGGCTGAAACAGAGGGCGAGAAACAGAGGGGCTGAAACAGAGGGCGAGAAACAGAGGGCGAGAAACAGAGAGGCTGAAACAGAGGGGCTGAAACAGAGGGGCTGAAACAAAGCGGCTGAAACATGGCGAGAAACAGAGGGGCTGAAACAGAGGGGCTGAAACAGAGTGGCTGAAACAGAGGGCAAGAAACAGAGGGGCTGAAACAGAGGGCGAGAAACAGAGGGCGAGAAACAGAGGGGCTGAAACAGAGGGGCTGAAACAGAGGGGCTGAAACAGAGGGCGAGAAACAGAGAGGCTGAAACAGAGGGCGAGAAACAGAGTGGCTGAAACAGAGGGCAAGAAACAGAGGGGCTGAAACAGAGGGCGAGAAACAGAGGGGCTGAAACAGAGGGCGAGAAACAGAGGGGCAGAAACAGAGGGCGAGAAACGGAGGGGCTGAAACAGCGGGGCTAAAACAGAGGGGCTGAAACAGAGGGCGAGAAACAGAGGGGCTGAAACAGAGGGCGAGAAACAGAGGGCGAGAAACAGACGGGCTGAAACAGAGGGCGAGAAACAGAGGGGCTGAAACAGAGGGGCTGAAACAGAGGGGCTGAAACAGAGGGCGAGAAACAGAGGGGCTGAAACAGAGGGGCTGAAACAGAGGAGCTGAAACAGAGGGGATGAAACAGAGGGCGAGAAACAGAGGGGCTGCTACAGAGGGGCTGAAACAGAGGAGCTGAAACAGAGGGCGAGAAACAGAGAGGCTGAAACAGAGGGCGAGAAACAGAGGGCCTGAAACAGAGGGCGAGAAACAGAGGGGCTGAAACAGAGGGGCAGAAACAGTGGGGCTGAAACAGAGGGCGAGAAACAGAGGGGCTGAAACAGAGGGGCGGAAACAGAGGAGCTGAAACAGAGGGCGAGAAACAGAGAGGCTGAAACAGAGGGCGAGAAACAGAGTGGCTGAAACAGAGGGCAAGAAACAGAGGGGCTGAAACAGAGGGCGAGAAACAGAGGGGCTGAAACAGAGGGGCTGAAACAGAGGGGCTGAAACAGAGGCGCTGAAACAGAGGGCGAGAAACAGAGGGGCTGAAACAGAGGGCAAGAAACAGAGGGGCTGAAACTGAGTGGCTGAAACAGAAGGGCTGAAACAGAGGGGCTGAAACAAAGGGCGAGAAACAGAGGGGCTGAATCAGAGGGGCTGAATCAGAGGAGCTGAAACAGAGGGGCTGAAACAGAGGGCGAGAAACAGAGGGGCTGAAACAGAGGGCGAGAAACAGAGGGCGAGAAACAGAGAGGCTGAAACAGAGGGGCTGAAACAGAGGGGCTGAAACAATGCGGCTGATACAGTGGGTGAGAAACAGAGGGGTTGAAACAGAGGGCGAGAAACAGAGTCGCTGAAACATGGCGAGAAACAGAGGGGCTGAAACAGAGGGGCTGAAACAGAGGGGCTGAAACAGAGGGGCTGAAACAGAGGGCAAGAAACAGAGGGGCTGAAACAGAGGGGCTGAAACAGAGGGCGAGAAACAGAGGGGCTGAAACAGAGGGCGAGAAACAGAGGGGCTGAAACAGAGGGCGAGAAACAGAGGGGCTGAAACAGAGGGGCTGAAACAGTGGGGCTGAAACAGAGGGGCTGAAACAGAGGGCGAGAAATAGAGGGGCAGAAACAGAGGGCGAGAAACAGAGGGGCTGAAACAGAGCGCGAGAAACAGAGGGGCTGAAATAGAGGGCGCGAAACAGAGGGGCTGAAACAGAGGGGCTGAAACAGAGGGGCTGAAACAGAGGGCAAGAAACTGAGGGGCTGAAACAGAGGGCGAGAATCAGAGGGGCTGAAACAGAATGCGAGAAACAGAGGGGCTGAAACAGAGGGCGAGAAACAGAGGTGCTGAAACAGAGGGCGAGAAACAGAGGGGCTTAAACAGAGGGCGAGAAACAGAGGGGCTGAAACAGAGGGCGAGAAACAGAGGGGCTGAAACAGAGGGGCTGAAACAGTGGGGCTGAAACAGAGGGGCTGAAACAGATGGCGAGAATTAGAGGGGCTGAAACAGAGGGCGAGAAACAGAGGGGCTGAAACAGAGCGCGAGAAACAGAGGGGCTGAAACAGAGGGCGCGAAACAGAGGGGCTGAAACAGAGGGGCTGAAACAGAGGGGCTGAAACAGAGGACAAGAAACTGAGGGGCTGAAACAGAGGGCGAGAATCAGAGGGGCTGAAACAGAGTGCGAGAAACAGAGGGGCTGAATCAGAGGGGCTGAAACAGAGGGCGATAAACAGAAAGACTGAAACAGAGGGCGAGAAACAGAGGGGCTGAAACAGAGGGGCTGAAACAGATGGTGAGAAACAGAGGGGTTTAAACAGAGGGCGAGAAACAGAGGGGCTGAAACAGAGGGGCTGAATCAGAGGGGCTGATTCAGAGGGGCTGAAACAGAGGGGCTGAATCAGAGGGGCTGAAACAGAGGGCGAGAAACAGAGGGGCTGAAACAGAGGGCGAGAAACAGACGGGCAGAAACAGAGGGCGAGAAACAGAGGGGCTGAAACAGAGGGGCTGAAAGAGAGAGCGCGAACAGAGGGACTGAAACAGGGGGCGAGAAACAGAGGGGCTGAAACAGACGGCGAGAAACAGAGGGGCTGAAACAGAGGGCGAGAAACAGGGGGGCTGAAACAGAGGGCAAGAAACAGAGGGGCTGAAACTGAGTGGCTGAAACAGAAGGGCTGAAACAGAGGGGCTGAAACAGAGGGCGAGAAACAGAGGGGCTGAATCAGAGGGGCTGAATCAGAGGAGCTGAAACAGAGGGGCTGAAACAGAGGGCGAGAAACAGAGGGGCTGAAACAGAGGGCGAGAAACAGAGGGCGAGAAACAGAGAGGCTGAAACAGAGGGGCTGAAACAGAGGGGCTGAAACAAAGCGGCTGATACAGAAGGTGAGAAACAGAGGGGCTGAAACAGAGGGCGAGAAACAGAGTCGCTGAAACATGGCGAGAAACAGAGGGGCTGAAACAGAGGGGCTGAAACAGAGGGGCTGAAACAGAGGGGCTGAAACAGAGGGCAAGAAACAGAGGGGCTGAAACAGAGGGCGAGAAACAGAGGGGCTGAAACAGAGGGCGAGAAACAGAGGGGCTGAAACAGAGGGGCTGAAACAGAGGGGCTGAAACAGAGGGCGAGAAACAGAGAGGCTGAAACAGAGGGCGAGAAACAGAGGGGCTGAAACAGAGGGGCTGATTCAGAGGGGCTGAAACAGAGGGGCTGAATCAGAGGGGCTGAAACAGAGGGCGAGAAACAGAGTGTCTGAAACAGAGGGCGAGAAACAGACGGGCAGAAACAGAGGGCGAGAAACAGAGGGGCTGAAACAGAGGGGCTGAAACAGAGAGCGCGAAACAGAGGGACTGAAACAGAGGGCGAGAAACAGAGGGGCTGAAACAGACGGCGAGAAACAGAGTGGCTGAAACAGAGGGCTGGAAACAGAGGGGCTGAAACAGAGGGCAAGAAACAGAGGGGCTGAAACTGAGTGGCTGAAACAGAAGGGCTGAAACAGAGGGACTGAAACAGAGGGCGAGAAACAGAGGGGCTGAATCAGAGGGGCTGAATCAGAGGAGCTGAAACAGAGGGGCTGAAAGAGAGCGCGAGAAACAGAGGGGCTGAAACAGAGGGCGAGAAACAGAGGGCGAGAAACAGAGAGGCTGAAACAGAGGGGCTGAAACAGAGGGGCTGAAACAAAGCGGCTGATACAGAGGGTGAGAAACAGAGGGGCTGAAACAGAGGGCGAGAAACAGAGTCGCTGAAACATGGCGAGAAACAGAGGGGCTGAAACAGAGGGGCTGAAACAGAGGGGCTGAAACAGAGGGGCTGAAACAGAGGGCAAGAAACAGAGGGGCTGAAACAGAGGGCGAGAAACAGAGGTGCTGAAACAGAGGGCGAGAAACAGAGGGGCTGAAACAGAGGGGCTGAAACAGAGGGCAAGAAACAGAGGGGCTGAAACAGAGGGCGAGAAACAGAGGGGCTGAAACAGAGGGCGAGAAACAGAGGGGCTGAAACAGAGGGGCTGAAACAGAGGGGCTGAAACAGAGGGCGAGAAACAGAGTCGCTGAAACATGGCGAGAAACAGAGGGGCTGAAACAGAGGGGCTGAAACAGAGGGGCTGAAACAGAGGGGCTGAAACAGAGGGGCTGAAACAGAGGGGCTGAAACAGAGGGCGAGAAACAGAGTCGCTGAAACATGGCGAGAAACAGAGGGGCTGAAACAGAGGGGCTGAAACAGAGGGGCTGAAACAGAGGGGCTGAAACAGAGGGCAAGAAACAGAGGGGCTGAAACAGAGGGCGAGAAACAGAGGGGCTGAAACAGAGGGCGAGAAACAGAGGGGCTGAAACAGAGGGGCTGAAACAGAGGGGCTGAAACAGAGGGCGAGAAACAGAGAGGCTGAAACAGAGGGCGAGAAACAGAGGGGCTGAAACAGAGGGGCTGATTCAGAGGGGCTGAAACAGAGGGGCTGAATCAGAGGGGCTGAAACAGAGGGCGAGAAACAGAGTGTCTGAAACAGAGGGCGAGAAACAGACGGGCAGAAACAGAGGGCGAGAAACAGAGGGGCTGAAACAGAGGGGCTGAAACAGAGAGCGCGAAACAGAGGGACTGAAACAGAGGGCGAGAAACAGAGGGGCTGAAACAGACGGCGAGAAACAGAGTGGCTGAAACAGAGGGCTGGAAACAGAGGGGCTGAAACAGAGGGCAAGAAACAGAGGGGCTGAAACTGAGTGGCTGAAACAGAAGGGCTGAAACAGAGGGACTGAAACAGAGGGCGAGAAACAGAGGGGCTGAATCAGAGGGGCTGAATCAGAGGAGCTGAAACAGAGGGGCTGAAAGAGAGCGCGAGAAACAGAGGGGCTGAAACAGAGGGCGAGAAACAGAGGGCGAGAAACAGAGAGGCTGAAACAGAGGGGCTGAAACAGAGGGGCTGAAACAAAGCGGCTGATACAGAGGGTGAGAAACAGAGGGGCTGAAACAGAGGGCGAGAAACAGAGTCGCTGAAACATGGCGAGAAACAGAGGGGCTGAAACAGAGGGGCTGAAACAGAGGGGCTGAAACAGAGGGGCTGAAACAGAGGGCAAGAAACAGAGGGGCTGAAACAGAGGGCGAGAAACAGAGGTGCTGAAACAGAGGGCGAGAAACAGAGGGGCTGAAACAGAGGGGCTGAAACAGAGGGCAAGAAACAGAGGGGCTGAAACAGAGGGCGAGAAACAGAGGGGCTGAAACAGAGGGCGAGAAACAGAGGGGCTGAAACAGAGGGGCTGAAACAGAGGGGCTGAAACAGAGGGCGAGAAACAGAGAGGCTGAAACAGAGGGCGAGAAACAGAGTGGCTGAAACAGAGGGCAAGAAACAGAGGGGCTGAAACAGAGGGCGAGAAACAGAGGGGCTGAAACAGAGGGCGAGAAACAGTGGGGCAGAAACAGAGGGCGAGAATCGGAGGGGCTGAAACAGAGGGGCTGCAACAGAGGGGCTGAAACAGAGGGCGAGAAACAGAGGGGCTGAAACAGAGGGCGAGAAACAGAGGGGCTGAAACAGAGGGCGAGAAACAGAGGGGCTGAAACAGAGGGCGAGAAACAGTGGGGCAGAAACAGAGGGCGAGAATCGGAGGGGCTGAAACAGAGGGGCTGCAACAGAGGGGCTGAAACAGAGGGCGAGAAACAGAGGGGCTGAAACAGAGGGCGAGAAACAGAGGGGCTGAAACAGAGGGCGAGAAACAGAGGGCGAGAAACAGAGGGGCTGAAACAGAGGGGCTGAAACAGAGGAGCTGAAACAGAGGGGATGAAACAGAGGGCGAGAAACAGAGGGGCTGAAACAGAGGGGCTGAAACAGAGGAGCTGAAACAGAGGGCGAGAAACAGAGAGGCTGAAACAGAGGGCGAGAAACAGACGGGCTGAAACAGAGGGCGAGAAACAGAGGGGCTGAAACAGAGGGGCTGAAACAGTGGGGCTGAAACAGAGGGCGAGAAACAGAGGGGCTGAAACAGAGGGGCTGAAACAGAGGAGCTGAAACAGAGGGCGAGAAACAGAGAGGCTGAAACAGAGGGCGAGAAACAGAGTGGCTGAAACAGAGGGCAAGAAACAGAGGGGCTGAAACAGAGGGCGAGAAACAGAGGGGCTGAAACAGAGGGGCTGAAACAAAGGGGCTGAAACAGAGGCGCTGAAACAGAGGGGCTGAACCAGAAGGGCTGAAACAGAGGGCGAGAAACAGAGGGGCTGAAACAGAGGGCCAGAAACAGAGGGCGAGAAACAGAGGGACTGAAACTGAGGGGCTGAAACAGTGGGGCTGAAACAGAGGGCGAGAAACAGAGCGGCTGAAACAGAGGGCGAGAAACAGAGGGGCTGAAACAAAGGGGCTGAAACAGTGGGGCTGAAACAGAGGGGCTGAAACAGAGGGCGAGAAATAGAGGAGCTGAAACAGAGGGTGAGAAACAGAGGGGCTGAAACAGAGGGCGAGAAACAGAGGGGCTGAAACAGAGGGGCTGAAACAGAGGGGCTGAAACAGAGGGCAAGAAACAGAGGGGCTGAAACAGAGGGCGAGAAACAGAGGTGCTGAAACAGAGGGCGAGAAACAGAGGGGCTGAAACAGAGGGGCTGAAACAGAGGGCAAGAAACAGAGGGGCTGAAACAGAGGGCGAGAAACAGAGGGGCTGAAACAGAGGGCGAGAAACAGAGGGGCTGAAACAGAGGGGCTGAAACAGAGGGGCTGAAACAGAGGGCGAGAAACAGAGAGGCTGAAACAGAGGGCGAGAAACAGAGTGGCTGAAACAGAGGGCAAGAAACAGAGGGGCTGAAACAGAGGGCGAGAAACAGAGGGGCTGAAACAGAGGGCGAGAAACAGTGGGGCAGAAACAGAGGGCGAGAATCGGAGGGGCTGAAACAGAGGGGCTGCAACAGAGGGGCTGAAACAGAGGGCGAGAAACAGAGGGGCTGAAACAGAGGGCGAGAAACAGAGGGGCTGAAACAGAGGGCGAGAAACAGAGGGGCTGAAACAGAGGGCGAGAAACAGTGGGGCAGAAACAGAGGGCGAGAATCGGAGGGGCTGAAACAGAGGGGCTGCAACAGAGGGGCTGAAACAGAGGGCGAGAAACAGAGGGGCTGAAACAGAGGGCGAGAAACAGAGGGGCTGAAACAGAGGGCGAGAAACAGAGGGCGAGAAACAGAGGGGCTGAAACAGAGGGGCTGAAACAGAGGAGCTGAAACAGAGGGGATGAAACAGAGGGCGAGAAACAGAGGGGCTGAAACAGAGGGGCTGAAACAGAGGAGCTGAAACAGAGGGCGAGAAACAGAGAGGCTGAAACAGAGGGCGAGAAACAGACGGGCTGAAACAGAGGGCGAGAAACAGAGGGGCTGAAACAGAGGGGCTGAAACAGTGGGGCTGAAACAGAGGGCGAGAAACAGAGGGGCTGAAACAGAGGGGCTGAAACAGAGGAGCTGAAACAGAGGGCGAGAAACAGAGAGGCTGAAACAGAGGGCGAGAAACAGAGTGGCTGAAACAGAGGGCAAGAAACAGAGGGGCTGAAACAGAGGGCGAGAAACAGAGGGGCTGAAACAGAGGGGCTGAAACAAAGGGGCTGAAACAGAGGCGCTGAAACAGAGGGGCTGAACCAGAAGGGCTGAAACAGAGGGCGAGAAACAGAGGGGCTGAAACAGAGGGCCAGAAACAGAGGGCGAGAAACAGAGGGACTGAAACTGAGGGGCTGAAACAGTGGGGCTGAAACAGAGGGCGAGAAACAGAGCGGCTGAAACAGAGGGCGAGAAACAGAGGGGCTGAAACAAAGGGGCTGAAACAGTGGGGCTGAAACAGAGGGGCTGAAACAGAGGGCGAGAAATAGAGGAGCTGAAACAGAGGGTGAGAAACAGAGGGGCTGAAACAGAGGGCGAGAAACAGAGGGGCTGAAACAGAGGGGCTGAAACAGAGGGGCTGAAACAGAGGGCGAGAAACAGGGGCTGAAACAGAGGGCGAGAAACAGAGGGGCTGAAACAGAGGGCGAGAAACAGAGGCGTCTGAATCAGAGGGGCTGAAACAGAGGGCGAGAAACAGAGGGGCTGAAACAGAGGGCGAGAAACAGAGGGGCTGAAACAGAGGGCGAGAAACAGAGGGTGAGAAACAGGGGCTGAAACAGAGGGCGAGAAACAGAGGGGCTGAAACAGAGGGGCTGAAACAGAGGGGCTGAATCAGAGGGGCTGAAACAGAGGGGCTGAATCAGACGGGCTGAAACAGAGGGCGAGAAACAGAGGGGCTGAAACAGAGGGCGAGAAACAGAGGGTGAGAAACAGGGGCTGAAACAGAGGTCGAGAAACAGAGGGGCTGAAACAGAGGGGCTGAAACAGAGGGGCTGAAACAGAGGGGCTGAAACAGAGGGCGAGAAACAGAGGGGCTGAATCAGAGGGGCTGAATCAGAGGGGCCGAAAGAGAGGGGCTGAAACAGTGGGCGAGAAACTAAGGGACTGAAACAGCGGGCGAGAAACAGAGTGCGAGAAACAGAGGGGCTGAAACAGAGGGGCTGAAACAGACGGGCTGAAACAGAGAGCCTGAAACAGAGGGGCTGAAACAGAGGGTGAGAAACAGATGGGCTGAAACAGAGGGCTGAAACAGAGGGGCTGAAAAAGAGGGCGAAAAATAGAGGGGCTGAAACAGAGGGCGAGAAACAGAGGGGGTGAAACAGAGGGGCTGAAACAGAGGGGCTGAAACAGAGGGGCTGAAACAGGGTGGCTGAAACAGAGGGGCTGAAACAGAGGTGCTGAAACAGAGGGGCTGAAACAGAGGGCGAGAAACAGAGGGGCTGAAACAGAGGGCGAGAAACAGAGGGGCTGAAACAGAGGGGCTGAAACAGAGGGCGAGAAACAGAGGGGCTGAAACAGAGGGCGAGAAACAGAGGGGCTGAAATAGAGGGCGAGAAATAGAGGGGCTGAAACAGAGGGTCTGAAACAGAGGGCGAGAAACAGAGGGGCTGAATCAGAGGGGCTGAATCAGAGGGGCTGAAACAGAGGGGCTGAAACAGAGGGCGAGAAACAGAGGGGCTGAAACAGACGGCGAGAAACAGAGGGGCTGAATCAGAGGGCGACAAACAGAGGGGCTGAAACAGAGGGCAAGAAACAGAGGGGCTGAAACTGAGTGGCTGAAACAGAAGGGCTGAAACAGAGGGGCTGAAACAGAGGGCGAGAAACAGAGGGGCTGAATCAGAGGGGCTGAATCAGAGGAGCTGAAACAGAGGGGATGAAACAGAGGGCGAGAAACAGAGGGGCTGAAACAGAGGGGCTGAAACAGAGGAGCTGAAACAGAGGGCGAGAAACAGAGAGGCTGAAACAGAGGGCAAGAAACAGAGGGGCTGAAACTGAGTGGCTGAAACAGAAGGGCTGAAACAGAGGGGCTGAAACAGAGGGCGAGAAACAGAGGGGCTGAATCAGAGGGGCTGAAACAGAGGGGCTGAAAGAGAGCGCGAGAAACAGAGGGGCTGAAACAGAGGGCGAGAAACAGAGGGCGAGAAACAGAGAGGCTGAAACAGAGGGGCTGAAACAGAGGGGCTGAAACAAAGCGGCTGATACAGAGGGTGAGAAACAGAGGGGCTGAAACAGAGGGCGAGAAACAGAGTCGCTGAAACATGGCGAGAAACAGAGGGGCTGAAACAGAGGGGCTGAAACAGAGGGGCTGAAACAGAGGGGCTGAAACAGAGGGCAAGAAACAGAGGGGCTGAAACAGAGGGCGAGAAACAGAGGGGCTGAAACAGAGGGCGAGAAACAGAGGGGCTGAAACAGAGGGCGAGAAACAGAGAGGCTGAAACAGAGGGCGAGAAACAGAGTGGCTGAAACAGAGGGCAAGAAACAGAGGGGCTGAAACAGAGGGCGAGAAACAGAGGGGCTGAAACAGAGGGCGAGAAACAGTGGGGCAGAAACAGAGGGCGAGAATCGGAGGGGCTGAAACAGAGGGGCTGCAACAGAGGGGCTGAAACAGAGGGCGAGAAACAGAGGGGCTGAAACAGAGGGCGAGAAACAGAGGGGCTGAAACAGAGGGCGAGAAACAGAGGCCGAGAAACAAAGGGGCTGAAACAGAGGGCGAGAAACAGAGGGGCTGAAACAGAGGGGCTGAAACAGAGGGGCTGAAACAGAGGGTGAGAAACAGAGGGGCTGAAACAGAGGGGCTGAAACAGAGGAGCTGAAACAGAGGGGATGAAACAGAGGGCGAGAAACAGAGGGGCTGAAACAGAGGGGCTGAAACAGAGGAGCTGAAACAGAGGGCGAGAAACAGAGAGGCTGAAACAGAGGGCAAGAAACAGAGGGGCTGAAACTGAGTGGCTGAAACAGAAGGGCTGAAACAGAGGGGCTGAAACAGAGGGCGAGAAACAGAGGGGCTGAATCAGAGGGGCTGAATCAGAGGAGCTGAAACAGAGGGGCTGAAAGAGAGCGCGAGAAACAGAGGGGCTGAAACAGAGGGCGAGAAACAGAGGGCGAGAAACAGAGAGGCTGAAACAGAGGGGCTGAAACAGAGGGGCTGAAACAAAGCGGCTGATACAGAGGGTGAGAAACAGAGGGGCTGAAACAGAGGGCGAGAAACAGAGTCGCTGAAACATGGCGAGAAACAGAGGGGCTGAAACAGAGGGGCTGAAACAGAGGGGCTGAAACAGAGGGGCTGAAACAGAGGGCAAGAAACAGAGGGGCTGAAACAGAGGGCGAGAAACAGAGGGGCTGAAACAGAGGGCGAGAAACAGAGGGGCTGAAACAGAGGGCGAGAAACAGAGAGGCTGAAACAGAGGGCGAGAAACAGAGTGGCTGAAACAGAGGGCAAGAAACAGAGGGGCTGAAACAGAGGGCGAGAAACAGAGGGGCTGAAACAGAGGGCGAGAAACAGTGGGGCAGAAACAGAGGGCGAGAATCGGAGGGGCTGAAACAGAGGGGCTGCAACAGAGGGGCTGAAACAGAGGGCGAGAAACAGAGGGGCTGAAACAGAGGGCGAGAAACAGAGGGGCTGAAACAGAGGGCGAGAAACAAAGGCCGAGAAACAAAGGGGCTGAAACAGAGGGCGAGAAACAGAGGGGCTGAAACAGAGGGGCTGAAACAGAGGGGCTGAAACAGAGGGTGAGAAACAGAGGGGCTGAAACAGAGGGGCTGAAACAGAGGAGCTGAAACAGAGGGGATGAAACAGAGGGCGAGAAACAGAGGGGCTGAAACAGAGGGGCTGAAACAGAGGAGCTGAAACAGAGGGCGAGAAACAGAGAGGCTGAAACAGAGGGCGAGAAACAGACGGGCTGAAACAGAGGGCGAGAAACAGAGGGGCTGAAACAGAGGGGCTGAAACAGTGGGGCTGAAACAGAGGGCGAGAAACAGAGGGGCTGAAACAGAGGCCTGAAACAGAGGAGCTGAAACAGAGGGCGAGAAACAGAGAGGCTGAAACAGAGGGCGAGAAACAGAGTGGCTGAAACAGAGGGCAAGAAACAGAGGGGCTGAAACAGAGGGCGAGAAACAGAGGGGCTGAAACAGAGGGGCTGAAACAGAGGGGCTGAAACAGAGGCGCTGAAACAGAGGGGCTGAACCAGAAGGGCTGAAACAGAGGGCGAGAAACAGAGGGGCTGAAACAGAGGGCCAGAAACAGAGGGCGAGAAACAGAGGGACTGAAACTGAGGGGCTGAAACAGTGGGGCTGAAACAGAGGGCGAGAAACAGAGCGGCTGAAACAGAGGGCGAGAAACAGAGGGGCTGAAACAAAGGGGCTGAAACAGTGGGGCTGAAACAGAGGGGCTGAAACAGAGGGCGAGAAATAGAGGGGCTGAAACAGAGGGTGAGAAACAGAGGGGCTGAAACAGAGGGCGAGAAACAGAGGGGCTGAAACAGAGGGGCTGAAACAGAGGGGCTGAAACAGAGGGCGAGAAACAGGGGCTGAAACAGAGGGCGAGAAACAGAGGGGCTGAAACAGAGGGCGAGAAACAGAGGCGTCTGAATCAGAGGGGCTGAAACAGAGGGCGAGAAACAGAGGGGCTGAAACAGAGGGCGAGAAACAGAGGGGCTGAAACAGAGGGCGAGAAACAGAGGGTGAGAAACAGGGGCTGAAACAGAGGGCGAGAAACAGAGGGGCTGAAACAGAGGGGCTGAAACAGAGGGGCTGAATCAGAGGGGCTGAAACAGAGGGGCTGAATCAGACGGGCTGAAACAGAGGGCGAGAAACAGAGGGGCTGAAACAGAGGGCGAGAAACAGAGGGTGAGAAACACGGGCTGAAACAGAGGGCGAGAAACTGAGGGGCTGAAACAGAGGGGCTGAAACAGAGGGGCTGAAACAGAGGGCGAGAAACAGAGGGGCTGAATCAGAGGGGCTGAATCAGAGGGTCCGAAAGAGAGGGGCTGAAACAGTGGGCGAGAAACTAAGGGACTGAAACAGCGGGCGAGAAACAGAGTGCGAGAAACAGAGGGGCTGAAACAGAGGGGCTGAAACAGACGGGCAGAAACAGAGAGCCTGAAACAGAGGGGCTGAAACAGAGGGTGAGAAACAGATGGGCTGAAACAGAGGGCTGAAACAGAGGGGCTGAAAAAGAGGGCGAAAAATAGAGGGGCTGAAACAGAGGGCGAGAAACAGAGGGGGTGAAACAGAGGGGCTGAAACAGAGGCGCTGAAACAGAGGGGCTGAAACAGGGTGGCTGAAACAGAGGGGCTGAAACAGAGGTGCTGAAACAGAGGGGCTGAAACAGAGGGCGAGAAACAGAGGGGCTGAAACAGAGGGCGAGAAACAGAGGGGCTGAAACAGAGGGGCTGAAACAGAGGGCGAGAAACAGAGGGGCTGAAACAGAGGGCGAGAAACAGAGGGGCTGAAATAGAGGGCGAGAAATAGAGGGGCTGAAACAGAGGGTCTGAAACAGAGGGCGAGAAACAGAGGGGCTGAATCAGAGGGGCTGAATCAGAGGGGCTGAAACAGAGGGGCTGAAACAGAGGGCGAGAAACAAAGGGGCTGAAACAGCGGGCGAGAAACAGAGGGGCTGAAACAGAGCGACTGAAACAGACGGGCTGAAACAGAGAGCCTGAAACAGAGGGCGAGAAACAGAGGGGCTGAAACAGAGGGCGAAAAACAGAGGGGCTGAAACAGAGGGCGAGAAACAGAGGGGATGAAACAGAGGGGCTGAAACAGAGGGGCTGAAACAGAGGGGCTGAATCAGAGGGGCTGAAACAGAGGGGCTGAATCAGAGGGGCTGAAACAGAGGGCGAGAAACAGAGGGGCTGAAACAGAGGGCGAGAAACAGAGGGACTGAAACAGAGGGCGAGAAACAGAGGGGCTGAAACCGAGGGGCTGAAACAGAGTGGCTGAAACAGAGGGCGAGAAACAGGGAGTTTGAAACAGAGGGCGAGAAACAGAGGGGCTGAAACAGAGGGCGAGAAACAGAGGGGCTGAAACAGAGGGCGAGAAACAGAGGGGCTGAAACAGAGGGGCTGAAACAGACGGGCTGAAACAGAGGGCAAAAAACAGAGGGGCTGAAACAGAGGGCGAGAAACAGGGGGTGAGAAACAGAGGGCGAGAAACAGAGGGGCTGAAACAGAGGGCAAAAAACAGAGAGGCTGAAACAGAGGGCGAGAAACAGAGGGAGAGAAACAGAGGGCGAGAAACAGATGGGATGAAACAGAGGGGCTGAAACAGAGGGGCTGAAAGAGAGGGGCTGAAACAGAGGGGCTTAATCAGAGGGGCTGCAACAGAGGGGCTGAATCAGAGGGGCTGACACAGAGTGCGAGAAAGAGAGGGGCTGAAACAAAGGGCGAGAAACAGATGGGCTGAAACAGAGGGCGAGAACCAGACGGGCAGAAACAGAGGGCGAAAAACAGAGGGGCTGAAACAGAGGGCGAGAAACAGAGGGGGTGAAACAGAGGGGCTGAAACAGAGGGCGAGAAACAGAGGGGCTGAAACAGAGGGCGAGAAACAGAGGGGCTGAAACAGAGGGGCTGAAACAGAGGGCGAGAAACAGAGGGGCTGAAACAGAGGGCGAGAAACAGAGGGGCTGAAATAGAGGGCGAGAAATAGAGGGGCTGAAACAGAGAGGCTGAAACAGAGGGCGAGAAACAGAGGGGCTGAATCAGAGGGGCTGAATCAGAGGGGCTGAAACAGAGGGGCTGAAACAGAGGGCGAGAAACAACGGGGCTGAAACAGCGGGCGAGAAACAGAGGGCCAAAAACAGAGGGGCTGAAACAGAGGGACTGAAACAGACGGGCTGAAACAGAGAGCCTGAAACAGAGGGCGAGAAACAGAGGGGCTGAAACAGAGGGTGAAAAACAGAGGGGCTGAAACAGAGGGCGAGAAACAGAGGGGATGAAACAGAGGGGCTGAAACAGAGGGGCTGAAACTGAGGGGCTGAATCAGAGGGGCTGAAACAGAGGGGCTGAATCAGAGGGGCTGAAACAGAGGGCGAGAAACAGAGGGGCTGAAACAGAGGGCGAGAAACAGAGGGACTGAGACAGAGGGCGAGAAACAGAGGGGCTGAAACAGAGGGGCTGAAACAGAGTGGCTGAAACAGAGGGCGAGAAACAGGGAGGTTGAAACAGAGGGCGAGAAACAGAGGGGCTGAAACAGAGGGCGAGAAACAGAGGGGCTGAAAAAAGGCCAGAAACAGAGGGGCTGAAACAGAGGGGCTGAAACAGACGGGCTGAAACAGAGGGCAAAAAACAGAGGGGCTGAAACAGAGGGCGAGAAACAGGGGGTGAGAAACAGAGGGCGAGAAACAGAGGGGCTGAAACAGAGGGCAAAAAACAGAGGGGCTGAAACAGAGGGCGAGAAACAGAGGGTGAGAAACAGAGGGCGAGAAACAGATGGGATGAAACAGAGGGGCTGAAACAGAGGGGCTGAAATAGAGGGGCTGAAACAGAGGGGCTTAATCAGAGGGGCTGCAACAGAGGGGCTGAATCAGAGGGGCTGACACAGAGTGCGAGAAAGAGAGGGGCTGAAACAGACGGCGAGAAACAGATGGGCTGAAACAGAGGGTGAGAACCAGACGGGCAGAAACAGAGGGCGAGAAACAGAGGGGCTGAAACAGAGGGGCTGAAACAGAGGGGCTGAAACAGAGGGCGAGAAACAGAGGGGCTGAAACAGAGGGCAAGAAACAGAGGGGCTGAAACTGAGTGGCTGAAACAGAAGGGCTGAAACAGAGGGGCTGAAACAGAGGGCGAGAAACAGAGGGGCTGAATCAGAGGGGCTGAATCAGAGGAGCTGAAACAGAGGGGCTGAAACAGAGGGCGAGAAACAGAGGGGCTGAAACAGAGGGCGAGAAACAGAGGGCGAGAAACAGAGAGGCTGAAAAAGAGGGGCTGAAACAGAGGGGCTGAAACAAAGCGGCTGATACAGAGGGTGAGAAACAGAGGGGCTGAAACAGAGGGCGAGAAACAGAGTGGCTGAAACAGAGGGGCTGAAACAGAGGGCGAGAAACAGAGGGGCTGAAACAGAGGGCAAGAAACAGAGGGGCTGAAACAGAGGGGATGAAACAGTGGCGCTGAAACAGAGGGCGAGAAACAGAGGGGCTGAAACAGAGGGCGAGAAACAGAGGGGCTGAAACAGAGGGCGAGAAACAGAGGGGCTGAATCAGAGGGGCTGAAAGAGAGGGTGAGAAACAGAGGGGCGGAAACAGAGTGCGAGAAACAGAGTGGCTGAAACAGACGGGCTGAAACAGAGGGGCTGAAAAAGAGGGCGAAAAACAGAGAGGCTGAAACAGAGGGCGAGAAACAGAGGGCAAGAAACAGAGGGGCTGAAACAGAGGGGATGAAACAGTGGGGCTGAAACAGAGGGCGAGAAACAGAGGGGCTGAAACAGAGGGCGAGAAACAGAGGGGCTGAAACAGAGGGCGAGAAACAGAGGGGCTGAATCAGAGGGGCTGAAACAGAGGGTGAGAAACAGAGGGGCTGAAACAGAGGTCGAGAAACAGAGTGGCTGAAACAGACGGGCTGAAACAGAGGGGCTGAAAAGGAGGGCGAAAAACAGAGGGGCTGAAACAGAGGGGCTGAAACAGAGGGGCTGAATCAGTGGGGCTGAAACAGACGGCGAGAAACAGAGGGGCTGAAACAGAGGGCGAGAAACAGAGGGCAAGAAACAGAGGGGCTGAAACAGAGGGAAGAAACAGTGGGGCTGAAACAGAGGGCGAGAAACAGAGGGGCTGAAACAGAGGGCGAGAAACAGAGGGGCTGAAACAGAGGGCGAGAAACAGAGGGGCTGAATCAGAGGGGCTGAAACAGAGGGTGAGAAACAGAGGGGCTGAAACAGAGGGCGAGAAACAGAGGGGCTGAATCAGAGGGGCTGAAACAGAGGGTGAGAAACAGAGGGGCTGAAACAGAGGGCGAGAAACAGAGTGGCTGAAACAGACGGGCTGAAACAGAGGGGCTGAAAAAGAGGGCGAAAAACAGAGGGGCTGATTCAGAGGGGCTGAAACAGAGGGGCTGAAACAGTGGGGCTGAAACAGAGGGCGAGAAACAGAGGGGCTGAAACAGAGGGCGAGAAACAGAGGGGCTGAATCAGAGGGGCTGAAACAGACGGTGAGAAACAGAGGGGCTGAAACAGAGGGCGAGAAACATAGTGGCTGAAACAGATGGTCTGAAACAGAGGGGCTGAAAAAGAGGGCGAAAAACAGAGGGGCTGAAACAGAGGGCGAGAAACAGAGGGGCTGAATCAGAGGGGCTGAATCAGAGGGGCTGAAACAGAGGGGATGAATCAGAGGGGCTGAAACAGAGGGCGAGAAACAGAGGGGCTGAAACAGAGGGCAAGAAACAGAGGGGCTGAAACAGAAGGGCTGAAACAGAGGGCGAGAAACAGAGGGGCTGAATCAGAGGGGCTAAATCAGAGGGGCTGAATCAGAGGGGTTGAAAGAGAGGGTCTGAATCAGAGGGGCTGAAAGAGAGGGCGAGAAATAGAGGGGCTGAAACAGAGTGCGAGAAACAGAGGGGATGAAACAGAGGGGCTGAAACAGAGGGTATGAAACAGAGGGGCTGAATCAGAGGGGCTGATTCAGAGGGGCTGAAACAGAGGGGCTGAATCAGCGGGGCTGAAACAGAGGGCAAAAAACAGAGGGGCTGAAACAGAGGGTGAGAAACAGAGGGGCTGAAACAGAGGGGCTGAAACAGAGGGCGAGAAACAGAGGGGCTGAATCAAAGGGCTAAATCAGAGGGGCTGAATCAGAGGGGCTGAAACAGAGGGGCTGAATCAGAGGGGCTGAAACAGAGGGTGAGAAACAGAGGGGCTGAAACAAAGGGCAAGAAACAGAGGGGCTGAAACAGAAGGGCTGAAACAGAGGGGGAGAAACAGAGGGTCTGAAACAGAGGGTCTGAATCAGAGGGGCTGAAACAGAGGGCGAGAAACAGAGGGGCTGAAACAGAGGGGCTGAAACAGAGGGTCTGAAACAGAGGGGCTGAATCAGCGGGGCTGAAACAGCGGGCGAGAAACTGAGGGGCTGAAACAGAGGGCGAGAAACAGAGGGGCAGAAACAGCGGGCGATAAACAGAGGGGCTGAAACAGAGGGGCTGAAACAGAGGGCGAGAAACAGAGTGGCTGAAACAGAGGGCTAGAAACAGAGGGGCTGAAACAAAAGGGATTGAAACAGAGGGGCTGAAACAGAGGGGCTGGAACAGTGGGGCTGAAACAGAGGGCGAGAAACAGAGTGGCTGAAACAGAGGGCGCGAAACAGAGGGGCTGAAACAGAGGGCGAGAAACAGAGGGGCTGAATCAGAGGAGCTGAAACAGAGGGTGAGAAACAGAGGGGCTGAAACAGAGGGCTGATACAGAGGGGCTGAAAAAGAGGGCGAAAAACAGAGGGCTGAAACAGAGGGGCTGAAACAGAGGGGCTGAAACAGGGTGGCTGAAACAGAGGGGCTGAAACAGAGGTATTGAAACAGAGGGGCTGAAATGGAGGGCGAGAAACAGAGGGGCTGAAACAGAGGGCGAGAAACAGATGGGCTGAAACAGAGGGGCTGAAACAGAGGGCGAGAAACAGAGGGGCTGAAACAGAGGGCGAGAAACAGAGGGGCTGAAATTGAGGGCGGGAAACAGCGGGGCTGAAACAGAGGGGCTGAAACAGAGGGCGAGAAACAAAGGGGCTGAAACAGCTGGCGAGAAACAGAGGGCCAGAAACAGAGGGGCTAAAACAGAGGGGCTGAAACAGACGGGCTGAAACAGAGAGCCTGAAACAGAGGGCGAGAAACAGAGCGGCTGAAACAGAGGGCGAAAAACAGAGGGGCTGAAACAGAGGGCGAGAAACAGAGGGGATGAAACAGAGGGGCTGAAACAGAGGGGCTGAAACAGAGGGAAGAAACAGTGGGGCTGAAACAGAGGGCGAGAAACAGAGGGGCTGAAACAGCGGGCGAGAAACAGAGGGGCTGAAACAGAGGGCGAGAAACAGAGGGGCTGAATCAGAGGGGCTGAAACAGAGGGTGAGAAACAGAGGGGCTGAAACAGAGGGCGAGAAACAGAGGGGCTGAATCAGAGGGGCTGAAACAGAGGGTGAGAAACAGAGGGGCTGAAACAGAGGGCGAGAAACAGAGTGGCTGAAACAGACGGGCTGAAACAGAGGGGCTGGAAAAGAGGGCGAAAAACAGAGGGGCTGAAACAGACGGCGAGAAACAGAGGGGCTGAAACAGAGGGCGAGAAACAGAGGGCAAGAAACAGAGGGGCTGAAACAGAGGGAAGAAACAGTGGGGCTGAAACAGAGGGCGAGAAACAGAGGGGCTGAAACAGAGGGCGAGAAACAGAGGGGCTGAAACAGAGGGTGAGAAACAGAGGGGCTGAAACAGAGGGGCTGAAACAGAGGGCGAGAAACAGAGGGGCTGAATCAAAGGGCTAAATCAGAGGGGCTGAATCAGAGGGGCTGAAACAGAGGGGCTGAATCAGAGGGGCTGAAACAGAGGGTGAGAAACAGAGGGGCTGAAACAAAGGGCAAGAAACAGAGGGGCTGAAACAGAAGGGCTGAAACAGAGGGGGAGAAACAGAGGGTCTGAAACAGAGGGTCTGAATCAGAGGGGCTGAAACAGAGGGCGAGAAACAGAGGGGCTGAAACAGAGGGGCTGAAACAGAGGGTCTGAAACAGAGGGGCTGAATCAGCGGGGCTGAAACAGCGGGCGAGAAACTGAGGGGCTGAAACAGAGGGCGAGAAACAGAGGGGCAGAAACAGCGGGCGATAAACAGAGGGGCTGAAACAGAGGGGCTGAAACAGAGGGCGAGAAACAGAGTGGCTGAAACAGAGGGCTAGAAACAGAGGGGCTGAAACAAAAGGGATTGAAACAGAGGGGCTGAAACAGAGGGGCTGGAACAGTGGGGCTGAAACAGAGGGCGAGAAACAGAGGGGCTGAAACAGAGGGCGCGAAACAGAGGGGCTGAAACAGAGGGCGAGAAACAGAGGGGCTGAATCAGAGGAGCTGAAACAGAGGGTGAGAAACAGAGGGGCTGAAACAGAGGGCTGAAACAGAGGGGCTGAAAAAGAGGGCGAAAAACAGAGGGCTGAAACAGAGGGGCTGAAACAGAGGGGCTGAAACAGGGTGGCTGAAACAGAGGGGCTGAAACAGAGGTATTGAAACAGAGGGGCTGAAACAGAGGGCGAGAAACAGAGGGGCTGAAACAGAGGGCGAGAAACAGATGGGCTGAAACAGAGGGGCTGAAACAGAGGGCGAGAAACAGAGGGGCTGAAACAGAGGGCGAGAAACAGAGGGGCTGAAATTGAGGGCGGGAAACAGCGGGGCTGAAACAGAGGGGCTGAAACAGAGGGCGAGAAACAAAGGGGCTGAAACAGCTGGCGAGAAACAGAGGGCCAGAAACAGAGGGGCTAAAACAGAGGGGCTGAAACAGACGGGCTGAAACAGAGAGCCTGAAACAGAGGGCGAGAAACAGAGCGGCTGAAACAGAGGGCGAAAAACAGAGGGGCTGAAACAGAGGGCGAGAAACAGAGGGGATGAAACAGAGGGGCTGAAACAGAGGGGCTGAAACAGAGGGGCTGAATCAGAGGGGCTGAAACAGAGGGGCTGAATCAGAGGGGCTGAAACAGAAGGGCTGAAACAGAGGGCGAAAAACAGAGGGGCTGAATCAGTAGGGCTAAATCAGAGGGGCTGAATCAGAGGGGTTGAAACAAAGGGTCTGAATCAGAGGGGCTGAAACAGAGGGCGAGAAACAGAGGGGCTGAAACAGAGGGCGAGAAACATAGGGGCTGAATCAGAGGGCGAGAAACAGAGGGGAAGAAACCGAGGGGTTGAAACAGAGGGTCTGAAACAGAGGGCGAGAAACAGAGGGGCTGAAACAGAGGGGCTTAAACAGAGGGGCTGAATCAGAGGGGCTGATTCAGAGGGGCTGAAACAGAGGGGCTGAATCAGCGGGGCTGAAACAGAGGGCGAGAAACAGAGGGGCAGAAACAGAGGGCGAGAAACAGAGTGGATGAAACAGAGGGGCTGAAACAGAGGGCGAGAAACAGAGGGGCTGAAACAGAGGGCAAGAAACAGAGGGGCTGAAACAGAGGGGATGAAACAGTGGCGCTGAAACAGAGGGCGAGAAACAGAGGGGCTGAAACAGAGGGCGAGAAACAGAGGGGCTGAAACAGAGGGCGAGAAACAGAGGGGCTGAATCAGAGGGGCTGAAACAGAGGGTGAGAAACAGAGGGGCTGAAACAGAGGGCGAGAAACAGAGTGGCTGAAGCAGACGGGCTGAAACAGAGGGGCTGAAAAAGAGGGCGAAAAACAGAGAGGCTGAAACAGAGGGCGAGAAACAGAGGGCAAGAAACAGAGGGGCTGAAACAGAGGGGATGAAACAGTGGGGCTGAAACAGAGGGCGAGAAACAGAGGGGCTGAAACAGAGGGCGAGAAACAGAGGGGCTGAAACAGAGGGCGAGAAACAGAGGGGCTGAATCAGAGGGGCTGAAACAGAGGGTGAGAAACAGAGGGGCTGAAACAGAGGGCGAGAAACATAGTGGCTGAAACAGATGGTCTGAAACAGAGGGGCTGAAAAAGAGGGCGAAAAACAGAGGGGCTGAAACAGAGGGCGAGAAACAGAGGGGCTGAATCAGAGGGCTAAATCAGAGGGGCTGAATCAGAGGGGCTGAAACAGAGGCGATGAATCAGAGGGGCTGAAACAGAGGGCGAGAAACAGAGGGGCTGAAACAGAGGGCAAGAAACAGAGGGGCTGAAACAGAAGGGCTGAAACAGAGGGCGAGAAACAGAGGGGCTGAATCAGAGGGGCTAAATCAGAGGGGCTGAATCAGAGGGGTTGAAAGAGAGGGTCTGAATCAGAGGGGCTGAAACAGAGGGCGAGAAATAGAGGGGCTGAAACAGAGGGCGAGAAACAGAGGGGATGAAACAGAGGGGCTGAAACAGAGGGTATGAAACAGAGGGGCTGAATCAGAGGGGCTGATTCAGAGGGGTTGAAACAGAGGGGCTGAATCAGCGGGGCTGAAACAGAGGGCAAAAAACAGAGGGGCTGAAACAGAGGGTGAGAAACAGAGGGGCTGAAACAGAGGGGCTGAAACAGAGGGCGAGAAACAGAGGGGCTGAATCAAAGGGCTAAATCAGAGGGGCTGAATCAGAGGGGCTGAAACAGAGGGGCTGAATCAGAGGGGCTGAAACAAAGGGCAAGAAACAGAGGGGCTGAAACAGAAGGGCTGAAACAGAGGGGGAGAAACAGAGGGGCTGAAACAGAGGGTCTGAATCAGAGGGGCTGAAACAGAGGGCGAGAAACAGAGGGGCTGAAACAGAGGGGCTGAAACAGAGGGGCTGAAACAGAGGGGCTGAATCAGAGGGGCTGATTCAGAGGGGCTGAAACAGAGGGGCTGAATCAGCGGGGCTGAAACAGAGGGCGAGAAACTGAGGGGCTGAAACAGAGGGCAAAAAACAGAGGGGCTGAAACAGAGGGCGAGAAACAGAGGGTGAGAAACAGAGGGCGAGAAACAGATGGGATGAAACAGAGGGGCTGAAATAGAGGGGCTGAAACAGAGGTGCTGAATCAGAGGGGCTGACACAGAGGGGCTGAATCAGAGGGGCTGACACAGAGTGCGAGAAACAGAGGGGCTGAAACAGAGGGCGAGAAACAGAGGGGCTGAAACAGAGGGGCTGAAACAGAGGGGCTGAAACAGAGGGCGAGAAACAGAGAGGCTGAAACAGAGGGCGAGAAACAGAGGGGCTGAAACAGAGGGCAAGAAACAGAGGGGCTGAATCAGAGATGCGAGAAACAGAGGGGCTGAAACAGAGGGGCTGAAACAGAGAGGCTGAAACAGAGGGCGAGAAACAGAGGTGCTGAAACAGAGGGCGAGAAACAGAGGGGCTGAAACGGAGGGCGAGAAACAGAGGGCGAGAAACAGAAGGACTGAAACAGAGGGGCTGAAACAGCGGGGCTGAAACAGAGGGGCTGAAACAGAGGGCGAGAAATAGAGAGGCTGAAACAGAGGGCGAGAAATAGAGCGGCTGAAACAAAGCGCGAGAAATAGAGGGGCTGAAACAGAGAGCGCGAAACAGAGGGGCTGAAACAGAGGGGCTGAAACAGAGGGCGAGAAACAGAGGGGCTGAAACAAAGCGCGAGAAATAGAGGGGCTGAAACAGAGAGCGCGAAACAGAGGGGCTGAAACAGAGGGGCTGAAACAGAGGGCGAGAAACAGAGGGGCTGAAACAGAGGGCGAGAAACATTGGGGCTGAAACGGAGGGCGAGAAACAGAGGGCGAGAAACAGAGGGACTGAAACAGAGGGGCTGAAACAGAGGGGCTGAAACAGAGGGCGAGAAACACAGGGGCTGAAACAGAGGGGCTGAAACAGTGGGGCTGAAACAGAGGGGCTGAAACAGAGGGCGAGAAATAGAGGGGCTGAAACAGAGGGCGAGAAACAGAGGGGCTGAAACAGAGCGCGAGAAACAGAGGGGCTGAAACAGAGGGGCTGAAACAGAGGGGCTGAAACAGAGGGCGAGAAACAGAGGGGCTGAAACAGAGGGGCTGAAACAGAGGGCGAGAATCAGAGGGGCTGAAACAGAGGGCGAGAAACAGAGTGGCTGAATCAGAGGGGCTGAAACAGAGGGCGAGAAACAGAAAGGCTGAAACAGAGGGCGAGAAACAGAGGGGCTGAAACAGAGGGGCTGAAACAGAGGGGCTGAAACAGAGGGGATTAAACAGAGGGCGAGAAACAGAGGGGCTGAAACAGAGGGGCTGAAACAGAGGGGCTGAATCAGAGGGGCTGATTCAGAGGGGCTGAAACAGAGGGGCTGAATCAGAGGGGCTGCAACAGAGGGCGAGAAACAGAGTGGCTGAAACAGAGGGCGAGAAACAGACGGGCAGAAACAGAGGGAGAGAAACAGAGGGGCTGAAACAGAGGGGCTGAAACAGAGAGCACGAAACAGAGGGACTGAAACAGAGGGCAAGAAAAAGAGGGGCTGAAACTGAGTGGCTGAAACAGAAGGGCTGAAACAGAGGGGCTGAAACAGAGGGCGAGAAACAGAGTGGCTGAATCAGAGTGGCTGAATCAGAGGACCTGAAACAGAGGGGCTGAAACAGAGGGCGAGAAACAGAGGGCGAGAAACAGAGAGGCTGAAACAGAGGGGCTGAAACAGAGGGGCTGAATCAGAGGGGCTGATTCAGAGGGGCTGAAACAGAGGGGCTGAATCAGAGGGGCTGCAACAGAGGGCGAGAAACAGAGTGGCTGAAACATGGCGAGAAACAGAGGGGCTGAAACAGAGGGGCTGAAACAGAGGGGCTGAAACAGAGGGGCTGAAACAGAGGGGCTGAAACAGAGGGCAAGAAACAGAGGGGCTGAAACAGAGGGCGAGAAACAGAGGGGCTGAAACAGAGGGGCTGAAACAGAGGGCGAGAAACAGAGGGCCGAAACAGAGGGGCTGAAACAGAGTGGCTGAAACAGAGGGCGAGAAACAGAGGGGCTGAAACAGAGGGCGAGAAACAGAGGGACTGAATCAGAGGGGCTGAAACAGAGGGTGAGAAACAGAGGGGCTGAAACAGAGGTCGAGAAACAGAGTGGCTGAAACAGACGGGCTGAAACAGAGGGGCTGAAAAGGAGGGCGAAAAACAGAGGGGCTGAAACAGAGGGGCTGAAACAGAGGGGCTGAAACAGTGGGGCTGAAACAGAGGGCGAGAAACAGAGGGGCTGAAACAGAGGGCGAGAAACAGAGGGGCTGAAACAGAGGGCGAGAAACAGAGGGGCTGAATCAGAGGGGCTGAAACAGAGGGTGAGAAACAGAGGGGCTGAAACAGAGGGCGAGAAACATAGTGGCTGAAACAGATGGTCTGAAACAGAGGGGCTGAAAAAGAGGGCGAAAAACAGAGGGGCTGAAACAGAGGGCGAGAAACAGAGGGGCTGAATCAGAGGGCTAAATCAGAGGGGCTGAATCAGAGGGGCTGAAACAGAGGGGATGAATCAGAGGGGCTGAAACAGAGGGCGAGAAACAGAGGGGCTGAAACAGAGGGCAAGAAACAGAGGGGCTGAAACAGAAGGGCTGAAACAGAGGGCGAGAAACAGAGGGGCTGAATCAGAGGGGCTAAATCAGAGGGGCTGAATCAGAGGGGTTGAAAGAGAGGGTCTGAATCAGAGGGGCTGAAACAGAGGGCGAGAAATAGATGGGCTGAAACAGAGGGCGAGAAACAGAGGGGATGAAACAGAGGGGCTGAAACAGAGGGTATGAAACAGAGGGGCTGAATCAGAGGGGCTGATTCAGAGGGGCTGAAACAGAGGGGCTGAATCAGCGGGGCTGAAACAGAGGGCAAAAAACAGAGGGGCTGAAACAGAGGGTGAGAAACAGAGGGGCTGAAACAGAGGGGCTGAAACAGAGGGCGAGAAACAGAGGGGCTGAATCAGAGGGGCTGAAACAAAGGGCAAGAAACAGAGGGGCTGAAACAGAAGGGCTGAAACAGAGGGGGAGAAACAGAGGGGCTGAAACAGAGGGTCTGAATCAGAGGGGCTGAAACAGAGGACGAGAAACAGAGGGACTGAAACAGAGGGGCTGAAACAGAGGGTCTGAAACAGAGGGGCTGAATCAGAGGGGCTGATTCAGAGGGGCTGAAACAGAGGGGCTGAATCAGCGGGGCTGAAACAGAGGGCGAGAAACTGAGGGGCTGAAACAGAGGGCGAGAAACAGAGGGGCAGAAACAGCGGGCGATAAACAGAGGGGCTGAAACAGAGGGGCTGAAACAGAGGGTGAGAAACAGAGTGGCTGAAACAGAGGGCTAGAAACAGAGGGGCTGAAACAGAGGGGTTGAAACAGAGGGGCTGAAACAGAGGGGCTGGAACAGTGGGGCTGAAACAGTGGGCGAGAAACAGAGGGGCTGAAACAGAGGGGCTGAAACAGAGGGGATGAAACAGTGGGGCTGAAACAGAGGGCGAGAAACAGAGGGGCTGAAACAGAGGGCGAGAAACAGAGGGGCTGAAACAGAGGGCGAGAAACAGAGGGGCTGAATCAGAGGGGCTGAAACAGATGGTGAGAAACAGAGGGGCTGAAACAGAGGTCGAGAAACAGAGTGGCTGAAACAGACGGGCTGAAACAGAGGGGCTGAAAAGGAGGGCGAAAAACAGAGGGGCTGAAACAGAGGGGCTGAAACAGAGGGGCTGAAACAGTGGGGCTGAAACAGACGGCGAGAAACAGAGGGGCTGAAACAGAGGGCGAGAAACAGAGGGCAAGAAACAGAGGGGCTGAAACAGAGGGAAGAAACAGTGGGGCTGAAACAGAGGGCGAGAAACAGAGGGGCTGAAACAGAGGGCGAGAAACAGAGGGGCTGAAACAGAGGGCGAGAAACAGAGGGGCTGAATCAGAGGGGCTGAAACAGAGGGTGAGAAACAGGGGCTGAAACAGAGGGCGAGAAACAGAGGGGCTGAATCAGAGGGGCTGAAACAGAGGGTGAGAAACAGAGGGGCTGAAACAGAGGGCGAGAAACAGAGTGGCTGAAACAGACGGGCTGAAACAGAGGGGCTGAAAAAGAGGGCGAAAAACAGAGGGGCTGATTCAGAGGGGCTGAAACAGAGGGGCTGAAACAGTGGGGCTGAAACAGAGGGCGAGAAACAGAGGGGCTGAAACAGAGGGCGAGAAACAGAGGGGCTGAATCAGAGGGGCTGAAACAGACGGTGAGAAACAGAGGGGCTGAAACAGAGGGCGAGAAACATAGTGGCTGAAACAGATGGTCTGAAACAGAGGGGCTGAAAAAGAGGGCGAAAAACAGAGGGGCTGAAACAGAGGGCGAGAAACAGAGGGGCTGAATCAGAGGGGCTGAATCAGAGGGGCTGAAACAGAGGGGATGAATCAGAGGGGCTGAAACAGAGGGCGAGAAACAGAGGGGCTGAAACAGAGGGCAAGAAACAGAGGGGCTGAAACAGAAGGGCTGAAACAGAGGGCGAGAAACAGAGGGGCTGAATCAGAGGGGCTAAATCAGAGGGGCTGAATCAGAGGTGTTGAAAGAGAGGGTCTGAATCAGAGGGGCTGAAACAGAGGGCGAGAAATAGAGGGGCTGAAACAGAGTGCGAGAAACAGAGGGGATGAAACAGAGGGGCTGAAACAGAGGGTATGAAACAGAGGGGCTGAATCAGAGGGGCTGATTCAGAGGGGCTGAAACAGAGGGGCTGAATCAGCGGGGCTGAAACAGAGGGCAAAAAACAGAGGGGCTGAAACAGAGGGTGAGAAACAGAGGGGCTGAAACAGAGGGGCTGAAACAGAGGGCGAGAAACAGAGGGGCTGAATCAAAGGGCTAAATCAGAGGGGCTGAATCAGAGGGGCTGAAACAGAGGGGCTGAATCAGAGGGGCTGAAACAGAGGGTGAGAAACAGAGGGGCTGAAACAAAGGGCAAGAAACAGAGGGGCTGAAACAGAAGGGCTGAAACAGAGGGGGAGAAACAGAGGGTCTGAAACAGAGGGTCTGAATCAGAGGGGCTGAAACAGAGGGCGAGAAACAGAGGGGCTGAAACAGAGGGGCTGAAACAGAGGGTCTGAAACAGAGGGGCTGAATCAGCGGGGCTGAAACAGCGGGCGAGAAACTGAGGGGCTGAAACAGAGGGCGAGAAACAGAGGGGCAGAAACAGCGGGCGATAAACAGAGGGGCTGAAACAGAGGGGCTGAAACAGAGGGCGAGAAACAGAGTGGCTGAAACAGAGGGCTAGAAACAGAGGGGCTGAAACAAAAGGGATTGAAACAGAGGGGCTGAAACAGAGGGGCTGGAACAGTGGGGCTGAAACAGAGGGCGAGAAACAGAGGGGCTGAAACAGAGGGCGCGAAACAGAGGGGCTGAAACAGAGGGCGAGAAACAGAGGGGCTGAATCAGAGGAGCTGAAACAGAGGGTGAGAAACAGAGGGGCTGAAACAGAGGGCTGAAACAGAGGGGCTGAAAATGAGGGCGAAAAACAGAGGGCTGAAACAGAGGGGCTGAAACAGAGGGGCTGAAACAGGGTGGCTGAAACAGAGGGGCTGAAACAGAGGTATTGAAACAGAGGGGCTGAAACAGAGGGCGAGAAACAGAGGGGCTGAAACAGAGGGCGAGAAACAGATGGGCTGAAACAGAGGGGCTGAAACAGAGGGCGAGAAACAGAGGGGCTGAAACAGAGGGCGAGAAACAGAGGGGCTGAAATTGGGGGCGGGAAACAGCGGGGCTGAAACAGAGGGGCTGAAACAGAGGGCGAGAAACAAAGGGGCTGAAACAGCTGGCGAGAAACAGAGGGCCAGAAACAGAGGGGCTAAAACAGAGGGGCTGAAACAGACGGGCTGAAACAGAGAGCCTGAAACAGAGGGCGAGAAACAGAGCGGCTGAAACAGAGGGCGAAAAACAGAGGGGCTGAAACAGAGGGCGAGAAACAGAGGGGATGAAACAGAGGGGCTGAAACAGAGGGGCTGAAACAGAGGGAAGAAACAGTGGGGCTGAAACAGAGGGCGAGAAACAGAGGGGCTGAAACAGCGGGCGAGAAACAGAGGGGCTGAAACAGAGGGCGAGAAACAGAGGGGCTGAATCAGAGGGGCTGAAACAGAGGGTGAGAAACAGAGGGGCTGAAACAGAGGGCGAGAAACAGAGGGGCTGAATCAGAGGGGCTGAAACAGAGGGTGAGAAACAGAGGGGCTGAAACAGAGCGCGAGAAACAGAGTGGCTGAAACAGACGGGCTGAAACAGAGGGGCTGAAAAAGAGGGCGAAAAACAGAGGGGCTGAAACAGACTGCGAGAAACAGAGGGGCTGAAACAGAGGGCGAGAAACAGAGGGCAAGAAACAGAGGGGCTGAAACAGAGGGAAGAAACAGTGGGGCTGAAACAGAGGGCGAGAAACAGAGGGGCTGAAACAGAGGGCGAGAAACAGAGGGGCTGAAACAGAGGGTGAGAAACAGAGGGGCTGAAACAGAGGGGCTGAAACAGAGGGCGAGAAACAGAGGGGCTGAATCAAAGGGCTAAATCAGAGGGGCTGAATCAGAGGGGCTGAAACAGAGGGGCTGAATCAGAGGGGCTGAAACAGAGGGTGAGAAACAGAGGGGCTGAAACAAAGGGCAAGAAACAGAGGGGCTGAAACAGAAGGGCTGAAACAGAGGGGGAGAAACAGAGGGTCTGAAACAGAGGGTCTGAATCAGAGGGGCTGAAACAGAGGGCGAGAAACAGAGGGGCTGAAACAGAGGGGCTGATTCAGAGGGGCTGAAACAGAGGGGCTGAATCAGCGGGGCTGAAACAGCGGGCGAGAAACTGAGGGGCTGAAACAGAGGGCGAGAAACAGAGGGGCAGAAACAGCGGGCGATAAACAGAGGGGCTGAAACAGAGGGGCTGAAACAGAGGGCGAGAAACAGAGTGGCTGAAACAGAGGGCTAGAAACAGAGGGGCTGAAACAAAAGGGATTGAAACAGAGGGGCTGAAACAGAGGGGCTGGAACAGTGGGGCTGAAACAGAGGGCGAGAAACAGAGGGGCTGAAACAGAGGGCGCGAAACAGAGGGGCTGAAACAGAGGGCGAGAAACAGAGGGGCTGAATCAGAGGAGCTGAAACAGAGGGTGAGAAACAGAGGGGCTGAAACAGAGGGCTGAAACAGAGGGGCTGAAAAAGAGGGCGAAAAACAGAGGGCTGAAACAGAGGGGCTGAAACAGAGGGGCTGAAACAGGGTGGCTGAAACAGAGGGGCTGAAACAGAGGTATTGAAACAGAGGGGCTGAAACAGAGGGCGAGAAACAGAGGGGCTGAAACAGAGGGCGAGAAACAGATGGGCTGAAACAGAGGGGCTGAAACAGAGGGCGAGAAACAGAGGGGCTGAAACAGAGGGCGAGAAACAGAGGGGCTGAAATTGAGGGCGGGAAACAGCGGGGCTGAAACAGAGGGGCTGAAACAGAGGGCGAGAAACAAAGGGGCTGAAACAGCTGGCGAGAAACAGAGGGCCAGAAACAGAGGGGCTAAAACAGAGGGGCTGAAACAGACGGGCTGAAACAGAGAGCCTGAAACAGAGGGCGAGAAACAGAGCGGCTGAAACAGAGGGCGAAAAACAGAGGGGCTGAAACAGAGGGCGAGAAACAGAGGGGATGAAACAGAGGGGCTGAAACAGAGGGGCTGAAACAGAGGGGCTGAATCAGAGGGGCTGAAACAGAGGGGCTGAATCAGAGGGGCTGAAACAGAAGGGCTGAAACAGAGCGCGAAAAACAGAGGGGCTGAATCAGTGGGGCTAAATCAGAGGGGCTGAATCAGAGGGGTTGAAACAAAGGGTCTGAATCAGAGGGGCTGAAACAGAGGGCGAGAAACAGAGGGGCTGAAACAGAGGGCGAGAAACATAGGGGCTGAATCAGAGGGCGAGAAACAGAGGGGAAGAAACCGAGGGGTTGAAACAGAGGGTCTGAAACAGAGGGCGAGAAACAGAGGGGCTGAAACAGAGGGGCTTAAACAGAGGGGCTGAATCAGAGGGGCTGATTCAGAGGGGCTGAAACAGAGGGGCTGAATCAGCGGGGCTGAAACAGAGGGCGAGAAACAGAGGGGCAGAAACAGAGGGCGAGAAACAGAGTGGCTGAAACAGAGGGGCTGAAACAGAGGGCGAGAAACAGAGGGGCTGAAACAGAGGGCAAGAAACAGAGGGGCTGAAACAGAGGGGATGAAACAGTGGCGCTGAAACAGAGGGCGAGAAACAGAGGGGCTGAAACAGAGGGCGAGAAACAGAGGGGCTGAAACAGAGGGCGAGAAACAGAGGGGCTGAATCAGAGGGGCTGAAACAGAGGGTGAGAAACAGAGGGGCTGAAACAGAGGGCGAGAAACAGAGTGGCTGAAACAGACGGGCTGAAACAGAGGGGCTGAAAAAGAGGGCGAAAAACAGAGAGGCTGAAACAGAGGGCGAGAAACAGAGGGCAAGAAACAGAGGGGCTGAAACAGAGGGGATGAAACAGTGGGGCTGAAACAGAGGGCGAGAAACAGAGGGGCTGAAACAGAGGGCGAGAAACAGAGGGGCTGAAACAGAGGGCGAGAAACAGAGGGGCTGAATCAGAGGGGCTGAAACAGAGGGTGAGAAACAGAGGGGCTGAAACAGAGGGCGAGAAACATAGTGGCTGAAACAGATGGTCTGAAACAGAGGGGCTGAAAAAGAGGGCGAAAAACAGAGGGGCTGAAACAGAGGGCGAGAAACAGAGGGGCTGAATCAGAGGGCTAAATCAGAGGGGCTGAATCAGAGGGGCTGAAACAGAGGCGATGAATCAGAGGGGCTGAAACAGAGGGCGAGAAACAGAGGGGCTGAAACAGAGGGCAAGAAACAGAGGGGCTGAATCAGAGGGGCTAAATCAGAGGGGCTGAATCAGAGGGGCTGAAACAGAGGGCGAGAAACAGAGGGGCTGAATCAGAGGGGCTAAATCAGAGGGGCTGAATCAGAGGGGTTGAAAGAGAGGGTCTGAATCAGAGGGGCTGAAACAGAGGGCGAGAAATAGAGGGGCTGAAACAGAGGGCGAGAAACAGAGGGGATGAAACAGAGGGGCTGAAACAGAGGGTATGAAACAGAGGGGCTGAATCAGAGGGGCTGATTCAGAGGGGCTGAAACAGAGGGGCTGAATCAGCGGGGCTGAAACAGAGGGCAAAAAACAGAGGGGCTGAAACAGAGGGTGAGAAACAGAGGGGCTGAAACAGAGGGGCTGAAACAGAGGGCGAGAAACAGAGGGGCTGAATCAAAGGGCTAAATCAGAGGGGCTGAATCAGAGGGGCTGAAACAGAGGGGCTGAATCAGAGGGGCTGAAACAAAGGGCAAGAAACAGAGGGGCTGAAACAGAAGGGCTGAAACAGAGGGGGAGAAACAGAGGGGCTGAAACAGAGGGTCTGAATCAGAGGGGCTGAAACAGAGGGCGAGAAACAGAGGGGCTGAAACAGAGGGGCTGAAACAGAGGGGCTGAAACAGAGGGGCTGAATCAGAGGGGCTGATTCAGAGGGGCTGAAACAGAGGGGCTGAATCAGCGGGGCTGAAACAGAGGGCGAGAAACTGAGGGGCTGAAACAGAGGGCAAAAAACAGAGGGGCTGAAACAGAGGGCGAGAAACAGAGGGTGAGAAACAGAGGGCGAGAAACAGATGGGATGAAACAGAGGGGCTGAAATAGAGGGGCTGAAACAGAGGTGCTGAATCAGAGGGGCTGACACAGAGGGGCTGAATCAGAGGGGCTGACACAGAGTGCGAGAAACAGAGGGGCTGAAACAGAGGGCGAGAAACAGAGGGGCTGAAACAGAGGGGCTGAAACAGAGGGGCTGAAACAGAGGGCGAGAAACAGAGAGGCTGAAACAGAGGGCGAGAAACAGAGGGGCTGAAACAGAGGGCAAGAAACAGAGGGGCTGAATCAGAGATGCGAGAAACAGAGGGGCTGAAACAGAGGGGCTGAAACAGAGGGTCTGAAACAGAGGGCGAGAAACAGAGGTGCTGAAACAGAGGGCGAGAAACAGAGGGGCTGAAACGGAGGGCGAGAAACAGATGGCGAGAAACAGAGGGACTGAAACAGAGGGGCTGAAACAGAGGGGCTGAAACAGAGGGGCTGAAACAGAGGGCGAGAAATAGAGAGGCTGAAACAGAGGGCGAGAAATAGAGCGGCTGAAACAAAGCGCGAGAAATAGAGGGGCTGAAACAGAGAGCGCGAAACAGAGGGGCTGAAACAGAGGGGCTGAAACAGAGGGCGAGAAACAGAGGGGCTGAAACAGAGGGCGAGAAACATTGGGGCTGAAACGGAGGGCGAGAAACAGAGGGCGAGAAACAGAGGGACTGAAACAGAGGGGCTGAAACAGAGGGGCTGAAACAGAGGGCGAGAAACACAGGGGCTGAAACAGAGGGGCTGAAACAGTGGGGCTGAAACAGAGGGCGAGAAACAGAGGGGCTGAAACAGAGGGCGCGAAACAGAGGGGCTGAAACAGAGGGCGAGAAACAGAGGGGCTGAATCAGAGGAGCTGAAACAGAGGGTGAGAAACAGAGGGGCTGAAACAGAGGGCTGAAACAGAGGGGCTGAAAAAGAGGGCGAAAAACAGAGGGCTGAAACAGAGGGGCTGAAACAGAGGGGCTGAAACAGGGTGGCTGAAACAGAGGGGCTGAAACAGAGGTATTGAAACAGAGGGGCTGAAACAGAGGGCGAGAAACAGAGGGGCTGAAACAGAGGGCGAGAAACAGATGGGCTGAAACAGAGGGGCTGAAACAGAGGGCGAGAAACAGAGGGGCTGAAACAGAGGGCGAGAAACAGAGGGGCTGAAATTGAGGGCGGGAAACAGCGGGGCTGAAACAGAGGGGCTGAAACAGAGGGCGAGAAACAAAGGGGCTGAAACAGCTGGCGAGAAACAGAGGGCCAGAAACAGAGGGGCTAAAACAGAGGGGCTGAAACAGACGGGCTGAAACAGAGAGCCTGAAACAGAGGGCGAGAAACAGAGCGGCTGAAACAGAGGGCGAAAAACAGAGGGGCTGAAACAGAGGGCGAGAAACAGAGGGGATGAAACAGAGGGGCTGAAACAGAGGGGCTGAAACAGAGGGGCTGAATCAGAGGGGCTGAAACAGAGGGGCTGAATCAGAGGGGCTGAAACAGAAGGGCTGAAACAGAGCGCGAAAAACAGAGGGGCTGAATCAGTGGGGCTAAATCAGAGGGGCTGAATCAGAGGGGTTGAAACAAAGGGTCTGAATCAGAGGGGCTGAAACAGAGGGCGAGAAACAGAGGGGCTGAAACAGAGGGCGAGAAACATAGGGGCTGAATCAGAGGGCGAGAAACAGAGGGGAAGAAACCGAGGGGTTGAAACAGAGGGTCTGAAACAGAGGGCGAGAAACAGAGGGGCTGAAACAGAGGGGCTTAAACAGAGGGGCTGAATCAGAGGGGCTGATTCAGAGGGGCTGAAACAGAGGGGCTGAATCAGCGGGGCTGAAACAGAGGGCGAGAAACAGAGGGGCAGAAACAGAGGGCGAGAAACAGAGTGGCTGAAACAGAGGGGCTGAAACAGAGGGCGAGAAACAGAGGGGCTGAAACAGAGGGCAAGAAACAGAGGGGCTGAAACAGAGGGGATGAAACAGTGGCGCTGAAACAGAGGGCGAGAAACAGAGGGGCTGAAACAGAGGGCGAGAAACAGAGGGGCTGAAACAGAGGGCGAGAAACAGAGGGGCTGAATCAGAGGGGCTGAAACAGAGGGTGAGAAACAGAGGGGCTGAAACAGAGGGCGAGAAACAGAGTGGCTGAAACAGACGGGCTGAAACAGAGGGGCTGAAAAAGAGGGCGAAAAACAGAGAGGCTGAAACAGAGGGCGAGAAACAGAGGGCAAGAAACAGAGGGGCTGAAACAGAGGGGATGAAACAGTGGGGCTGAAACAGAGGGCGAGAAACAGAGGGGCTGAAACAGAGGGCGAGAAACAGAGGGGCTGAAACAGAGGGCGAGAAACAGAGGGGCTGAATCAGAGGGGCTGAAACAGAGGGTGAGAAACAGAGGGGCTGAAACAGAGGGCGAGAAACATAGTGGCTGAAACAGATGGTCTGAAACAGAGGGGCTGAAAAAGAGGGCGAAAAACAGAGGGGCTGAAACAGAGGGCGAGAAACAGAGGGGCTGAATCAGAGGGCTAAATCAGAGGGGCTGAATCAGAGGGGCTGAAACAGAGGCGATGAATCAGAGGGGCTGAAACAGAGGGCGAGAAACAGAGGGGCTGAAACAGAGGGCAAGAAACAGAGGGGCTGAATCAGAGGGGCTAAATCAGAGGGGCTGAATCAGAGGGGCTGAAACAGAGGGCGAGAAACAGAGGGGCTGAATCAGAGGGGCTAAATCAGAGGGGCTGAATCAGAGGGGTTGAAAGAGAGGGTCTGAATCAGAGGGGCTGAAACAGAGGGCGAGAAATAGAGGGGCTGAAACAGAGGGCGAGAAACAGAGGGGATGAAACAGAGGGGCTGAAACAGAGGGTATGAAACAGAGGGGCTGAATCAGAGGGGCTGATTCAGAGGGGCTGAAACAGAGGGGCTGAATCAGCGGGGCTGAAACAGAGGGCAAAAAACAGAGGGGCTGAAACAGAGGGTGAGAAACAGAGGGGCTGAAACAGAGGGGCTGAAACAGAGGGCGAGAAACAGAGGGGCTGAATCAAAGGGCTAAATCAGAGGGGCTGAATCAGAGGGGCTGAAACAGAGGGGCTGAATCAGAGGGGCTGAAACAAAGGGCAAGAAACAGAGGGGCTGAAACAGAAGGGCTGAAACAGAGGGGGAGAAACAGAGGGGCTGAAACAGAGGGTCTGAATCAGAGGGGCTGAAACAGAGGGCGAGAAACAGAGGGGCTGAAACAGAGGGGCTGAAACAGAGGGGCTGAAACAGAGGGGCTGAATCAGAGGGGCTGATTCAGAGGGGCTGAAACAGAGGGGCTGAATCAGCGGGGCTGAAACAGAGGGCGAGAAACTGAGGGGCTGAAACAGAGGGCAAAAAACAGAGGGGCTGAAACAGAGGGCGAGAAACAGAGGGTGAGAAACAGAGGGCGAGAAACAGATGGGATGAAACAGAGGGGCTGAAATAGAGGGGCTGAAACAGAGGTGCTGAATCAGAGGGGCTGACACAGAGGGGCTGAATCAGAGGGGCTGACACAGAGTGCGAGAAACAGAGGGGCTGAAACAGAGGGCGAGAAACAGAGGGGCTGAAACAGAGGGGCTGAAACAGAGGGGCTGAAACAGAGGGCGAGAAACAGAGAGGCTGAAACAGAGGGCGAGAAACAGAGGGGCTGAAACAGAGGGCAAGAAACAGAGGGGCTGAATCAGAGATGCGAGAAACAGAGGGGCTGAAACAGAGGGGCTGAAACAGAGGGTCTGAAACAGAGGGCGAGAAACAGAGGTGCTGAAACAGAGGGCGAGAAACAGAGGGGCTGAAACGGAGGGCGAGAAACAGATGGCGAGAAACAGAGGGACTGAAACAGAGGGGCTGAAACAGAGGGGCTGAAACAGAGGGGCTGAAACAGAGGGCGAGAAATAGAGAGGCTGAAACAGAGGGCGAGAAATAGAGCGGCTGAAACAAAGCGCGAGAAATAGAGGGGCTGAAACAGAGAGCGCGAAACAGAGGGGCTGAAACAGAGGGGCTGAAACAGAGGGCGAGAAACAGAGGGGCTGAAACAGAGGGCGAGAAACATTGGGGCTGAAACGGAGGGCGAGAAACAGAGGGCGAGAAACAGAGGGACTGAAACAGAGGGGCTGAAACAGAGGGGCTGAAACAGAGGGCGAGAAACACAGGGGCTGAAACAGAGGGGCTGAAACAGTGGGGCTGAAACAGAGGGGCTGAAACAGAGGGCGAGAAATAGAGGGGCTGAAACAGAGGGCGAGAAACAGAGGGGCTGAAACAGAGCGCGAGAAACAGAGGGGCTGAAACAGAGGGGCTGAAACAGAGGGGCTGAAACAGAGGGCGAGAAACAGAGGGGCTGAAACAGAGGGGCTGAAACAGAGGGCGAGAATCAGAGGGGCTGAAACAGAGGGCGAGAAACAGAGTGGCTGAATCAGAGGGGCTGAAACAGAGGGCGAGAAACAGAAAGGCTGAAACAGAGGGCGAGAAACAGAGGGGCTGAAACAGAGGGGCTGAAACAGAGGGGCTGAAACAGAGGGGATTAAACAGAGGGCGAGAAACAGAGGGGCTGAAACAGAGGGGCTGAAACAGAGGGGCTGAATCAGAGGGGCTGAAACAGAGGGCGAGAAACAGAGGGGCTGAATCAGAGGAGCTGAAACAGAGGGTGAGAAACAGAGGGGCTGAAACAGAGGGCTGAAACAGAGGGGCTGAAAAAGAGGGCGAAAAACAGAGGGCTGAAACAGAGGGGCTGAAACAGAGGGGCTGAAACAGGGTGGCTGAAACAGAGGGGCTGAAACAGAGGTATTGAAACAGAGGGGCTGAAACAGAGGGCGAGAAACAGAGGGGCTGAAACAGAGGGCGAGAAACAGATGGGCTGAAACAGAGGGGCTGAAACAGAGGGCGAGAAACAGAGGGGCTGAAACAGAGGGCGAGAAACAGAGGGGCTGAAATTGAGGGCGGGAAACAGCGGGGCTGAAACAGAGGGGCTGAAACAGAGGGCGAGAAACAAAGGGGCTGAAACAGCTGGCGAGAAACAGAGGGCCAGAAACAGAGGGGCTAAAACAGAGGGGCTGAAACAGACGGGCTGAAACAGAGAGCCTGAAACAGAGGGCGAGAAACAGAGCGGCTGAAACAGAGGGCGAAAAACAGAGGGGCTGAAACAGAGGGCGAGAAACAGAGGGGATGAAACAGAGGGGCTGAAACAGAGGGGCTGAAACAGAGGGGCTGAATCAGAGGGGCTGAAACAGAGGGGCTGAATCAGAGGGGCTGAAACAGAAGGGCTGAAACAGAGCGCGAAAAACAGAGGGGCTGAATCAGTGGGGCTAAATCAGAGGGGCTGAATCAGAGGGGTTGAAACAAAGGGTCTGAATCAGAGGGGCTGAAACAGAGGGCGAGAAACAGAGGGGCTGAAACAGAGGGCGAGAAACATAGGGGCTGAATCAGAGGGCGAGAAACAGAGGGGAAGAAACCGAGGGGTTGAAACAGAGGGTCTGAAACAGAGGGCGAGAAACAGAGGGGCTGAAACAGAGGGGCTTAAACAGAGGGGCTGAATCAGAGGGGCTGATTCAGAGGGGCTGAAACAGAGGGGCTGAATCAGCGGGGCTGAAACAGAGGGCGAGAAACAGAGGGGCAGAAACAGAGGGCGAGAAACAGAGTGGCTGAAACAGAGGGGCTGAAACAGAGGGCGAGAAACAGAGGGGCTGAAACAGAGGGCAAGAAACAGAGGGGCTGAAACAGAGGGGATGAAACAGTGGCGCTGAAACAGAGGGCGAGAAACAGAGGGGCTGAAACAGAGGGCGAGAAACAGAGGGGCTGAAACAGAGGGCGAGAAACAGAGGGGCTGAATCAGAGGGGCTGAAACAGAGGGTGAGAAACAGAGGGGCTGAAACAGAGGGCGAGAAACAGAGTGGCTGAAACAGACGGGCTGAAACAGAGGGGCTGAAAAAGAGGGCGAAAAACAGAGAGGCTGAAACAGAGGGCGAGAAACAGAGGGCAAGAAACAGAGGGGCTGAAACAGAGGGGATGAAACAGTGGGGCTGAAACAGAGGGCGAGAAACAGAGGGGCTGAAACAGAGGGCGAGAAACAGAGGGGCTGAAACAGAGGGCGAGAAACAGAGGGGCTGAATCAGAGGGGCTGAAACAGAGGGTGAGAAACAGAGGGGCTGAAACAGAGGGCGAGAAACATAGTGGCTGAAACAGATGGTCTGAAACAGAGGGGCTGAAAAAGAGGGCGAAAAACAGAGGGGCTGAAACAGAGGGCGAGAAACAGAGGGGCTGAATCAGAGGGCTAAATCAGAGGGGCTGAATCAGAGGGGCTGAAACAGAGGCGATGAATCAGAGGGGCTGAAACAGAGGGCGAGAAACAGAGGGGCTGAAACAGAGGGCAAGAAACAGAGGGGCTGAATCAGAGGGGCTAAATCAGAGGGGCTGAATCAGAGGGGCTGAAACAGAGGGCGAGAAACAGAGGGGCTGAATCAGAGGGGCTAAATCAGAGGGGCTGAATCAGAGGGGTTGAAAGAGAGGGTCTGAATCAGAGGGGCTGAAACAGAGGGCGAGAAATAGAGGGGCTGAAACAGAGGGCGAGAAACAGAGGGGATGAAACAGAGGGGCTGAAACAGAGGGTATGAAACAGAGGGGCTGAATCAGAGGGGCTGATTCAGAGGGGCTGAAACAGAGGGGCTGAATCAGCGGGGCTGAAACAGAGGGCAAAAAACAGAGGGGCTGAAACAGAGGGTGAGAAACAGAGGGGCTGAAACAGAGGGGCTGAAACAGAGGGCGAGAAACAGAGGGGCTGAATCAAAGGGCTAAATCAGAGGGGCTGAATCAGAGGGGCTGAAACAGAGGGGCTGAATCAGAGGGGCTGAAACAAAGGGCAAGAAACAGAGGGGCTGAAACAGAAGGGCTGAAACAGAGGGGGAGAAACAGAGGGGCTGAAACAGAGGGTCTGAATCAGAGGGGCTGAAACAGAGGGCGAGAAACAGAGGGGCTGAAACAGAGGGGCTGAAACAGAGGGGCTGAAACAGAGGGGCTGAATCAGAGGGGCTGATTCAGAGGGGCTGAAACAGAGGGGCTGAATCAGCGGGGCTGAAACAGAGGGCGAGAAACTGAGGGGCTGAAACAGAGGGCAAAAAACAGAGGGGCTGAAACAGAGGGCGAGAAACAGAGGGTGAGAAACAGAGGGCGAGAAACAGATGGGATGAAACAGAGGGGCTGAAATAGAGGGGCTGAAACAGAGGTGCTGAATCAGAGGGGCTGACACAGAGGGGCTGAATCAGAGGGGCTGACACAGAGTGCGAGAAACAGAGGGGCTGAAACAGAGGGCGAGAAACAGAGGGGCTGAAACAGAGGGGCTGAAACAGAGGGGCTGAAACAGAGGGCGAGAAACAGAGAGGCTGAAACAGAGGGCGAGAAACAGAGGGGCTGAAACAGAGGGCAAGAAACAGAGGGGCTGAATCAGAGATGCGAGAAACAGAGGGGCTGAAACAGAGGGGCTGAAACAGAGGGTCTGAAACAGAGGGCGAGAAACAGAGGTGCTGAAACAGAGGGCGAGAAACAGAGGGGCTGAAACGGAGGGCGAGAAACAGATGGCGAGAAACAGAGGGACTGAAACAGAGGGGCTGAAACAGAGGGGCTGAAACAGAGGGGCTGAAACAGAGGGCGAGAAATAGAGAGGCTGAAACAGAGGGCGAGAAATAGAGCGGCTGAAACAAAGCGCGAGAAATAGAGGGGCTGAAACAGAGAGCGCGAAACAGAGGGGCTGAAACAGAGGGGCTGAAACAGAGGGCGAGAAACAGAGGGGCTGAAACAGAGGGCGAGAAACATTGGGGCTGAAACGGAGGGCGAGAAACAGAGGGCGAGAAACAGAGGGACTGAAACAGAGGGGCTGAAACAGAGGGGCTGAAACAGAGGGCGAGAAACACAGGGGCTGAAACAGAGGGGCTGAAACAGTGGGGCTGAAACAGAGGGGCTGAAACAGAGGGCGAGAAATAGAGGGGCTGAAACAGAGGGCGAGAAACAGAGGGGCTGAAACAGAGCGCGAGAAACAGAGGGGCTGAAACAGAGGGGCTGAAACAGAGGGGCTGAAACAGAGGGCGAGAAACAGAGGGGCTGAAACAGAGGGGCTGAAACAGAGGGCGAGAATCAGAGGGGCTGAAACAGAGGGCGAGAAACAGAGTGGCTGAATCAGAGGGGCTGAAACAGAGGGCGAGAAACAGAAAGGCTGAAACAGAGGGCGAGAAACAGAGGGGCTGAAACAGAGGGGCTGAAACAGAGGGGCTGAAACAGAGGGGATTAAACAGAGGGCGAGAAACAGAGGGGCTGAAACAGAGGGGCTGAAACAGAGGGGCTGAATCAGAGGGGCTGATTCAGAGGGGCTGAAACAGAGGGGCTGAATCAGAGGGGCTGCAACAGAGGGCGAGAAACAGAGTGGCTGAAACAGAGGGCGAGAAACAGACGGGCAGAAACAGAGGGAGAGAAACAGAGGGGCTGAAACAGAGGGGCTGAAACAGAGAGCACGAAACAGAGGGACTGAAACAGAGGGCGAGAAACAGAGGGGCTGAAACAGACGGCGAGAAACAGAGGGGCTGAAACAGAGGGCAAGAAAAAGAGGGGCTGAAACTGAGTGGCTGAAACAGAAGGGCTGAAACAGAGGGGCTGAAACAGAGGGCGAGAAACAGAGTGGCTGAATCAGAGTGGCTGAATCAGAGGACCTGAAACAGAGGGGCTGAAACAGAGGGCGAGAAACAGAGGGCGAGAAACAGAGAGGCTGAAACAGAGGGGCTGAAACAGAGGGGCTGAATCAGAGGGGCTGATTCAGAGGGGCTGAAACAGAGGGGCTGAATCAGAGGGGCTGCAACAGAGGGCGAGAAACAGAGTGGCTGAAACATGGCGAGAAACAGAGGGGCTGAAACAGAGGGGCTGAAACAGAGGGGCTGAAACAGAGGGGCTGAAACAGAGGGGCTGAAACAGAGGGCAAGAAACAGAGGGGCTGAAACAGAGGGCGAGAAACAGAGGGGCTGAAACAGAGGGGCTGAAACAGAGGGCGAGAAACAGAGGGCCGAAACAGAGGGGCTGAAACAGAGTGGCTGAAACAGAGGGCGAGAAACAGAGGGGCTGAAACAGAGGGCGAGAAACAGAGGGACTGAATCAGAGGGGCTGTAACAGAGGGTGAGAAACAGAGGGGCTGAAACAGAGGTCGAGAAACAGAGTGGCTGAAACAGACGGGATGAAACAGAGGGGCTGAAAAGGAGGGCGGAAAACAGAGGGGCTGAAACAGAGGGGCTGAAACAGAGGGGCTGAAACAGTGGGGCTGAAACAGAGGGCGAGAAACAGAGGGGCTGAAACAGAGGGCGAGAAACAGAGGGGCTGAAACAGAGGGCGAGAAACAGAGGGGCTGAATCAGAGGGGCTGAAACAGAGGGTGAGAAACAGAGGGGCTGAAACAGAGGGCGAGAAACATAGTGGCTGAAACAGATGGTCTGAAACAGAGGGGCTGAAAAAGAGGGCGAAAAACAGAGGGGCTGAAACAGAGGGCGAGAAACAGAGGGGCTGAATCAGAGGGCTGAATCAGAGGGGCTGAATCAGAGGGGCTGAAACAGAGGGGATGAATCAGAGGGGCTGAAACAGAGGGCGAGAAACAGAGGGGCTGAAACAGAGGGCAAGAAACAGAGGGGCTGAAACAGAAGGGCTGAAACAGAGGGCGAGAATCAGAGGGGCTAAATCAGAGGGGCTGAATCAGAGGGGTTGAAAGAGAGGGTCTGAATCAGAGGGGCTGAAACAGAGGGCGAGAAATAGAGGGGCTGAAACAGAGGGCGAGAAACAGAGGGGATGAAACAGAGGGGCTGAAACAGAGGGTATGAAACAGAGGGGCTGAATCAGAGGGGCTGATTCAGAGGGGCTGAAACAGAGGGGCTGAATCAGCGGGGCTGAAACAGAGGGCAAAAAACAGAGGGGCTGAAACAGAGGGTGAGAAACAGAGGGGCTGAAACAGAGGGGCTGAAACAGAGGGCGAGAAACAGAGGGGCTGAATCAGAGGGGCTGAAACAAAGGGCAAGAAACAGAGGGGCTGAAACAGAAGGGCTGAAACAGAGGGGGAGAAACAGAGGGGCTGAAACAGAGGGTCTGAATCAGAGGGGCTGAAACAGAGGACGAGAAACAGAGGGACTGAAACAGAGGGGCTGAAACAGAGGGTCTGAAACAGAGGGGCTGAATCAGAGGGGCTGATTCAGAGGGGCTGAAACAGAGGGGCTGAATCAGCGGGGCTGAAACAGAGGGCGAGAAACTGAGGGGCTGAAACAGAGGGCGAGAAACAGAGGGGCAGAAACAGCGGGCGATAAACAGAGGGGCTGAAACAGAGGGGCTGAAACAGAGGGCGAGAAACAGAGTGGCTGAAACAGAGGGCTAGAAACAGAGGGGCTGAAACAGAGGGGTTGAAACAGAGGGGCTGAAACAGAGGGGCTGGAACAGTGGGGCTGAAACAGAGGGCGAGAAACAGAGGGGCTGAAACAGAGGGGCTGAAACAGAGGGGCTGAAACAGAGGGGCTGAAACAGAGGGCGAGAAACAGAGGGGCTGAAACAGAGGGCGAGAAACAGAGGGGCTGAAACAGTGGGCGAGAAACAGAGGGGCTGAATCAGAGGGGCTGAAACAGAGGGCGAGATACAGGGGGGCTGAAACAGAGGGCGAGAAACAGAGGGGCTGAAACAGAGGGCGAGAAACAGAGGGGCTGAAACAGAGGGGCTGAAACAAAGGGGCTGATTCAGAGGGGCTGAAAAAGAGGTGCTGAATCAGAGGGGCTGAAACAGAAGGGCTGAAACAGAGGGCGAAAAACAGAGGGGCTGAATCAGTGGGGCTAAATCAGAGGGGCTGAATCAGAGGGGTTGAAACAAAGGGTCTGAATCAGAGGGGCTGAAACAGAGGGCGAGAAACAGAGGAGCTGAAACAGAGGGCGAGAAACATAGGGGCTGAATCAGAGGGCGAGAAACAGAGGGGAAGAAACAGAGGGGCTGAAACAGAGGGTCTGAAACAGACGGGCTGACTCAGAGGGGCTGATTCAGAGGGTCTGAAGCAGAGGGGCTGAATCAGCGGGGCTGAAACAGAGGGCGAGAAACAGTGGGGCAGAAACAGAGGGCGAGAAACAGAGCGGCTGAAACAGAGGGGCTGAAACAGAGGGCGAGAAACAGAGGGGCTGAAACAGAGGGCAAGAAACAGAGGGGCTGAAACAGAGGGGATGAAACAGTGGGGCTGAAACAGAGGGCGAGAAACAGAGGGGCTGAAACAGAGGGCGAGAAACAGACGGGCTGAAACAGAGGGCGAGAAACAGAGGGGCTGAAACAGAGGGGCTGAAACAGAGGGTGAGAAACAGAGGGGCTGAAACAGAGGGCGAGAAACAGAGTGGCTGAAACAGACGGGCTGAAACAGAGGGGCTGAAAAAGAGGGCGAAAAACAGAGGGGCTGAAACAGAGGGCGAGAAACAGAGGGCAAGAAACAGAGGGGCTGAAACAGAGGGAAGAAACAGTGGGGCTGAAACAGAGGGCGAGAAACAGAGGGGCTGAAACAGAGGGCGAGAAACAGAGGGGCTGAAACAGAGGGCGAGAAACAGAGTGGCTGAAACAGACGGGCTGAAACAGAGGGGCTGAAAAAGAGGGCGAAAAACAGAGGGGCTGAAACAGAGGGGCTGAAACAGAGGGGCTGAAACAGTGGGGCTGAAACAGAGGCCGAGAAACAGAGGGGCTGAAACAGAGGGCGAGAAACAGAGGGGCTGAAACAGAGGGCGAGAAACAGAGGGGCTGAATCAGAGGGGCTGAAACAGAGGGTGAGAAACAGAGGGGCTGAAACAGAGGGCGAGAAACATAGTGGCTGAAACAGATGGTCTGAAACAGAGGGGCTGAAAAAGAGGGCGAAAAACAGAGGGGCTGAAACAGAGGGCGAGAAACAGAGGGGCTGAATCAGAGAGCTAAATCAGAGGGGCTGAATCAGAGGGGCTGAAACAGAGGGGATGAATCAGAGGGGCTGAAACAGAGGGCGAGAAACAGAGGGGCTGAAACAGAGGGCAAGAAACAGAGGGGCTGAAACAGAAGGGCTGAAACAGAGGGCGAGAAACAGAGGGGCTGAATCAGAGGGGCTAAATCAGAGGGGCTGAATCAGAGGGGTTGAAAGAGAGGGTCTGAATCAGAGGGGCTGAAACAGAGGGCGAGAAATAGAGGGGCTGAAACAGAGGGCGAGAAACAGAGGGGATGAAACAGAGGGGCTGAAACAGAGGGTATGAAACAGAGGGGCTGAATCAGAGGGGCTGATTCAGAGGGGCTGAAACAGAGGGGCTGAATCAGCGGGGCTGAAACAGAGGGCAAAAAACAGAGGGGCTGAAACAGAGGGTGAGAAACAGAGGGGCTGAAACAGAGGGGCTGAAACAGAGGGCGAGAAACAGAGGGGCTGAATCAAAGGGCTAAATCAGAGGGGCTGAATCAGAGGGGCTGAAACAGAGGGGCTGAATCAGAGGGGCTGAAACAAAGGGCAAGAAACAGAGGTGCTGAAACAGAAGGGCTGAAACAGAGGGGGAGAAACAGAGGGGCTGAAACAGAGGGTCTGAATCAGAGGGGCTGAAACAGAGGGCAAGAAACAGAGGGGCTGAAACAGAGGGGCTGAAACAGAGGGGCTGAAACAGAGGGGCTGAATCAGAGGGGCTGATTCAGAGGGGCTGAAACAGAGGGGCTGAATCAGCGGGGCTGAAACAGAGGGCGAGAAACTGAGGGGCTGAAACAGAGGGCAAAAAACAGAGGGGCTGAAACAGAGGGCGAGAAACAGAGGGTGAGAAACAGAGGGCGAGAAACAGATGGGATGAAACAGAGGGGCTGAAATAGAGGGGCTGAAACAGAGGTGCTGAATCAGAGGGGCTGACACAGAGGGGCTGAATCAGAGGGGCTGACACAGAGTGCGAGAAACAGAGGGGCTGAAACAGAGGGCGAGAAACAGAGGGGCTGAAACAGAGGGGCTGAAACAGAGGGGCTGAAACAGAGGGCGAGAAACAGAGAGGCTGAAACAGAGGGCGAGAAACAGAGGGGCTGAAACAGAGGGCAAGAAACAGAGGGGCTGAATCAGAGATGCGAGAAACAGAGGGGCTGAAACAGAGGGGCTGAAACAGAGAGGCTGAAACAGAGGGCGAGAAACAGAGGTGCTGAAACAGAGGGCGAGAAACAGAGGGGCTGAAACGGAGGGCGAGAAACAGAGGGCGAGAAACAGAGGGACTGAAACAGAGGGGCTGAAACAGAGGGGCTGAAACAGAGGGGCTGAAACAGAGGGCGAGAAATAGAGAGGCTGAAACAGAGGGCGAGAAATAGAGCGGCTGAAACAAAGCGCGAGAAATAGAGGGGCTGAAACAGAGAGCGCGAAACAGAGGGGCTGAAACAGAGGGGCTGAAACAGAGGGCGAGAAACAGAGGGGCTGAAACAGAGGGCGAGAAACATTGGGGCTGAAACGGAGGGCGAGAAACAGAGGGCGAGAAACAGAGGGACTGAAACAGAGGGGCTGAAACAGAGGGGCTGAAACAGAGGGCGAGAAACACAGGGGCTGAAACAGAGGGGCTGAAACAGTGGGGCTGAAACAGAGGGGCTGAAACAGAGGGCGAGAAATAGAGGGGCTAAAACAGAGGGCGAGAAACAGAGGGGCTGAAACAGAGCGCGAGAAACAGAGGGGTTGAAACAGAGGGGCTGAAACAGAGGGGCTGAAACAGAGGGCGAGAAACAGAGGGGCTGAAACAGAGGGGCTGAAACAGAGGGCGAGAATCAGAGGGGCTGAAACAGAGGGCGAGAAACAGAGTGGCTGAATCAGAGGGGCTGAAACAGAGGGCGAGAAACAGAAAGGCTGAAACAGAGGGCGAGAAACAGAGGGGCTGAAACAGAGGGGCTGAAACAGAGGGGCTGAAACAGAGGGGATTAAACAGAGGGCGAGAAACAGAGGGGCTGAAACAGAGGGGCTGAAACAGAGGGGCTGAATCAGAGGGGCTGATTCAGAGGGGCTGAAACAGAGGGGCTGAATCAGAGGGGCTGCAACAGAGGGCGAGAAACAGAGTGGCTGAAACAGAGGGCGAGAAACAGACGGGCAGAAACAGAGGGAGAGAAACAGAGGGGCTGAAACAGAGGGGCTGAAACAGAGAGCACGAAACAGAGGGACTGAAACAGAGAGCGAGAAACAGAGGGGCTGAAACAGACGGCGAGAAACAGAGGGGCTGAAACAGAGGGCAAGAAAAAGAGGGGCTGAAACTGAGTGGCTGAAACAGAAGGGCTGAAACAGAGGGGCTGAAACAGAGGGCGAGAAACAGAGTGGCTGAATCAGAGTGGCTGAATCAGAGGACCTGAAACAGAGGGGCTGAAACAGAGGGCGAGAAACAGAGGGCGAGAAACAGAGAGGCTGAAACAGAGGGGCTGAAACAGAGGGGCTGAATCAGAGGGGCTGATTCAGAGGGGCTGAAACAGAGGGGCTGAATCAGAGGGGCTGCAACAGAGGGCGAGAAACAGAGTGGCTGAAACATGGCGAGAAACAGAGGGGCTGAAACAGAGGGGCTGAAACAGAGGGGCTGAAACAGAGGGGCTGAAACAGAGGGGCTGAAACAGAGGGCAAGAAACAGAGGGGCTGAAACAGAGGGCGAGAAACAGAGGGGCTGAAACAGAGGGGCTGAAACAGAGGGCGAGAAACAGAGGGCCGAAACAGAGGGGCTGAAACAGAGTGGCTGAAACAGAGGGCGAGAAACAGAGGGGCTGAAACAGAGGGCGAGAAACAGAGGGACTGAATCAGAGGGGCTGAAACAGAGGGTGAGAAACAGAGGGGCTGAAACAGAGGTCGAGAAACAGAGTGGCTGAAACAGACGGGCTGAAACAGAGGGGCTGAAAAGGAGGGCGAAAAACAGAGGGGCTGAAACAGAGGGGCTGAAACAGAGGGGCTGAAACAGTGGGGCTGAAACAGAGGGCGAGAAACAGAGGGGCTGAAACAGAGGGCGAGAAACAGAGGGGCTGAAACAGAGGGCGAGAAACAGAGGGGCTGAATCAGAGGGGCTGAAACAGAGGGTGAGAAACAGAGGGGCTGAAACAGAGGGCGAGAAACATAGTGGCTGAAACAGATGGTCTGAAACAGAGGGGCTGAAAAAGAGGGCGAAAAACAGAGGGGCTGAAACAGAGGGCTGAATCAGAGGGGCTGAATCAGAGGGGCTGAAACAGAGGGGATGAATCAGAGGGGCTGAAACAGAGGGCGAGAAACAGAGGGGCTGAAACAGAGGGCAAGAAACAGAGGGGCTGAAACAGAAGGGCTGAAACAGAGGGCGAGAAACAGAGGGGCTGAATCAGAGGGGCTAAATCAGAGGGGCTGAATCAGAGGGGTTGAAAGAGAGGGTCTGAATCAGAGGGGCTGAAACAGAGGGCGAGAAATAGAGGGGCTGAAACAGAGGGCGAGAAACAGAGGGGATGAAACAGAGGGGCTGAAACAGAGGGTATGAAACAGAGGGGCTGAATCAGAGGGGCTGATTCAGAGGGGCTGAAACAGAGGGGCTGAATCAGCGGGGCTGAAACAGAGGGCAAAAAACAGAGGGGCTGAAACAGAGGGTGAGAAACAGAGGGGCTGAAACAGAGGGGCTGAAACAGAGGGCGAGAAACAGAGGGGCTGAATCAGAGGGGCTGAAACAAAGGGCAAGAAACAGAGGGGCTGAAACAGAAGGGCTGAAACAGAGGGGGAGAAACAGAGGGGCTGAAACAGAGGGTCTGAATCAGAGGGGCTGAAACAGAGGACGAGAAACAGAGGGACTGAAACAGAGGGGCTGAAACAGAGGGTCTGAAACAGAGGGGCTGAATCAGACGGGCTGATTCAGAGGGGCTGAAACAGAGGGGCTGAATCAGCGGGGCTGAAACAGAGGGCGAGAAACTGAGGGGCTGAAACAGAGGGCGAGAAACAGAGGGGCAGAAACAGCGGGCGATAAACAGAGGGGCTGAAACAGAGGGGCTGAAACAGAGGGCGAGAAACAGAGTGGCTGAAACAGAGGGCTAGAAACAGAGGGGCTGAAACAGAGGGGTTGAAACAGAGGGGCTGAAACAGAGGGGCTGGAACAGTGGGGCTGAAACAGAGGGCGAGAAACAGAGGGGCTGAAACAGAGGGGCTGAAACAGAGGGGCTGAAACAGAGGGGCTGAAACAGAGGGCGAGAAACAGAGGGGCTGAAACAGAGGGCTAGAAACAGAGGGGCTGAAACAGTGGGCGAGAAACAGAGGGGCTGAATCAGAGGGGCTGAAACAGAGGGCGAGATACAGGGGGGCTGAAACAGAGGGCGAGAAACAGAGGGGCTGAAACAGATGGGCTGAAACAGAGGGTGAGAAACAGAGGGGCTGAAACAGAGGGCGAGAAACAGAGGGGCTGAAACAGAGGGGCTGAAACAAAGGGGCTGATTCAGAGGGGCTGAAAAAGAGGTGCTGAATCAGAGGGGCTGAAACAGAAGGGCTGAAACAGAGGGCGAAAAACAGAGGGGCTGAATCAGTGGGGCTAAATCAGAGGGGCTGAATCAGAGGGGTTGAAACAAAGGGTCTGAATCAGAGGGGCTGAAACAGAGGGCGAGAAACAGAGGAGCTGAAACAGAGGGCGAGAAACATAGGGGCTGAATCAGAGGGCGAGAAACAGAGGGGAAGAAACAGAGGGGCTGAAACAGAGGGTCTGAAACAGACGGGCTGACTCAGAGGGGCTGATTCAGAGGGTCTGAAGCAGAGGGGCTGAATCAGCGGGGCTGAAACAGAGGGCGAGAAACAGAGGGGCAGAAACAGAGGGCGAGAAACAGAGCGGCTGAAACAGAGGGGCTGAAACAGAGGGCGAGAAACAGAGGGGCTGAAACAGAGGGCAAGAAACAGAGGGGCTGAAACAGAGGGGATGAAACAGTGGGGCTGAAACAGAGGGCGAGAAACAGAGGGGCTGAAACAGAGGGCGAGAAACAGACGGGCTGAAGCAGAGGGCGAGAAACAGAGGGGCTGAAACAGAGGGGCTGAAACAGAGGGTGAGAAACAGAGGGGCTGAAACAGAGGGCGAGAAACAGAGTGGCTGAAACAGACGGGCTGAAACAGAGGGGCTGAAAAAGAGGGCGAAAAACAGAGGGGCTGAAACAGAGGGCGAGAAACAGAGGGCAAGAAACAGAGGGGCTGAAACAGAGGGAAGAAACAGTGGGGCTGAAACAGAGGGCGAGAAACAGAGGGGCTGAAACAGAGGGCGAGAAACAGAGGGGCTGAAACAGAGGGCGAGAAACAGAGTGGCTGAAACAGACGGGCTGAAACAGAGGGGCTGAAAAAGAGGGCGAAAAACAGAGGGGCTGAAACAGAGGGGCTGAAACAGAGGGGCTGAAACAGTGGGGCTGAAACAGAGGGCGAGAAACAGAGGGGCTGAAACAGAGGGCGAGAAACAGAGGGGCTGAAACAGAGGGCGAGAAACAGAGGGGCTGAATCAGAGGGACTGAAACAGAGGGTGAGAAACAGAGGGGCTGAAACAGAGGGCGAGAAACATAGTGGCTGAAACAGATGGTCTGAAACAGAGGGGCTGAAAAAGAGGGCGAAAAACAGAGGGGCTGAAACAGAGGGCGAGAAACAGAGGGGCTGAATCAGAGGGCTAAATCAGAGGGGCTGAATCAGAGGGGCTGAAACAGAGGGGATGAATCAGAGGGGCTGAAACAGAGGGCGAGAAACAGAGGGGCTGAAACAGACGGCAAGAAACAGAGGGGCTGAAACAGAAGGGCTGAAACAGAGGGCGAGAAACAGAGGGGCTGAATCAGAGGGGCTAAATCAGAGGGGCTGAATCAGAGGGGTTGAAAGAGAGGGTCTGAATCAGAGGGGCTGAAACAGAGGGCGAGAAATAGAGGGGCTGAAACAGAGGGCGAGAAACAGAGGGGATGAAACAGAGGGGCTGAAACAGAGGGCGAGAAACTGAGGGGCTGAAACAGAGGGTGAGAAACAGAGGGGCTGAAACAGAGGGGCTGAATCAGCGGGGCTGAAACAGAGGGCAAAAAACAGAGGGGCTGAAACAGAGGGTGAGAAACAGAGGGGCTGAAACAGAGGGGCTGAAACAGAGGGCGAGAAACAGAGGGGCTGAATCAAAGGGCTAAATCAGAGGGGCTGAATCAGAGGGGCTGAAACAGAGGGGCTGAATCAGAGGGGCTGAAACAGAGGGTGAGAAACAGAGGGGCTGAAACAAAGGGCAAGAAACAGAGGGGCTGAAACAGAAGGGCTGAAACAGAGGGGGAGAAACAGAGGGTCTGAAACAGAGGGTCTGAATCAGAGGGGCTGAAACAGAGGGCGAGAAACAGAGGGGCTGAAACAGAGGGGCTGAAACAGAGGGTCTGAAACAGAGGGGCTGAATCAGAGGGGCTGATTCAGAGGGGCTGAAACAGAGGGGCTGAATCAGCGGGGCTGAAACAGAGGGCGAGAAACTGAGGGGCTGAAACAGAGGGCGATAAACAGAGGGGCTGAAACAGAGGGGCTGAAACAGAGGGCGAGAAACAGAGTGGCTGAAACAGAGGGCTAGAAACAGAGGGGCTGAAACAAAAGGGATTGAAACAGAGGGGCTGAAACAGAGGGTGAGAAACAGAGGGGCTGAAACAAAGGGCGCGAAACAGAGGGGCTGAAACAGAGGGCGAGAAACAGAGGGGCTGAATCAGAGGAGCTGAAACAGAGGGTGAGAAACAGAGGGGCTGAAACAGAGGGCTGAAACAGAGGGGCTGAAAAAGAGGGCGAAAAACAGAGGGCTGAAACAGAGGGGCTGAAACAGAGGGGCTGAAAAAGGGTGGCTGAAACAGAGGGGCTGAAACAGAGGTGCTGAAACAGAGGGGCTGAAACAGAGGGCGAGAAACAGAGGGGCTGAAACAGAGGGCGAGAAACAAATGGGCTGAAACAGATGGGCTGAAACAGAGGGCGAGAAACAGAGGGGCTGAAACAGAGGGCGAGAAACAGAGGGGCTGAAATTGAGGGCGGGAAACAGCGGGGCTGAAACAGAGGGGCTGAAACAGAGGGCGAGAAACAGAGGGACTGAAACAGAGGGCGAGAAACAAAGGGGCTGAAACAGCTGGCGAGAAACAGAGGGCCAGAAACAGAGGGGCTGAAACAGAGAGCCTGAAACAGAGGGCGAGAAACAGAGCGGCTGAAACAGAGGGCGAAAAACAGAGGGGCTGAAACAGAGGGCGAGAAACAGAGGGGATGAAACAGAGGGGCTGAAACAGAGGGGCTGAAACAGAGGGGCTGAATCAGAGGGGCTGAAACAGAGGGGCTGAATCAGAGGGGCTGAAACAGAAGGGCTGAAACAGAGGGCGAAAAACAGAGGGGCTGAATCAGTGGGGCTAAATCAGAGGGGCTGAATCAGAGGGGTTGAAACAAAGGGTCTGAATCAGAGGGGCTGAAACAGAGGGCGAGAAACAGAGGGGCTGAAACAGAGGGCGAGAAACATACGGGCTGAATCAGAGGGCGAGAAACAGAGGGGAAGAAACCGAGGGGCTGAAACAGAGGGTCTGAAACAGACGGGCTGACTCAGAGGGGCTGATTCAGAGGGGATGAAACAGAGGGGCTGAAACAGAGGGCGAGAAACAGAGGGGCAGAAACAGAGGGCGAGAAACAGAGTGGCTGAAACAGAGGGGCTGAAACAGAGGGCGAGAAACAGAGGGGCTGAAACAGAGGGCAAGAAACAGAGGGGCTGAAACAGAGGGGATGAAACAGTGGGGCTGAAACAGAGGGCGAGAAACAGAGGGGCTGAAACAGAGGGCGAGAAACAGAGGGGCTGAAACAGAGGGCGAGAAACAGAGGGGCTGAATCAGAGGGGCTGAAACAGAGGGTGAGAAACAGAGGGGCTGAAACAGAGGGCGAGAAACAGAGTGGCTGAAACAGACGGGCTGAAACAGAGGGGCTGAAAAAGAGGGCGAAAAACAGAGAGGCTGAAACAGAGGGCGAGAAACAGAGGGCAAGAAACAGAGGGGCTGAAACAGAGGGGATGAAACAGTGGGGCTGAAACAGAGGGCGAGAAACAGAGGGGCTGAAACAGAGGGCGAGAAACAGAGGGGCTGAAACAGAGGGCGAGAAACAGAGGGGCTGAATCAGAGGGGCTGAAACAGAGGGTGAGAAACAGAGGGGCTGAAACAGAGGTCGAGAAACAGAGTTGCTGAAACAGACGGGCTGAAACAGAGGGGCTGAAAAGGAGGGCGAAAAACAGAGGGGCTGAAACAGAGGGGCTGAAACAGAGGGGCTGAATCAGAGGGGCTGATTCAGAGGGGCTGAAACAGAGGGGCTGAATCAGCGGGGCTGAAACAGAGGGCGAGAAACTGAGGGGCTGAAACAGAGGGCAAAAAACAGAGGGGCTGAAACAGAGGGCGAGAAACAGAGGGTGAGAAACAGAGGGCGAGAAACAGATGGGATGAAACAGAGGGGCTGAAATAGAGGGGCTGAAACAGAGGTGCTGAATCAGAGGGGCTGACACAGAGGGGCTGAATCAGAGGGGCTGACACAGAGTGCGAGAAACAGAGGGGCTGAAACAGAGGGCGAGAAACAGAGGGGCTGAAACAGAGAGGCTGAAACAGAGGGGCTGAAACAGAGGGCGAGAAACAGAGAGGCTGAAACAGAGGGCGAGAAACAGAGGGGCTGAAACAGAGGGCAAGAAACAGAGGGGCTGAATCAGAGATGCGAGAAACAGAGGGGCTGAAACAGAGGGGCTGAAACAGAGAGGCTGAAACAGAGGGCGAGAAACAGAGGTGCTGAAACAGAGGGCGAGAAACAGAGGGGCTGAAACGGAGGGCGAGAAACAGAGGGCGAGAAACAGAGGGTCTGAAACAGAGGGGCTGAAACAGAGGGGCTGAAACAGAGGGGCTGAAACAGAGGGCGAGAAATAGAGAGGCTGAAACAAAGCGCGAGAAATAGAGGGGCTGAAACAGAGAGCGCGAAACAGAGGGGCTGAAACAGAGGGGCTGAAACAGAGGGCGAGAAACAGAGGGGCTGAAACAGAGGGCGAGAAACATTGGGGCTGAAACGGAGGGCGAGAAACAGAGGGCGAGAAACAGAGGGACTGAAACAGAGGGGCTGAAACAGAGGGGCTGAAACAGAGGGCGAGAAACACAGGGGCTGAAACAGAGGGGCTGAAACAGTGGGGCTGAAACAGAGGGGCTGAAACAGAGGGCGAGAAATAGAGGGGCTGAAACAGAGGGCGAGAAACAGAGGGGCTGAAACAGAGCGCGAGAAACAGAGGGGCTGAAACAGAGGGACTGAAACAGAGGGGCTGAAACAGAGGGCGAGAAACAGAGGGGCTGAAACAGAGGGGCTGAAACAGAGGGCGAGAATCAGAGGGGCTGAAACAGAGGGCGAGAAACAGAGTGGCTGAATCAGAGGGGCTGAAACAGAGGGCGAGAAACAGAAAGGCTGAAACAGAGGGCGAGAAACAGAGGGGCTGAAACAGAGGGGCTGAAACAGAGGGGCTGAAACAGAGGGGATTAAACAGAGGGCGAGAAACAGAGGGGCTGAAACAGAGGGGCTGAAACAGAGGGGCTGAATCAGAGGGGCTGATTCAGAGGGGCTGAAACAGAGGGGCTGAATCAGAGGGGCTGCAACAGAGGGCGAGAAACAGAGTGGCTGAAACAGAGGGCGAGAAACAGACGGGCAGAAACAGAGGGAGAGAAACAGAGGGGCTGAAACAGAGGGGCTGAAACAGAGAGCACGAAACAGAGGAACTGAAACAGAGGGCGAGAAACAGAGGGGCTGAAACAGACGGCGAGAAACAGAGGGGCTGAAACAGAGGGCAAGAAAAAGAGGGGCTGAAACTGAGTGGCTGAAACAGAAGGGCTGAAACAGAGGGGCTGAAACAGAGGGCGAGAAACAGAGTGGCTGAATCAGAGTGGCTGAATCAGAGGACCTGAAACAGAGGGGCTGAAACAGAGGGCGAGAAACAGAGGGCCTGAAACAGAGGGCGAGAAACAGAGGGCGAGAAACAGAGAGGCTGAAACAGAGGGGCTGAAACAGAGGGGCTGAATCAGAGGGGCTGATTCAGAGGGGCTGAAACAGAGGGGCTGAATCAGAGGGGCTGCAACAGAGAGCGAGAAACAGAGTGGCTGAAACATGGCGAGAAACAGAGGGGCTGAAACGGAGGGGCTGAATCAGAGGGGCTGAAACAGAGGGGCTGAAACAGAGGGGCTGAAACAGAGGGCAAGAAACAGAGGGGCTGAAACAGAGGGCGAGAAACAGAGGGGCTGAAACAGAGGGGCTGAAACAGAGGGCGAGAAACAGAGGGCCGAAACAGAGGGGCTGAAACAGAGTGGCTGAAACAGAGGGGCTGAAACAGAGGGGCTGAAACAGAGGGCGAGAAACAGAGGGGCTGAATCAGAGGGGCTGAAACAGAGGGTGAGAAACAGAGGGGCTGAAACAGAGGTCGAGAAACAGAGTGGCTGAAACAGAAGGGCTGAAACAGAGGGGCTGGAACAGAGGGCGAGAAACAGAGGGGCTGAAACAGAGGGCAAGAAACAGAGGGGCTGAAACAGAAGGGCTGAAACAGAGGGCGAGAAACAGTGGGGCTGAATCAGAGGGGCTAAATCAGAGGGGCTGAATCAGAGGGGTTGAAAGAGAGGGTCTGAATCAGAGGGGCTGAAACAGAGGGCGAGAAATAGAGGGGCTGAAACAGAGGGCGAGAAACAGAGGGGATGAAACAGAGGGGCTGAAACAGAGGGTATGAAACAGAGGGGCTGAATCAGAGGGGCTGATTCAGAGGGGCTGAAACAGAGGGGCTGAATCAGCGGGGCTGAAACAGAGGGCAAAAAACAGAGGGGCTGAAACAGAGGGTGAGAAACAGAGGGGCTGAAACAGAGGGGCTGAAACAGAGGGCGAGAAACAGAGGGGCTGAATCAGAGGGGCTGAAACAAAGGGCAAGAAACAGAGGGGCTGAAACAGAAGGGCTGAAACAGAGGGGGAGAAACAGAGGGGCTGAAACAGAGGGTCTGAATCAGAGGGGCTGAAACAGAGGACGAGAAACAGAGGGGCTGAAACAGAGGGGCTGAAACAGAGGGGCTGAAACAGAGGGGCTGAATCAGAGGGGCTGATTCAGAGGGGCTGAAACAGAGCGGCTGAATCAGCGGGGCTGAAACAGAGGGCGAGAAACTGAGGGGCTGAAACAGAGGGCGAGAAACAGAGGGGCTGAAACAGCGGGGCTGAAACAGAGGGCGAGAAACAGAGTGGCTGAAACAGAGGGCTAGAAACAGAGGGGCTGAAACAGAGGGGTTGAAACAGAGGGGCTGAAACAGAGGGGCTGGAACAGTGGGGCTGAAACAGAGGGCGAGAAACAGAGGGGCTGAAACAGAGGGGCTGAAACAGAGGGGCTGAAACAGAGGGGCTGAAACAGAGGGCGAGAAACAGATGGGCTGAAACAGAGGGCGAGAAACAGAGGGGCTGAAACAGTGGGCGAGAAACAGAGGGGCTGAATCAGAGGGGCTGAAACAGAGGGCGAGATACAGGGGGGCTGAAACAGAGGGCGAGAAACAGAGGGGCTGAAACAGATGGGCTGAAACAGAGGGTGAGAAAAAGAGGGGCTGAAACAGAGGGCGAGAAACAGAGGGGCTGAAACAGAGGGGCTGAAACAGAGGGGCTGATTCAGAGGGGCTGAAAAAGAGGTGCTGAATCAGAGGGGCTGAAACAGAAGGGCTGAAACAGAGGGCGAAAAACAGAGGGGCTGAATCAGTGGGGCTAAATCAGAGGGGCTGAATCAGAGGGGTTGAAACAAAGGGTCTGAATCAGAGGGGCTGAAACAGAGGGCGAGAAACAGAGGAGCTGAAACAGAGGGGCTGAAACAGGGGGTGAGAAACAGAGGGGCTGAAACAGAGGGCGAGAAACAGAGTGGCTGAAACAGACGGGCTGAAACAGAGGGGCTGAAAAAGAGGGCGAAAAACAGAGGGGCTGAAACAGAGGGCGAGAAACAGAGGGCAAGAAACAGAGGGGCTGAAACAGAGGGAAGAAACAGTGGGGCTGAAACAGAGGGCGAGAAACAGAGGGGCTGAAACAGAGGGCGAGAAACAGAGGGGCTGAAACAGAGGGCGAGAAACAGAGGGGCTGAATCAGAGGGGCTGAAACAGAGGGTGAGAAACAGAGGGGCTGAAACAGAGGGCGAGAAACAGAGTGGCTGAAACAGACGGGCTGAAACAGAGGGGCTGAAAAAGAGGGCGAAAAACAGAGGGGCTGAAACAGAGGGGCTGAAACAGAGGGGCTGAAACAGTGGGGCTGAAACAGAGGGCGAGAAACAGAGGGGCTGAAACAGAGGGCGAGAAACAGAGGGGCTGAAACAGAGGGCGAGAAACAGAGGGGCTGAATCAGAGGGGCTGAAACAGAGGGTGAGAAACAGAGGGGCTGAAACAGAGGGCGAGAAACATAGTGGCTGAAACAGATGGTCTGAAACAGAGGGGCTGAAAAAGAGGGCGAAAAACAGAGGGGCTGAAACAGAGGGCGAGAAACAGAGGGGCTGAATCAGAGGGCTAAATCAGAGGGGCTGAATCAGAGGGGCTGAAACAGAGGGGATGAATCAGAGGGGCTGAAACAGAGGGTCTGAAACAGAGGGGCTGAATCAGAGGGGCTGATTCAGAGGGGCTGAAACAGAGGGGCTGAATCAGCGGGGCTGAAACAGAGGGCGAGAAACTGAGGGGCTGAAACAGAGGGCGAGAAACAGAGGGGCAGAAACAGCGGGCGATAAACAGAGGGGCTGAAACAGAGGGGCTGAAACAGAGGGCGAGAAACAGAGTGGCTGAAACAGAGGGCTAGAAACAGAGGGGCTGAAACAAAAGGGATTGAAACAGAGGGGCTGAAACAGAGGGCGAGAAACAGAGGGGCTGAAACAAAGGGCGCGAAACAGAGGGGCTGAAACAGAGGGCGAGAAACAGAGGGGCTGAATCAGAGGAGCTGAAACAGAGGGTGAGAAACAGAGGGGCTGAAACAGAGGGCTGAAACAGAGGGGCTGAAAAAGAGGGCGAAAAACAGAGGGCTGAAACAGAGGGGCTGAAACAGAGGGGCTGAAACAGGGTGGCTGAAACAGAGGGGCTGAAACAGAGGTGCTGAAACAGAGGGGCTGAAACAGAGGGCGAGAAACAGAGGGGCTGAAACAGAGGGCGAGAAACAAATGGGCTGAAACAGAGGGGCTGAAACAGAGGGCGAGAAACAGAGGGGCTGAAACAGAGGGCGAGAAACAGAGGGGCTGAAATTGAGGGCGGGAAACAGCGGGGCTGAAACAGAGGGGCTGAAACAGAGGGCGAGAAACAGAGGGGCTGAAACAGAGGGCGAGAAACAAAGGGGCTGAAACAGCTGGCGAGAAACAGAGGGCCAGAAACAGAGGGGCTGAAACAGAGAGCCTGAAACAGAGGGCGAGAAACAGAGCGGCTGAAACAGTGGGCGAAAAACAGAGGGGCTGAAACAGAGGGCGAGAAACAGAGGGGATGAAACAGAGGGGCTGAAACAGAGGGGCTGAAACAGAGGGGCTGAATCAGAGGGGCTGAAACAGAGGGGCTGAATCAGAGGGGCTGAAACAGAAGGGCTGAAACAGAGGGCGAAAAACAGAGGGGCTGAATCAGTGGGGCTAAATCAGAGGGGCTGAATCAGAGGGATTGAAACAAAGGGTCTGAATCAGAGGGGCTGAAACAGAGGGCGAGAAACAGAGGGGCTGAAACAGAGGGCGAGAAACATACGGGCTGAATCAGAGGGCGAGAAACAGAGGGGAAGAAACCGAGGGGCTGAAACAGAGGGTCTGAAAAAGACGGGCTGACTCAGAGGGGCTGATTCAGAGGGGATGAAACAGAGGGGCTGAATCAGCGGGGCTGAAACAGAGGGCGAGAAACAGAGGGGCTGAAACAGAGGGCAAGAAACAGAGGGGCTGAAACAGAGGGGATGAAACAGTGGGGCTGAAACAGAGGGCGAGAAACAGAGGGGCTGAAACAGAGGGCGAGAAACAGAGGGGCTGAAACAGAGGGCGAGAAACAGAGGGGCTGAATCAGAGGGGCTGAAACAGAGGGTGAGAAACAGAGGGGCTGAAACAGAGGGCGAGAAACAGAGTGGCTGAAACAGAAGGGCTGAAACAGAGGGGCTGAAAAAGAGGGCGAAAAACAGAGAGGCTGAAACAGAGGGCGAGAAACAGAGGGCAAGAAACAGAGGGGCTGAAACAGAGGGGATGAAACAGTGGGGCTGAAACAGAGGGCGAGAAACAGAGGGGCTGAAACAGAGGGCGAGAAACAGAGGCGCTGAAACAGAGGGCGAGAAACAGAGGGGCTGAATCAGAGGGGCTGAAACAGAGGGTGAGAAACAGAGGGGCTGAAACAGAGGTCGAGAAACAGAGTGGCTGAAACAGACGGGCTGAAACAGAGGGGCTGAAAAGGAGGGCGAAAAACAGAGGGGCTGAAACAGAGGGGCTGAAACAGAGGGGCTGAAACAGTGGGGCTGAAACAGAGGGCGAGAAACAGAGGGCGAGAAACAGAGGGGCTGAAACAGAGGGCGAGAAACAGATGGGCTGAATCAGAGGGGCTGAAACAGAGGGTGAGAAACAGAGGGGCTGAAACAGAGGGCGAGAAACAGAGGGGCTGAATCAGAGGGCTAAATCAGAGGGGCTGAATCAGAGGGGCTGAAACAGAGGGGATGAATCAGAGGGGCTGAAACAGAGGGCGAGAAACAGAGGGGCTGAAACAGAGGGCAAGAAACAGAGGGGCTGAAACAGAAGGGCTGAAACAGAGGGCGAGAAACAGAGGGGCTGAATCAGAGGGGCTAAATCAGAGGGGCTGAATCAGAGGGGTTGAAAGAGAGGGTCTGAATCAGAGGGGCTGAAACAGAGGGCGAGAAATAGAGGGGCTGAAACAGAGGGCGAGAAACAGAGGGGATGAAACAGAGGGGCTGAAACAGAGGGTATGAAACAGAGGGGCTGAATCAGAGGGGCTGATTCAGAGGGGCTGAAACAGAGGGGCTGAATCAGCGGGGCTGAAACAGAGGGCAAAAAACAGAGGGGCTGAAACAGAGGGTGAGAAACAGAGGGGCTGAAACAGAGGGGCTGAAACAGAGGGCGAGAAACAGAGGGGCTGAATCAAAGGGCTAAATCAGAGGGGTTGAATCAGAGGGGCTGAAACAGAGGGGCTGAATCAGAGGGGCTGAAACAAAGGGCAAGAAACAGAGGGGCTGAAACAGAAGGGCTGAAACAGAGGGGGAGAAACTGAGGGGCTGAAACAGAGGGTCTGAATCAGAGGGGCTGAAACAGAGGGCGAGAAACAGAGGGGCTGAAACAGAGGGGCTGAAACAGAGGGGCTGAAACAGAGGGGCTGAATCAGAGGGGCTGATTCAGAGGGGCTGAAACAGAGGGGCTGAATCAGCGGGGCTGAAACAGAGGGCGAGAAACTGAGGGGCTGAAACAGAGGGCAAAAAACAGAGGGGCTGAAACAGAGGGCGAGAAACAGAGGGTGAGAAACAGAGGGCGAGAAACAGATGGGATGAAACAGAGGGGCTGAAATAGAGGGGCTGAAACAGAGGTGCTGAATCAGAGGGGCTGACACAGAGGGGCTGAATCAGAGGGGCTGACACAGAGTGCGAGAAACAGAGGGGCTGAAACAGAGGGCGAGAAACAGAGGGGCTGAAACAGAGGGGCTGAAACAGAGGGGCTGAAACAGAGGGCGAGAAACAGAGAGGCTGAAACAGAGGGCGAGAAACAGAGGGGCTGAAACAGAGGGCAAGAAACAGAGGGGCTGAATCAGAGATGCGAGAAACAGAGGGGCTGAAACAGAGGGGCTGAAACAGAGGGGGAGAAACAGAGGTGCTGAAACAGAGGGCGAGAAACAGAGGGGCTGAAACGGAGGGCGAGAAACAGAGGGCGAGAAACAGAGGGACTGAAACAGAGGGGCTGAAACAGAGGGGCTGAAACAGAGGGGCTGAAACAGAGGGCGAGAAATAGAGAGGCTGAAACAGAGGGCGAGAAAAAGAGGGGCTGAAACAAAGCGTGAGAAATAGAGGGGCTGAAACTGAGAGCGCGAAACAGAGGGGCTGAAACAGAGGGGCTGAAACAGAGGGCGAGAAACAGAGGGGCTGAAACAGAGGGCGAGAGACATTGGGGCTGAAACGGAGGGCGAGAAACAGAGGGCGAGAAACAGAGGGACTGAAACAGAGGGGCTGAAACAGAGGGGCTGAAACAGAGGGCGAGAAACACAGGGGCTGAAACAGAGGGGCTGAAACAGTGGGGCTGAAACAGAGGGGCTGAAACAGAGGGCGAGAAATAGAGGGGCTGAAACAGAGGGCGAGAAACAGAGGGGCTGAAACAGAGCGCGAGAAACAGAGGGGCTGAAACAGAGGGCGCGAAACAGAGGGGCTGAAACAGAGGGGCTGAAACAGAGGGGCTGAAACAGAGGGCGAGAAACAGAGGGGCTGAAACAGAGGGGCTGAAACAGAGGGCGAGAATCAGAGGGGCTGAAGCAGAGGGCGAGAAACAGAGTGGCTGAATCAGAGGGGCTGAAACAGAGGGCGAGAAACAGAAAGGCTGAAACAGAGGGCGAGAAACAGAGGGGCTGAAACAGAGGGGCAGAAACAGAGGGGCTGAAACAGAGGGGATTAAACAGAGGGCGAGAAACAGAGGGGCTGAAACATAGGGGCTGAAACAGAGGGGCTGAATCAGAGGGGCTGATTCAGAGGGGCTGAAACAGAGGGGCTGAATCAGAGGGGCTGCAACAGAGGGCGAGAAACAGAGTGGCTGAAACAGAGGGCGAGAAACAGACGGGCAGAAACAGAGGGAAATAAACAGAGGGGCTGAAACAGAGGGGCTGAAACAGAGAGCACGAAACAGAGGGACTGAAACAGAGGGCGAGAAACAGAGGGGCTGAAACAGACGGCGAGAAACAGAGGGGCTGAAACAGAGGGCAAGAAAAAGAGGGGCTGAAACTGAGTGGCTGAAACAGAGGGGCTGAATCAGAGGGGCTGCAACAGAGGGCGAGAAACAGAGTGGCTGAAACAGAGGGCGAGAAACAGACGGGCAGAAACAGAGGGAGAGAAACAGAGGGGCTGAAACAGAGGGGCTGAAACAGAGAGCACGAAACAGAGGGACTGAAACAGAGGGCGAGAAACAGAGGGGCTGAAACAGACGGCGAGAAACAGAGGGGCTGAAACAGAGGGCAAGAAAAAGAGGGGCTGAAACTGAGTGGCTGAAACAGAAGGGCTGAAACAGAGGGGCTGAAACAGAGGGCGAGAAACAGAGTGGCTGAATCAGAGTGGCTGAATCAGAGGACCTGAAACAGAGGGGCTGAAACAGAGGGCGAGAAACAGAGGGCCTGAAACAGAGGGCGAGAAACAGAGGGCGAGAAACAGAGAGGCTGAAACAGAGGGGCTGAAACAGAGGGGCTGAATCAGAGGGGCTGATTCAGAGGGGCTGAAACAGAGGGGCTGAATCAGAGGGGCTGCAACAGAGGGCGAGAAACAGAGTGGCTGAAACATGGCGAGAAACAGAGGGCCTGAAACAGAGGGGCTGAAACAGAGGGGCTGAAACAGAGGGGCTGAAACAGAGGGGCTGAAACAGAGGGCAAGAAACAGAGGGGCTGAAACAGAGGGCGAGAAACAGAGGGGCTGAAACAGAGGGGCTGAAACAGAGGGCGAGAAACAGAGGGGCTGAAACAGAGGGGCTGAAACAGAGGGCGAGAATCAGAGGGGCTGAAACAGAGGGCGAGAAACAGAGTGGCTGAATCAGAGGGGCTGAAACAGAGGGCGAGAAACAGAAAGGCTGAAACAGAGGGCGAGAAACAGAGGGGCTGAAACAGAGGGGCTGAAACAGAGGGGCTGAAACAGAGGGGATTAAACAGAGGGCGAGAAACAGAGGGGCTGAAACAGAGGGGCTGAAACAGAGGGGCTGAATCAGAGGGGCTGATTCAGAGGGGCTGAAACAGAGGGGCTGAATCAGAGGGGCTGCAACAGAGGGCGAGAAACAGAGTGGCTGAAACAGAGGGCGAGAAACAGACGGGCAGAAACAGAGGGAGAGAAACAGAGGGGCTGAAACAGAGGGGCTGAAACAGAGAGCACGAAACAGAGGGACTGAAACAGAGGGCGAGAAACAGAGGGGCTGAAACAGACGGCGAGAAACAGAGGGGCTGAAACAGAGGGCAAGAAAAAGAGGGGCTGAAACTGAGTGGCTGAAACAGAAGGGCTGAAACAGAGGGGCTGAAACAGAGGGCGAGAAACAGAGTGGCTGAATCAGAGTGGCTGAATCAGAGGACCTGAAACAGAGGGGCTGAAACAGAGGGCGAGAAACAGAGGGCCTGAAACAGAGGGCGAGAAACAGAGGGCGAGAAACAGAGAGGCTGAAACAGAGGGGCTGAAACAGAGGGGCTGAATCAGAGGGGCTGATTCAGAGGGGCTGAAACAGAGGGGCTGAATCAGAGGGGCTGCAACAGAGGGCGAGAAACAGAGTGGCTGAAACATGGCGAGAAACAGAGGGGCTGAAACAGAGGGGCTGAAACAGAGGGGCTGAAACAGAGGGGCTGAAACAGAGGGGCTGAAACAGAGGGCAAGAAACAGAGGGGCTGAAACAGAGGGCGAGAAACAGAGGGGCTGAAACAGAGGGGCTGAAACAGAGGGCGAGAAACAGAGGGGCTGAAACAGAGGGGCTGAAACAGTGGGGCTGAAACAGAGGGGCTGAAACAGAGGGCGAGTAATAGAGGGGCTTAAACAGAGGGCGAGAAACAGAGGGGCTGAAACAGAGCGGCTGATACAGAGGGTGAGAAACAGAGGGGCTGAAACAGAGGGCGAGAAACAGAGTGGCTGAAACATGGCGAGAAACAGAGGGGCTGAAACAGAGGGGCTGAAACAGAGGGGCTGAAACACAGGGCAAGAAACAGAGGGGCTGAAACAGAGGGCGAGAAACAGAGGGGCTGAAACAGAGGGCGAGAAACAGAGGGGCTGAAACAGAGGGGCTGAAACAGTGGGGCTGAAACAGAGGGGCTGAAACAGAGGTCGAGTAATAGAGGGGCTTAAACAGAGGGCGAGAAACAGAGGGGCTGAAACAGAGCGCGAGAAACAGAGGGGCTGAAACAGAGGGCGCGAAACAGAGGGGCTGAAACAGAGGGGCTGAAACAGAGGGGCTGAAACTGAGGGCGAGAAACTGAGGGGCTGAAACAGAGGACGAGAATCAGAGGGGCTGAAACAGAGGGCGAGAAACAGAGGGGCTGAATCAGAGGGGCTGAAACAGAGGGCGAGAAACAGAAAGGCTGAAACAGAGGGGCTGAAACAGAGGGTGAGAAACAGAGGGGTTTAAACAGAGGGCGAGAAACAGAGGGGCTGACACAGAGGGGCTGAAACAGAGGGGCTGAATCAGAGGGGCTGATTCAGAGGGGCTGAAACAGAGGGGCTGAATCAGAAGGGCTGCAACAGAGGGCGAGAAACAGAGTGGCTGAAACAGAGCGCGAGAAACAGACGGGCAGAAACAGAGGGCGAGAAACAGAGGGGCTGAAACAGAGGGGCTGAAACAGAGAGCGCGACACAGAGGGACTGAAACAGAGGGCGAGAAACAGAGGGGCTGAAACAGACGGCGAGAAACAGAGGGGCTGAAACAGAGGGCGAGAAACAGAGGGGCTGAAACAGAGGGCAAGAAACAGAGGAGCTGAAACTGAGTGGCTGAAACAGAAGGGCTGAAACAGAGGGGCTGAAACAGGTGGCGAGAAACAGAGTGGCTGAATCAGAGGGGCTGAATCAGAGGAACTGAAACAGAGGGGCTGAAACAGAGGGCGAGAAACAGAGGGGCTGAAACAGAGGGCGAGAAACAGAGGGCGAGAAACAGAGAGGCTGAAACAGAGGGGCTGAAACAGAGGGGCTGAAACAAAGCGGCTGATACAGAGGGTGAGAAACAGAGGGGCTGAAACAGAGGGCGAGAAACAGAGTGGCTGAAACATGGCGAGAAACAGAGGGGCTGAAACAGAGGGGCTGAAACAGAGGGGCTGAAACAGAGGGCGAGAAACAGAGGGGCTGAAACAGAGGGCAAGAAACAGAGGGGCTGAAACAGAGGGCGAGAAACAGAGGGGCTGAAACAGAGGGGCTGAAACAGAGGGCGAGAAACAGAGGGGCTGAAACAGAGGGGCTGAAACAGAGGGGCTGAAACAAAGGGCGAGAAACAGAGCGGCTGAAACAGATGGCGAGAAACTGAGTGGCTGAAACAGAGGGCAAGAAACAGAGGGGCTGAAACAGAGGGCGAGAAACAGAGGGGCTGAAACAGAGGGCGAGAAACAGAGGGGCTGAATCAGAGGGGCTGAAACAGAGGGTGAGAAACAGAGGGGCTGAAACAGAGGGCGAGAAACATAGTGGCTGAAACAGATGGTCTGAAACAGAGGGGCTGAAAAAGAGGGCGAAAAACAGAGGGGCTGAAACAGAGGGCGAGAAACAGAGGGGCTGAATCAGAGGTCTAAATCAGAGGGGCTGAATCAGAGGGGCTGAAACAGAGGGGATGAATCAGAGGGGCTGAAACAGAGGGCGAGAAACAGAGGGGCTGAAACAGAGGGCAAGAAACAGAGGGGCTGAAACAGAAGGGCTGAAACAGAGGGCGAGAAACAGAGGGGCTGAATCAGAGGGGCTAAATCAGAGGGGCTGAATCAGAGGGGTTGAAAGAGAGGGTCTGAATCAGAGGGGCTGAAACAGAGGGCGAGAAATAGAGGGGCTGAAACAGAGGGCGAGAAACAGAGGGGATGAAACAGAGGGGCTGAAACAGAGGGTATGAAACAGAGGGGCTGAATCAGAGGGGCTGATTCAGAGGGGCTGAAACAGAGGGGCTGAATCAGCGGGGCTGAAACAGAGGGCAAAAAACAGAGGGGCTGAAACAGAGGGTGAGAAACAGAGGGGCTGAAACAGAGGGGCTGAAACAGAGGGCGAGAAACAGAGGGGCTGAATCAAAGGGCTAAATCAGAGGGGTTGAATCAGAGGGGCTGAAACAGAGGGGCTGAATCAGAGGGGCTGAAACAAAGGGCAAGAAACAGAGGGGCTGAAACAGAAGGGCTGAAACAGAGGGGGAGAAACAGAGGGGCTGAAACAGAGGGTCTGAATCAGAGGGGCTGAAACAGAGGGCGAGAAACAGAGGGGCTGAAACAGAGGGGCTGAAACAGAGGGGCTGAATCAGAGGGGCTGATTCAGAGGGGCTGAAACAGAGGGGCTGAATCAGCGGGGCTGAAACAGAGGGCGAGAAACTGAGGGGCTGAAACAGAGGGCAAAAAACAGAGGGGCTGAAACAGAGGGCGAGAAACAGAGGGTGAGAAACAGAGGCCGAGAAACAGATGGGATGAAACAGAGGGGCTGAAATAGAGGGGCTGAAACAGAGGTGCTGAATCAGAGGGGCTGACACAGAGGGGCTGAATCAGAGGGGCTGACACAGAGTGCGAGAAACAGAGGGGCTGAAACAGAGGGCGAGAAACAGAGGGGCTGAAACAGAGGGGCTGAAACAGAGGGGCTGAAACAGAGGGCGAGAAACAGAGAGGCTGAAACAGAGGGCGAGAAACAGAGGGGCTGAAACAGAGGGCAAGAAACAGAGGGGCTGAATCAGAGATGCGAGAAACAGAGGGGCTGAAACAGAGGGGGTGAAACAGAGGGGCTGAAACAGAGGGCGAGAAACAGAGGTGCTGAAACAGAGGGCGAGAAACAGAGGGGCTGAAACGGAGGGCGAGAAACAGAGGGCGAGAAACAGAGGGACTGAAACAGAGGGGCTGAAACAGAGGGGCTGAAACAGAGGGGCTGAAACAGAGGGCGAGAAATAGAGAGGCTGAAACAGAGGGCGAGAAAAAGAGGGGCTGAAACAAAGCGCGAGAAATAGAGGGGCTGAAACAGAGAGCGCGAAACAGAGGGGCTGAAACAAAGGGGCTGAAACAGAGGGCGAGAAACAGAGGGGCTGAAACAGAGGGCGAGAGACATTGGGGCTGAAACGGAGGGCGAGAAACAGAGGGCGAGAAACAGAGGGACTGAAACAGAGGGGCTGAAACAGAGGGGCTGAAACAGAGGGCGAGAAACACAGGGGCTGAAACAGAGGGGCTGAAACAGTGGGGCTGAAACAGAGGGGCTGAAACAGAGGGCGAGAAATAGAGGGGCTGAAACAGAGGGCGAGAAACAGAGGGGCTGAAACAGAGCGCGAGAAACAGAGGGGCTGAAACAGAGGGCGCGAAACAGAGGGGCTGAAACAGAGGGGCTGAAACAGAGGGGCTGAAACAGAGGGCGAGAAACAGAGGGGCTGAAACAGAGGGGCTGAAACAGAGGGCGAGAATCAGAGGGGCTGAAACAGAGGGCGAGAAACAGAGTGGCTGAATCAGAGGGGCTGAAACAGAGGGCGAGAAACAGAAAGGCTGAAACAGAGGGCGAGAAACAGAGGGGCTGAAACAGAGGGGCAGAAACAGAGGGGCTGAAACAGAGGGGATTAAACAGAGGGCGAGAAACAGAGGGGCTGAAACATAGGGGCTGAAACAGAGGGGCTGAATCAGAGGGGCTGATTCAGAGGGGCTGAAACAGAGGGGCTGAATCAGAGGGGCTGCAACAGAGGGCGAGAAACAGAGTGGCTGAAACAGAGAGCGAGAAACAGACGGGCAGAAACAGAGGGAGAGAAACAGAGGGGCTGAAACAGAGGGGCTGAAACAGAGGGCAAGAAACAGAGGGGCTGAAACAGAGGGCGAGAAACAGAGGGGCTGAAACAGAGGGGCTGAAACAGAGGGCGAGAAACAGAGGGGCTGAAACAGAGGGGCTGAAACAGAGGGCGAGAATCAGAGGGGCTGAAACAGAGGGCGAGAAACAGAGGGGCTGAAACAGAGTGGCGGGAAACAGAGGGGCTGAATCAGAGGGGCTGAATCAGAGGGGCTGAAACAGAGGGCGAGAAACAGAAAGGCTGAAACAGAGGGCGAGAAACAGAGGGGCTGAAACAGAGGGGCTGAAACAGAGGGGCTGAAACAGAGGGGATTAAACAGAGGGCGAGAAACAGAGGGGCTGAAACAGAGGGGCTGAAACAGAGGGGCTGAATCAGAGGGGCTGATTCAGAGGGGCTGAAACAGAGGGGCTGAATCAGAGGGGCTGCAACAGAGGGCGAGAAACAGAGTGGCTGAAACAGAGGGCGAGAAACAGACGGGCAGAAACAGAGGGAGAGAAACAGAGGGGCTGAAACAGAGGGGCTGAAACAGAGAGCACGAAACAGAGGGACTGAAACAGAGGGCGAGAAACAGAGGGGCTGAAACAGACGGCGAGAAACAGAGGGGCTGAAACAGAGGGCAAGAAACAGAGGGGCTGAAACAGAGGGCAAGAAACAGAGGGGCTGAAACTGAGTGGCTGAAACAGAAGGGCTGAAACAGAGGGGCTGAAACAGAGGGCGAGAAACAGAGTGGCTGAATCAGAGTGGCTGAATCAGAGGACCTGAAACAGAGGGGCTGAAACAGAGGGCGAGAAACAGAGGGCCTGAAACAGAGGGCGAGAAACAGAGGGCGAGAAACAGAGAGGCTGAAACAGAGGGGCTGAAACAGAGGGGCTGAATCAGAGGGGCTGATTCAGAGGGGCTGAAACAGAGGGGCTGAATCAGAGGGGCTGCAACAGAGGGCGAGAAACAGAGTGGCTGAAACATGGCGAGAAACAGAGGGGCTGAAACAGAGGGGCTGAAACAGAGGGGCAGAAACAGAGGGGCTGAAACAGAGGGCAAGAAACAGAGGGGCTGAAACAGAGGGCGAGAAACAGAGGGGCTGAAACAGAGGGGCTGAAACAGAGGGCGAGAAACAGAGGGGCTGAAACAGAGGGGCTGAAACAGTGGGGCTGAAACAGAGGGGCTGAAACAGAGGGCGAGTAATAGAGGGGCTTAAACAGAGGGCGAGAAACAGAGGGGCTGAAACAGAGCGGCTGATACAGAGGGTGAGAAACAGAGGGGCTGAAACAGAGGGCGAGAAACAGAGTGGCTGAAACATGGCGAGAAACAGAGGGGCTGAAACAGAGGGGCTGAAACAGAGGGGCTGAAACAGAGGGGCTGAAACAGAGGGCAAGAAACAGAGGGGCTGAAACAGAGGGCGAGAAACAGAGGGGCTGAAACAGAGGGGCTGAAACAGAGGGCGAGAAACAGAGGGGCTGAAACAGAGGGGCTGAAACAGTGGGGCTGAAACAGAGGGGCTGAAACAGAGGTCGAGTAATAGAGGGGCTTAAACAGAGGGCGAGAAACAGAGGGGCTGAAACAGAGCGCGAGAAACAGAGGGGCTGAAACAGAGGGCGCGAAACAGAGGGGCTGAAACAGAGGGGCTGAAACAGAGGGGCTGAAACAGAGGGCGAGAAATAGAGAGGCTGAAACAGAGGGCGAGAAAAAGAGGGGCTGAAACAAAGCGTGAGAAATAGAGGGGCTGAAACAGAGAGCGCGAAACAGAGGGGCTGAAACAGAGGGGCTGAAACAGAGGGCGAGAAACAGAGGGGCTGAAACAGAGGGCGAGAGACATTGGGGCTGAAACGGAGGGCGAGAAACAGAGGGCGAGAAACAGAGGGACTGAAACAGAGGGGCTGAAACAGAGGGGCTGAAACAGAGGGCGAGAAACACAGGGGCTGAAACAGAGGGGCTGAAACAGTGGGGCTGAAACAGAGGGGCTGAAACAGAGGGCGAGAAATAGAGGGGCTGAAACAGAGGGCGAGAAACAGAGGGGCTGAAACAGAGCGCGAGAAACAGAGGGGCTGAAACAGAGGGCGCGAAACAGAGGGGCTGAAACAGAGGGGCTGAAACAGAGGGGCTGAAACAGAGGGCGAGAAACAGAGGGGCTGAAACAGAGGGGCTGAAACAGAGGGCGAGAATCAGAGGGGCTGAAACAGAGGGCGAGAAACAGAGTGGCTGAATCAGAGGGGCTGAAACAGAGGGCGAGAAACAGAAAGGCTGAAACAGAGGGCGAGAAACAGAGGGGCTGAAACAGAGGGGCAGAAACAGAGGGGCTGAAACAGAGGGGATTAAACAGAGGGCGAGAAACAGAGGGGCTGAAACATAGGGGCTGAAACAGAGGGGCTGAATCAGAGGGGCTGATTCAGAGGGGCTGAAACAGAGGGGCTGAATCAGAGGGGCTGCAACAGAGGGCGAGAAACAGAGTGGCTGAAACAGAGGGCGAGAAACAGACGGGCAGAAACAGAGGGAGAGAAACAGAGGGGCTGAAACAGAGGGGCTGAAACAGAGAGCACGAAACAGAGGGACTGAAACAGAGGGCGAGAAACAGAGGGGCTGAAACAGACGGCGAGAAACAGAGGGGCTGAAACAGAGGGCAAGAAAAAGAGGGGCTGAAACTGAGTGGCTGAAACAGAAGGGCTGAAACAGAGGGGCTGAAACAGAGGGCGAGAAACAGAGTGGCTGAATCAGAGTGGCTGAATCAGAGGACCTGAAACAGAGGGGCTGAAACAGAGGGCGAGAAACAGAGGGCCTGAAACAGAGGGCGAGAAACAGAGGGCGAGAAACAGAGAGGCTGAAACAGAGGGGCTGAAACAGAGGGGCTGAATCAGAGGGGCTGATTCAGAGGGGCTGAAACAGAGGGGCTGAATCAGAGGGGCTGCAACAGAGGGCGAGAAACAGAGTGGCTGAAACATGGCGAGAAACAGAGGGGCTGAAACAGAGGGGCTGAAACAGAGGGGCTGAAACAGAGGGCAAGAAACAGAGGGGCTGAAACAGAGGGCGAGAAACAGAGGGGCTGAAACAGAGGGGCTGAAACAGAGGGCGAGAAACAGAGGGGCTGAAACAGAGGGGCTGAAACAGTGGGGCTGAAACAGAGGGGCTGAAACAGAGGGCGAGTAATAGAGGGGCTTAAACAGAGGGCGAGAAACAGAGGGGCTGAAACAGAGCGGCTGATACAGAGGGTGAGAAACAGAGGGGCTAAAACAGAGGGCGAGAAACAGAGTGGCTGAAACATGGCGAGAAACAGAGGGGCTGAAACAGAGGGGCTGAAACAGAGGGGCTGAAACACAGGGCAAGAAACAGAGGGGCTGAAACAGAGGGCGAGAAACAGAGGGGCTGAAACAGAGGGCGAGAAACAGAGGGGCTGAAACAGAGGGGCTGAAACAGTGGGGCTTAAACAGAGGGGCTGAAACAGAGGTCGAGTAATAGAGGGGCTTAAACAGAGGGCGAGAAACAGAGGGGCTGAAACAGAGCGCGAGAAACATAGGGGCTGAAACAGAGGGCGCGAAACAGAGGGGCTGAAACAGAGGGGCTGAAACAGAGGGGCTGAAACTGAGGGCGAGAAACTGAGGGGCTGAAACAGAGGACGAGAATCAGAGGGGCTGAAACAGAGGGCGAGAAACAGAGGGGCTGAATCAGAGGGGCTGAAACAGAGGGCGAGAAACAGAAAGGCTGAAACAGAGGGGCTGAAACAGAGGGTGAGAAACAGAGGGGTTTAAACAGAGGGCGAGAAACAGAGGGGCTGGCACAGAGGGGCTGAAACAGAGGGGCTGAATCAGAGGGGCTGATTCAGAGGGGCTGAAACAGAGGGGCTGAATCAGAAGGGCTGCAACAGAGGGCGAGAAACAGAGTGGCTGAAACAGAGGGCGAGAAACAGACGGGCAGAAACAGAGGGCGAGAAACAGAGGGGCTGAAACAGAGGGGCTGAAACAGAGAGCGCGACACAGAGGGACTGAAACAGAGGGCGAGAAACAGAGGGGCTGAAACAGACGGCGAGAAACAGAGGGGCTGAAACAGAGGGCGAGAAACAGAGGGGCTGAAACAGAGGGCAAGAAACAGAGGAGCTGAAACTGAGTGGCTGAAACAGAAGGGCTGAAACAGAGGGGCTGAAACAGGTGGCGAGAAACAGAGTGGCTGAATCAGAGGGGCTGAATCAGAGGAACTGAAACAGAGGGGCTGAAACAGAGGGCGAGAAACAGAGGGGCTGAAACAGAGGGCGAGAAACAGAGGGCGAGAAACAGAGAGGCTGAAACAGAGGGGCTGAAACAGAGGGGCTGAAACAAAGCGGCTGATACAGAGGGTGAGAAACAGAGGGGCTGAAACAGAGGGCGAGAAACAGAGTGGCTGAAACATGGCGAGAAACAGAGGGGCTGAAACAGAGGGGCTGAAACAGAGGGGCTGAAACAGAGGGCGAGAAACAGAGGGGCTGAAACAGAGGGCAAGAAACAGAGGGGCTGAAACAGAGGGCGAGAAACAGAGGGGCTGAAACAGAGGGGCTGAAACAGAGGGCGAGAAACAGAGGGGCTGAAACAGAGGGGCTGAAACAGAGGGGCTGAAACAAAGGGCGAGAAACAGAGCGGCTGAAACAGATGGCGAGAAACTGAGTGGCTGAAACAGAGGGCAAGAAACAGAGGGGCTGAAACAGAGGGCGAGAAACAGAGGGGCTGAAACAGAGGGCGAGAAACAGAGGGGCTGAATCAGAGGGGCTGAAACAGAGGGTGAGAAACAGAGGGGCTGAAACAGAGGGCGAGAAACATAGTGGCTGAAACAGATGGTCTGAAACAGAGGGGCTGAAAAAGAGGGCGAAAAACAGAGGGGCTGAAACAGAGGGCGAGAAACAGAGGGGCTGAATCAGAGGTCTAAATCAGAGGGGCTGAATCAGAGGGGCTGAAACAGAGGGGATGAATCAGAGGGGCTGAAACAGAGGGCGAGAAACAGAGGGGCTGAAACAGAGGGCAAGAAACAGAGGGGCTGAAACAGAAGGGCTGAAACAGAGGGCGAGAAACAGAGGGGCTGAATCAGAGGGGCTAAATCAGAGGGGCTGAATCAGAGGGGTTGAAAGAGAGGGTCTGAATCAGAGGGGCTGAAACAGAGGGCGAGAAATAGAGGGGCTGAAACAGAGGGCGAGAAACAGAGGGGATGAAACAGAGGGGCTGAAACAGAGGGTATGAAACAGAGGGGCTGAATCAGAGGGGCTGATTCAGAGGGGCTGAAACAGAGGGGCTGAATCAGCGGGGCTGAAACAGAGGGCAAAAAACAGAGGGGCTGAAACAGAGGGTGAGAAACAGAGGGGCTGAAACAGAGGGGCTGAAACAGAGGGCGAGAAACAGAGGGGCTGAATCAAAGGGCTAAATCAGAGGGGTTGAATCAGAGGGGCTGAAACAGAGGGGCTGAATCAGAGGGGCTGAAACAAAGGGCAAGAAACAGAGGGGCTGAAACAGAAGGGCTGAAACAGAGGGGGAGAAACAGAGGGGCTGAAACAGAGGGTCTGAATCAGAGGGGCTGAAACAGAGGGCGAGAAACAGAGGGGCTGAAACAGAGGGGCTGAAACAGAGGGGCTGAATCAGAGGGGCTGATTCAGAGGGGCTGAAACAGAGGGGCTGAATCAGCGGGGCTGAAACAGAGGGCGAGAAACTGAGGGGCTGAAACAGAGGGCAAAAAACAGAGGGGCTGAAACAGAGGGCGAGAAACAGAGGGTGAGAAACAGAGGCCGAGAAACAGATGGGATGAAACAGAGGGGCTGAAATAGAGGGGCTGAAACAGAGGTGCTGAATCAGAGGGGCTGACACAGAGGGGCTGAATCAGAGGGGCTGACACAGAGTGCGAGAAACAGAGGGGCTGAAACAGAGGGCGAGAAACAGAGGGGCTGAAACAGAGGGGCTGAAACAGAGGGGCTGAAACAGAGGGCGAGAAACAGAGAGGCTGAAACAGAGGGCGAGAAACAGAGGGGCTGAAACAGAGGGCAAGAAACAGAGGGGCTGAATCAGAGATGCGAGAAACAGAGGGGCTGAAACAGAGGGGGTGAAACAGAGGGGCTGAAACAGAGGGCGAGAAACAGAGGTGCTGAAACAGAGGGCGAGAAACAGAGGGGCTGAAACGGAGGGCGAGAAACAGAGGGCGAGAAACAGAGGGACTGAAACAGAGGGGCTGAAACAGAGGGGCTGAAACAGAGGGGCTGAAACAGAGGGCGAGAAATAGAGAGGCTGAAACAGAGGGCGAGAAAAAGAGGGGCTGAAACAAAGCGCGAGAAATAGAGGGGCTGAAACAGAGAGCGCGAAACAGAGGGGCTGAAACAAAGGGGCTGAAACAGAGGGCGAGAAACAGAGGGGCTGAAACAGAGGGCGAGAGACATTGGGGCTGAAACGGAGGGCGAGAAACAGAGGGCGAGAAACAGAGGGACTGAAACAGAGGGGCTGAAACAGAGGGGCTGAAACAGAGGGCGAGAAACACAGGGGCTGAAACAGAGGGGCTGAAACAGTGGGGCTGAAACAGAGGGGCTGAAACAGAGGGCGAGAAATAGAGGGGCTGAAACAGAGGGCGAGAAACAGAGGGGCTGAAACAGAGCGCGAGAAACAGAGGGGCTGAAACAGAGGGCGCGAAACAGAGGGGCTGAAACAGAGGGGCTGAAACAGAGGGGCTGAAACAGAGGGCGAGAAACAGAGGGGCTGAAACAGAGGGGCTGAAACAGAGGGCGAGAATCAGAGGGGCTGAAACAGAGGGCGAGAAACAGAGTGGCTGAATCAGAGGGGCTGAAACAGAGGGCGAGAAACAGAAAGGCTGAAACAGAGGGCGAGAAACAGAGGGGCTGAAACAGAGGGGCAGAAACAGAGGGGCTGAAACAGAGGGGATTAAACAGAGGGCGAGAAACAGAGGGGCTGAAACATAGGGGCTGAAACAGAGGGGCTGAATCAGAGGGGCTGATTCAGAGGGGCTGAAACAGAGGGGCTGAATCAGAGGGGCTGCAACAGAGGGCGAGAAACAGAGTGGCTGAAACAGAGGGCGAGAAACAGACGGGCAGAAACAGAGGGAGAGAAACAGAGGGGCTGAAACAGAGGGGCTGAAACAGAGAGCACGAAACAGAGGGACTGAAACAGAGGGCGAGAAACAGAGGGGCTGAAACAGACGGCGAGAAACAGAGGGGCTGAAACAGAGGGCAAGAAAAAGAGGGGCTGAAACTGAGTGGCTGAAACAGAAGGGCTGAAACAGAGGGGCTGAAACAGAGGGCGAGAAACAGAGTGGCTGAATCAGAGTGGCTGAATCAGAGGACCTGAAACAGAGGGGCTGAAACAGAGGGCGAGAAACAGAGGGCCTGAAACAGAGGGCGAGAAACAGAGGGCGAGAAACAGAGAGGCTGAAACAGAGGGGCTGAAACAGAGGGGCTGAATCAGAGGGGCTGATTCAGAGGGGCTGAAACAGAGGGGCTGAATCAGAGGGGCTGCAACAGAGGGCGAGAAACAGAGTGGCTGAAACATGGCGAGAAACAGAGGGGCTGAAACAGAGGGGCTGAAACAGAGGGGCTGAAACAGAGGGGCTGAAACAGAGGGGCTGAAACAGAGGGCAAGAAACAGAGGGGCTGAAACAGAGGGCGAGAAACAGAGGGGCTGAAACAGAGGGGCTGAAACAGAGGGCGAGAAACAGAGGGGCTGAAACAGAGGGGCTGAAACAGAGGGCGAGAATCAGAGGGGCTGAAACAGAGGGCGAGAAACAGAGGGGCTGAAACAGAGTGGCGGGAAACAGAGGGGCTGAATCAGAGGGGCTGAATCAGAGGGGCTGAAACAGAGGGCGAGAAACAGAAAGGCTGAAACAGAGGGCGAGAAACAGAGGGGCTGAAACAGAGGGGCTGAAACAGAGGGGCTGAAATAGAGGGGATTAAACAGAGGGCGAGAAACAGAGGGGCTGAAACAGAGGGGCTGAAACAGAGGGGCTGAATCAGAGGGGCTGATTCAGAGGGGCTGAAACAGAGGGGCTGAATCAGAGGGGCTGCAACAGAGGGCGAGAAACAGAGTGGCTGAAACAGAGGGCGAGAAACAGACGGGCAGAAACAGAGGGAGAGAAACAGAGGGGCTGAAACAGAGGGGCTGAAACAGAGAGCACGAAACAGAGGGACTGAAACAGAGGGCGAGAAACAGAGGGGCTGAAACAGACGGCGAGAAACAGAGGGGCTGAAACAGAGGGCAAGAAAAAGAGGGGCTGAAACTGAGTGGCTGAAACAGAAGGGCTGAAACAGAGGGGCTGAAACAGAGGGCGAGAAACAGAGTGGCTGAATCAGAGTGGCTGAATCAGAGGACCTGAAACAGAGGGGCTGAAACAGAGGGCGAGAAACAGAGGGCCTGAAACAGAGGGCGAGAAACAGAGGGCGAGAAACAGAGAGGCTGAAACAGAGGGGCTGAAACAGAGGGGCTGAATCAGAGGGGCTGATTCAGAGGGGCTGAAACAGAGGGGCTGAATCAGAGGGGCTGCAACAGAGGGCGAGAAACAGAGTGGCTGAAACATGGCGAGAAACAGAGGGGCTGAAACAGAGGGGCTGAAACAGAGGGGCTGAAACAGAGGGGCTGAAACAGAGGGCAAGAAACAGAGGGGCTGAAACAGAGGGCGAGAAACAGAGGGGCTGAAACAGAGGGGCTGAAACAGAGGGCGAGAAACAGAGGGGCTGAAACAGAGGGGCTGAAACAGTGGGGCTGAAACAGAGGGGCTGAAACAGAGGGCGAGTAATAGAGGGGCTTAAACAGAGGGCGAGAAACAGAGGGGCTGAAACAGAGCGGCTGATACAGAGGGTGAGAAACAGAGGGGCTGAAACAGAGGGCGAGAAACAGAGTGGCTGAAACATGGCGAGAAACAGAGGGGCTGAAACAGAGGGGCTGAAACAGAGGGGCTGAAACAGAGGGGCTGAAACTGAGGGCAAGAAACAGAGGGGCTGAAACAGAGGGCGAGAAACAGAGGGGCTGAAACAGAGGGGCTGAAACAGAGGGCGAGAAACAGAGGGGCTGAAACAGAGGGGCTGAAACAGTGGGGCTGAAACAGAGGGGCTGAAACAGAGGTCGAGTAATAGAGGGGCTTAAACAGAGGGCGAGAAACAGAGGGGCTGAAACAGAGCGCGAGAAACAGAGGGGCTGAAACAGAGGGCGCGAAACAGAGGGGCTGAAACAGAGGGGCTGAAACAGAGGGGCTGAAACTGAGGGCGAGAAACTGAGGGGCTGAAACAGAGGACGAGAATCAGAGGGGCTGAAACAGAGGGCGAGAAACAGAGGGGCTGAATCAGAGGGGCTGAAACAGAGGGCGAGAAACAGAAAGGCTGAAACAGAGGGGCTGAAACAGAGGGTGAGAAACAGAGGGGTTTAAACAGAGGGCGAGAAACAGAGGGGCTGACACAGAGGGGCTGAAACAGAGGGGCTGAATCAGAGGGGCTGATTCAGAGGGGCTGAAACAGAGGGGCTGAATCAGAAGGGCTGCAACAGAGGGCGAGAAACAGAGTGGCTGAAACAGAGGGCGAGAAACAGACGGGCAGAAACAGAGGGCGAGAAACAGAGGGGCTGAAACAGAGGGGCTGAAACAGAGAGCGCGACACAGAGGGACTGAAACAGAGGGCGAGAAACAGAGGGGCTGAAACAGACGGCGAGAAACAGAGGGGCTGAAACAGAGGGCGAGAAACAGAGGGGCTGAAACAGAGGGCAAGAAACAGAGGAGCTGAAACTGAGTGCCTGAAACAGAGGGGCTGAAACAGAGGGGCTGAAACAGGTGGCGAGAAACAGAGTGGCTGAATCAGAGGGGCTGAATCAGAGGAACTGAAACAGAGGGGCTGAAACAGAGGGCGAGAAACAGAGGGGCTGAAACAGAGGGCGAGAAACAGAGGGCGAGAAACAGAGAGGCTGAAACAGAGGGGCTGAAACAGAGGGGCTGAAACAAAGCGGCTGATACAGAGGGTGAGAAACAGAGGGGCTGAAACAGAGGGCGAGAAACAGAGTGGCTGAAACATGGCGAGAAACAGAGGGGCTGAAACAGAGGGGCTGAAACAGAGGGGCTGAAACAGAGGGCGAGAAACAGAGGGGCTGAAACAGAGGGCAAGAAACAGAGGGGCTGAAACAGAGGGCGAGAAACAGAGGGGCTGAAACAGAGGGGCTGAAACAGAGGGCGAGAAACAGAGGGGCTGAAACAGAGGGGCTGAAACAGAGGGGCTGAAACAAAGGGCGAGAAACAGAGCGGCTGAAACAGATGGCGAGAAACTGAGTGTCTGAAACAGAGGGCAAGAAACAGAGGGGCTGAAACAGAGGGCGAGAAACAGAGGGGCTGATACAGAGGGCGAGAAACAGAGGGGCTGAAACAGAGGGCGAGAAACAGATGGGCTGAAACAGAGGGCGAGAAACAGAGGGGCTGAAACAGAGGGCGAGAAACAGAGGGGCTGAAACAGAGGGGCTGAAACAGAGGAGCTGAAACAGAGGGCGAGAAACAGAGTGGCTGAAACAGAGGGCAAGAAACAGAGGGACTGAAACAGAGGGCGAGAAACAGAGGGGCTGAAACAGAGGGGCTGAAACAGAGGGTCTGAAACAGAGGGGCTGTACCAGAAGGGCTGAAACAGAGGGGGAGAAACAGAGGGTCTGAAACAGAGGGCCAGAAACAGAGGGCGAGAAACAGAGGGACTGAAACACAGGGGCTGAAACAGAGGGGCTGAAACAGAGGGCGAGAAACAGAGGGGCTGAAACAGAGGGCGAGAAACAGAGGGGCTGAAACAAAGGGGCTGAAACAGTGGGGCTGAAACAGAGGGGCTGAAACAGAGGGCGAGAAATAGAGGGGCTGAAACAGAGGGCGAGAAACAGAGGGGCTGAAACAGAGGGCGAGAAACAGAGGGGCTGAAACAGAGGGGCTGAAACAGAGGGGCTGAATCAGAGGGCGAGAAACAGAGGGGCTGAAACAGAGGGCGAGAAACAGAAGGGCTGAAACAGAGGGCGAGAAACAGAGGGGCTGAATCAGAGGGGCTGAAACAGAGGGTGAGATACAGGGGGGCTGAAACAGAGGGCGAGAAACAGAGGGTCTGAAACAGATGGGCTGAAACAGAGGGTGAGAAACAGAGGGGCTGAAACAGAGGGCGAGAAACAGAGGGGCTGAAACAGAGGGGATGAAACAGAGGGGCTGATTCAGAGGGATGAAACAGAGGTGCTGAATCAGAGGGGCTGAAACAGAGGGCGAGAAACAGAGGGCGAGAAACAGGGGGGCAGAAACAGATGGCGTGAAACAGAGGGGCTGAAACAGAGGGGCTGAAACAGAGGGCGAGAATCAGAAGGGCTGAAACAGAGGGCAAGAAACAGAGGGGCTGAAACAGCGTGGCTGAAACAGAAGGGCTGAAACAGAGGGGCTGAAACAGAGGGCGTGAAACAGAGGGGCTGAATCAGAGGGGCTGAATAAGAGGGGCTGAAACAGAGGGGCTGATTCAGAGGGGCTGAAACAGAAGGAGAGAAACAGAGGGGCTGAAACAGAGGGCGAGAATCAGAGGGGCTGAAACAGAGGGCGAGAAACAGAGGGGCTGAATCAGAGGGGCTGAAACAGAGGGCGAGAAACAGAAAGGCTGAAACAGTGGGCGAGAAACAGAGGGGCTGAAACAGAGGGGCTGAAACAGAGGGTGAGAAACAGAGGGGATTAAACAGAGGGCGAGAAACAGAGGGGCTGAAACAGAGGGGCTGAAACAGAGGGGCTGAATCAGAGGGGCTGATTCAGAGGGGCTGAAACAGAGGGGCTGAATCAGAGGGGCTGCAACAGAGGGCGAGAAACAGAGTGGCTGAAACAGAGGGCGAGACACAGACGGGCAGAAACAGAGGGCGAGAAACAGAGGGGCTGAAACAGAGGGGCTGAAACAAAGAACGCGAAACAGAGGGACTGAAACAGAGGGTGAGAAACAGAGGGGCTGAAACAGACGGTGAGAAACAGAGGGGCTGAAACAGAGGGCGAGAAACAGAGGGCCTGAAACAGAGGGCAAGAAACAGAGGGGCTGAAACAGAGGGCGAGAAACAGAGGGTGAGAAACAGAGGGCGAGAAACAGAGGGGCTGAAACAGAGGGACTGAAACAGTGGAGCTGAAACAGAGGGGCTGAAACAGAGGGCGAGAAACAGAGGGGCTGAAACAGAGGGCGAGAAACAGAGGGGCTGAAACAGAGGGCGAGAAACAGAGGGGCTGAAATAGAGGGGCTGACACAGTGGGGCTGAAACAGAGGGGCTGAAACAGAGGGCGAGAAACAGAGGGGCTGAAACAGAGGGCGAGAAACATTGGGGCTGAAACGGTGGGCGAGAAACAGAGGGCGAGAAACAGAGGGACTGAAACAGAGGGGCTGAAACAGAGGGGCTGAAACAGAGGGCGAGAAACAGAGGGGCTGAAACAGAGGGGCTGAAACAGTGGGGCTGAAACAGAGGGGCTGAAACAGAGGGCGAGAAACAGAGTGGCTGAAACAGAGGGCGAGAAACAGAGGGGCTGAAACAGAGCGCGAGAAACAGAGGGGCTGAAACAGAGGGCGCGAAACAGAGGGGCTGAAACAGAGGGGCTGAAACAGAGGGGCTGAAACAGAGGGCGAGAAACAGAGGGGCTCAAACAGAGGGGCTGAAACAGAGGGCGAGAAATAGAGGGGCTGAAACAGAGGGCGAGAAACAGAGGGGCTGAAACAGAGCGCGAGAAACAGAGGGGCTGAAACAGAGGGCGCGAAACAGAGGGGCTGAAACAGAGGTGCTGAAACAGAGGGGCTGAAACAGAGGGCGAGAAACAGAGGGGCTGAAACAGAGGGGCTGAAACAGAGGGCTAGAATCAGAGGGGCTGAAACAGAGGGCGAGAAACAGAGTGGCTGAATCAGAGGGGCTGAAACAGACGGCGAGAAACAGAAAGGCTGAAACAGAGGGCGAGAAACAGAGGGGCTGAAACAGAGGGGCTGAAACAGAGGGGCTGAAACAGAGGGGATTAAACAGAGGGCGAGAAACAGAGGGGCTGAAACAGAGGGGCTGAAACAGAGGGGCTGAATCAGAGGGGCTGATTCAGAGGGGCTGAAACAGTGGGGCTGAATCAGAGGGGCTGCAACAGAGGGCGAGAAACAGAGTGGCTGAAACAGAGGGGCTGAAACAGAGTGGCTGAAACAGAGGGGCTGAAACAGAGGGCGAGTAATAGAGTGGCTTAAACAGAGGGCGAGAAACAGAGGGGCTGAAACAGAGCGCGAGAAACAGAGGGGCTGAAACAGAGGGCGCGAAACAGAGGGGCTGAAACAGAGGGGCTGAAACAGAGGGGCTGAAACAGAGGGCGAGTAATAGAGTGGCTTAAACAGAGGGCGAGAAACAGAGGGGCTGAAACAGAGCGCGAGAAACAGAGGGGCTGAAACAGAGGGCGCGAAACAGAGGGGCTGAAACAGAGGGGCTGAAACAGAGGGGCTGAAACTGAGGGCGAGAAACTGAGGGGCTGAAACAGAGGGCGAGAATCAGAGGGGCTGAAACAGAGGGCGAGAGACAGAGGGGCTGAATCAGAGGGGCTGAAACAGAGGGCGAGAAACAGAAAGGCTGAAACAGAGGGCGAGAAACAGAGGGGCTGAAACAGAGGGTGAGAAACAGAGGGGTTTAAACAGAGGGCGAGAAACAGAGGGGCTGAAACAGAGGGGCTGAAACAGAGGGGCTGAATCAGAGGGGCTGATTCAGAGGGGCTGAAACAGAGGAGCTGAATCAGAGGGGCTGCAACAGAGGGCGAGAAACAGAGTGGCTGAAACAGAGGGCGAGATACAGACGGGCAGAAACAGAGGGCGAGAAACAGAGGGGCTGAAACAGAGGGGCTGAAACAGAGAGCGCGAAACAGAGGGACTGAAACAGAGGGTGAGAAACAGAGGGGCTGAAACAGACGGCGAGAAACAGAGGGGCTGAAACAGAGGGCGAGAAACAGAGGGGCTGAAACAGAGGGCAAGAAACAGAGGGGCTGAAACTGAGTGGCTGAAACAGAAGGGCTGAAATGCAGGGCTGAAACAGAGGGCGAGAAACAGAGTGGCTGAATCAGAGGGGCTGAATCAGAGGAACTGAAACAGAGGGGCTGAAACAGAGGGCGAGAAACAGAGGGGCTGAAACAGAGGGCGAGAAACAGAGGGCGAGAAACAGAGAGGCTGAAACAGAGGGGCTGAAACAGAGGGGCTGAAACAAAGCGGCTGATACAGAGGGTGAGAAACAGAGGGGCTGAAACAGAGGGCGAGAAACAGAGTGGCTGAAACATGGCGAGAAACAGAGCGCCTGAAACAGTGGGGCTGAAACAGAGGGGCTGAAACAGAGGGCGAGAAACAGAGGGGCTGGAATAGAAGGCAAGAAACAGAGGGGCTGAAACAGAGGGCGAGAAACAGAGGGGCTGAAACAGAGGGGCTGAAACAGAGGGCGAGAAACAGAGGGGCTGAAACAGAGATCGAGAAACAGAGCGGCTGAAACAGATGGCGAGAAACTGAGTGGCTGAAACAGAGGACAAGAAACAGAGGGCGAGAAACAGAGGGGCTGAAACAGAGGGCGAGAAACAGAGGGGCTGAAACAGAGGGCGAGAAACAGATGGGCTGAAACAGAGGGCGAGAAACAGAGGGGCTGAAACAGAGCGCGAGAAACAGAGGGGCTGAAACAGAGGGCGCGAAACAGAGGGGCTGAAACAGAGGGGCTGAAACAGAGGGGCTGAAACAGAGGGCGAGAAACAGAGGGGCTGAAACAGAGGGGCTGAAACAGAGGGCGAGAAATAGAGGGGCTGAAACAGAGGGCGAGAAACAGAGGGGCTGAAACAGAGCGCGAGAAACAGAGGGGCTGAAACAGAGGGCGCGAAACAGAGGGGCTGAAACAGAGGGGCTGAAACAGAGGGGCTGAAACAGAGGGCGAGAAACAGAGGGGCTGAAACAGAGGGGCTGAAACAGAGGGCTAGAATCAGAGGGGCTGAAACAGAGGGCGAGAAACAGAGTGGCTGAATCAGAGGGGCTGAAACAGACGGCGAGAAACAGAAAGGCTGAAACAGAGGGCGAGAAACAGAGGGGCTGAAACAGAGGGGCTGAAACAGAGGGGCTGAAACAGAGGGGATTAAACAGAGGGCGAGAAACAGAGGGGCTGAAACAGAGGGGCTGAAACAGAGGGGCTGAATCAGAGGGGCTGATTCAGAGGGGCTGAAACAGAGGGGCTGAATCAGAGGGGCTGCAACAGAGGGCGAGAAACAGAGTGGCTGAAACAGAGGGCGAGAAACAGACGGGCAGAAACAGAGGGCGAGAAACAGAGGGGCTGAAACAGAGGGGCTGAAACAGAGTGGCTGAAACAGAGGGGCTGAAACAGAGGGCGAGTAATAGAGTGGCTTAAACAGAGGGCGAGAAACAGAGGGGCTGAAACAGAGGGGCTGAATCAGAGGAACTGAAACAGAGGGGCTGAAACAGAGGGCGAGAAACAGAGGGGCTGAAACAGAGGGCGAGAAACAGAGGGCGAGAAACAGAGAGGCTGAAACAGAGGGGCTGAAACAGAGGGGCTGAAACAAAGCGGCTGATACAGAGGGTGAGAAACAGAGGGGCTGAAACAGAGGGCGAGAAACAGAGTGGCTGAAACATGGCGAGAAACAGAGCGCCTGAAACAGTGGGGCTGAAACAGAGGGGCTGAAACAGAGGGCGAGAAACAGAGGGGCTGGAACAGAGGGCAAGAAACAGAGGGGCTGAAACAGAGGGCGAGAAACAGAGGGGCTGAAACAGAGGGGCTGAAACAGAGGGCGAGAAACAGAGGGGCTGAAACAGAGGGCGAGAAACAGAGCGGCTGAAACAGATGGCGAGAAACTGAGTGGCTGAAACAGAGGACAAGAAACAGAGGGGCTGAAACAGAGGGCGAGAAACAGAGTGGCTGAAACATGGCGAGAAACAGAGCGCCTGAAACAGTGGGGCTGAAACAGAGGGGCTGAAACAGAGGGCGAGAAACAGAGGGGCTGAAACAGAGGGCGAGAAACAGAGGGGCTGAAACAGAGGGGCTGAAACAGAGGAGCTGAAACAGAGGGCGAGAAACAGAGAGGCTGAAACAGAGGGCGAGAAACAGAGTGGCTGAAACAGAGGGCAAGAAACAGAGGGGCAGAAACAGAGGGGCTGAAACAGAGGGGATTAAACAGAGGGCGAGAAACAGAGGGGCTGAAACAGAGGGGCTGAAACAGAGGGGCTGAAACAGAGGGGCTGATTCAGAGGGGCTGAAACAGAGGGGCTGAATCAGAGGGGCTGCAACAGAGGGCGAGAAACAGAGTGGCTGAAACAGAGGGCGAGAAACAAACGGGCAGAAACAGAGGGCGAGAAACAGAGGGGCTGAAACAGAGGGGCTGAAACAGAGTGGCTGAAACAGAGGGGCTGAAACAGAGGGCGAGTAATAGAGTGGCTTAAACAGAGGGCGAGAAACAGAGGGGCTGAAACAGAGCGCGAGAAACAGAGGGGCTGAAACAGAGGGCGCGAAACAGAGGGGCTGATACAGAGGGGCTGAAACAGAGGGGCTGAAACTGAGGGCGAGAAACTGAGGGGCTGAAACAGAGGGCGAGAATCAGAGGGGCTGAAACAGAGGGCGAGAGACAGAGGGGCTGAATCAGAGGGGCTGAAACAGAGGGCGAGAAACAGAAAGGCTGAAACAGAGGGCGAGAAACAGAGGGGCTGAAACAGAGGGGCTGAAACAGAGGGTGAGAAACAGAGGGGTTTAAACAGAGGGCGAGAAACAGAGGGGCTGAAACAGAGGGGCTGAAACAGAAGGGCTGAAACGCAGGGCTGAAACAGAGGGCGAGAAACAGAGTGGCTGAATCAGAGGGGCTGAATCAGAGGAACTGAAACAGAGGGGCTGAAACAGAGGGCGAGAAACAGAGGGGCTGAAACAGAGGGCGAGAAACAGAGGTCGAGAAACAGAGAGGCTGAAACAGAGGGGCTGAAACAGAGGGGCTGAAACAGAGGACGAGAAACAGAGTGGCTGAAACATGGCGAGAAACAGAGCGCCTGAATCAGTGGGGCTGAAACAGAGGGGCTGAAACAGAGGGCGAGAAACAGAGGGGCTGGAACAGAGGGCAAGAAACAGAGGGGCTGAAACAGAGGGCGAGAAACAGAGGGGCTGAAACAGAGGGGCTGAAACAGAGGGCGAGAAACAGAGGGGCTGAAACAGAGGGCGAGAAACAGAGCGGCTGAAACAGATGGCGAGAAACTGAGTGGCTGAAACAGAGGACAAGAAACAGAGGGCGAGAAACAGAGGGGCTGAAACAGAGGGCGAGAAACAGAGGGGCTGAAACAGAGGGCGAGAAACAGATGGGCTGAAACAGAGGGCGAGAAACAGAGGGGCTGAAACAGAGGGCGAGAAACAGAGGGGCTGAAACAGAGGGGCTGAAACAGAGGGCGAGAAACAGAGGGGCTGAAACAGAGGGGCTGAAACAGAGGAGCTGAAACAGAGGGCGAGAAACAGAGAGGCTGAAACAGAGGGCGAGAAACAGAGTGGCTGAAACAGATGGCAAGAAACAGAGGGGCTGAAACAGAGGGCGAGAAACAGAGGGGCTGAAACAGAGGGGCTGAAACAGAGGGTCTGAAACAGAGGGGCTGAACCAGAATGGCTGAAACAGAGGGGGAGAAACAGAGGGGCTGAAACAGAGGGCCAGAAACAGAGGGCGAGAAACAGAGGGACTGAAACAGAGGGGCTGAAACAGAGGGGCTGAAACAGAGGGCGAGAAACAGAGCGGCTGAAACAGAGGGCGAGAAACAGAGGGGCTTAAACAAAGGGGCTGAAACAGTGGGGCTGAAACAGAGGGGCTGAAACAGAGGGCGAGAAATAGAGGGGCTGAAACAGAGGGCGAGAAACAGAGGGGCTGAAACAGAGGGCGAGAAACAGAGGGGCTGAAACAGAGGGGCTGAAACAGAGGGGCTGAAACAGAGGGCGAGAAACAGAGGGGCTGAAACAGAGGGCGAGAAACAGAGGGGCTGAAACAGAGGGCGAGAAACAGAGGGGCTGAATCAGAGGGGCTGAAACAGATGGGCTGAAACATAGGGTGAGAAACAGAGGGGCTGAAACAGATGGGCTGAAACAGAGGGTGAGAAACAGAGGGGCTGAAACAGAGGGCGAGAAACAGAGGGGCTGAAACAGAGGGGGTGAAACAGAGGGGCTGATTCAGAGGGGCTGAAATAGAGGTGCTGAATCAGAGGGGCTGAAACAGAGGGCGAGAAACAGAGGGGCTGGAACAGAGGGCGAGAAACAGGGGGGCAGAAACAGATGGCGTGAAACAGAGGGGCTGAAACAGAGGGGCTGAAACAGAGAGTGCGAATCAGAGGGGCTGAAACAGAGGGCGAGAAACAGAGGGGCTGAAATAGAGGGCGAGAATCAGAGGGGCTGAAACAGAGTGCAAGAAACAGAGGGGCTGAAACAGCGTGGCTGAAACAGAAGGGCTGAAACAGAGGGGCTGAAACAGAGGGCGAGAAACAGAGGGGCTGAATCAGAGGGGCTGAATAAGAGGGGCTGAAACAGAGGGGCTGATTCAGTGGGGCTGAAACAGAAGGCGAGAAACAGAGGGGCTGAAACAGAGGGCGAGAATCAGAGGGTCTGAAACAGAGGGCGAGAAACAGAGGGGCTGAATCAGAGGGGCTGAAACAGAGGGTGAGAAACAGAGGGGATTAAACAGAGGGCGAGAAACAGAGGGGCTGAAACAGAGGGGCTGAAACAGAGGGGCTGAATCAGAGGGGTTGATTCAGAGGGGCTGAAACAGAGGGGCTGAAACAAAGAACGCGAAACAGAGGGACTGAAACAGAGGGCGAGAAACAGAGGGTCTGAAACAGACGGTGAGAAACAGAGGGGCTGAAACAGAGGGCGAGAAACAGAGGGGCTGAATCAGAGGGGTTGATTCAGAGGGGCTGAAACAGAGGGGCTGAAACAAAGAACGCGAAACAGAGGGACTGAAACAGAGGGCGAGAAACAGAGGGTCTGAAACAGACGGTGAGAAACAGAGGGGCTGAAACAGAGGGCGAGAAACAGAGGGGCTGAAACAGAGGGCAAGAAACAGAGGGGCTGAAACTGAGTGGCTGAAACAGAAGGGCTGAAACAGAGGGGCTGAATCAGAGGGTGAGAAACAGAGTGGCTGAATCAGAGGGGCTGAATCAGAGGAGCTGAAACAGAGGGGCTGAAACAGAGGGCGAGAAACAGAGGGGCTGAAACAGAGGGCGAGAAACAGAGGGCGAGAAACAGAGAGGCTGAAACAGAGGGGCTGAAACAGAGGGGCTGAAACAAAGCGGCTGATACAGAGGGTGAGAAACAGAGGGGCTGAAACAGAGGGCGAGAAACAGAGTGGCTGAAACATGGCGAGAAACAGAGGGGCTGAAACAGTGGGGCTGAAACAGAGGGGCTGAAACAGAGGGGCTGAAACAGAGGGCGAGAAACAGAGGGGCTGAAACAGAGGGCGAGAAACAGAGGGGCTGAAACAGAGGGGCTGAAACAGAGTGCGAGAAACAGAGGAGCTGAAACAGAGGGGCTGAAACAGAGGGCGAGAAATAGAGGGGCTGACACAGAGGGCGAGAAACAGAGGGGCTGAAACAGAGCGCGAGAAACAGAGGGGCTGAAACAGAGAGCGCGAAACAGAGGGGCTGAAACAGAGGGGCTGAAACAGAGGGGCTGAAACAGAGGGCGAGAAACTGAGGGGCTGAAACAGACCGCGAGAATCAGAGGGGCTGAAACAGAGAGCGAGAAACAGAGGGGCTGAATCAGAGGGGCTGAAACAGAGGGCGAGAAACAGAAAGGCTGAAACAGAGGGCGAGAAACAGAGGGGCTGAAACAGAGGGGCTGAAACAGAGGGTGAGAAACAGAGGGGATTAAACAGAGCGTGAGAAAGAGAGGGGCTGAAACAGAGGGGCTGAAACAGAGGGGCTGAATCAGAGGGGCTGATTCAGAGTGGCTGAAACAGAGGAGCTGAATCAGAGGGGCTGCAACAGAGGGCGCGAAACAGAGTGGCTGAAACAGAGGGCGAGAAACAGACGGGCAGAAACAGAGGGCGAGAAACAGAGGGGCTGAAACAGAGGGGCTGAAACAGAAAGCGCGAAACAGAGGGACTGAAACAGAGGGCGAGAAACAGAGGGGCTGAAACAGACGGCGAGAAACAGAGGGGCTGAAACAGAGTGCGAGAAACAGAGGGGCTGAAACAGAGGGCAAGAAACAGAGGGGATGAAACTGAGTGGCTGAAACAGAAGGGCTGAAACAGAGGGACTGAAACAGAGGGCGAGAAACAGAGTGGCTGAATCAGAGGGGCTGAATCAGAGGAGCTGAAACAGAGGGGCTGAAACAGAGGGCGAGAAGCAGAGGGCGAGAAACAGAGAGGCTGAAACAGAGGGGCTGAAACAGAGGGGCTGAAACAAAGCGGCTGATACAGAGGGTGAGAAACAGAGGGGCTGAAACAGAGGGCGAGAGACAGAGTGGCTGAAACATGGCGAGAAACAGAGGGGCTGAAACAGAGGGGCTGAAAGAGAGGGCAAGAAACAGAGGGGCTGAAACAGAGAGCGAGAAACAGAGGGGCTGAAACAGAGGGGCTGAAACAGAGGGCGAGAAACAGAGGGGCTGAAACAGAGGGGCTGAAACAGAGGGCGAGAAACTGAGTGGCTGAAACAGAGGGCAAGAAACAGAGGGGCTGAAACAGAGGGTGAGAAACAGAGGGGCTGAAACAGAGGGGCTGAAACAGAGGGCGAGAAACAGAGGGGCTGAAACAGAGGGGCTGAAACAGAGAGGCTGAAACAGTGGGCGAGAAACTGAGTGGCTGAAACAGAGGGCAAGAAACAGAGGGGCTGAAACAGAGGGCGAGAAACAGAGGGGCTGAAACAGAGGGCGAGAAACAGAGGGGCTGAAACAGAGGGGCTGAAACAGAGGGGCTGAAACAGAGGGCGAGAAACAGACGGGCTGAAACAGAGGGTGAGAAACAGAGGGGCTGAAACAGAGGGGCTGAAACAGAGGGCGAGAAACAGAGGGGCTGAAACAGAGGGCGAGAAACAGATGGGCTGAAACAGAGGGCGAGAAACAGAGGGGCTGAAACAGAGGGCGAGAAACAGAGGGGCTGAAACAGAGGGGCTGAAACAGAGGAGCTGAAACAGAGGGCGAGAAACAGAGAGTCTGAAACAGAGGGCGAGAAACAGAGTGGCTGAAGCAGAGGGCAAGAAACAGAGGGGCTGAAACAGAGGGCGAGAAACAGAGGGGCTGAAACAGAGGGGCTGAAACAGAGGGGCTGAAACAGAGGGGCTGAAACAGAGGAGCTGAACCAGAAGGGCTGAAACAGAGGGGGAGAAACAGAGGGGCTGAAACAGAGGGCCAGAAACAGAGGGCGAGAAACAGAGGGACTGAAACAGAGGGGCTGAAACAGAGGGGCTGAAACAGAGGGCGAGAAACAGAGCGGCTGAAACAGAGGGCGAGAAACAGAGGGGCTGAAACAAAGGGGCTGAAACAGTGGGGCTGAAACAGAGGGGCTGAAACAGAGGGCGAGAAATAGAGCGGCTGAAACAGAGGGCAAGAAACAGAGGGGCTGAAACAGAGGGCGAGAAACAGAGGGGCTGAAACAGAGGGCGAGAAACAGAGGGGCTGAAACAGAGGGGCTGAAACAGAGGGCGAGAAACAGAGGGGCTGAAACAGAGGGGCTGAAACAGAGAGGCTGAAACAGTGGGCGAGAAACTGAGTGGCTGAAACAGAGGGCAAGAAACAGAGGGGCTGAAACAGAGGGCGAGAAACAGAGGGGCTGAAACAGAGGGCGAGAAACAGAGGGGCTGAAACAGAGGGGCTGAAACAGAGGGGCTGAAACAGAGGGCGAGAAACAGACGGGCTGAAACAGAGGGTGAGAAACAGAGGGGCTGAAACAGAGGGGCTGAAACAGAGGGCGAGAAACAGAGGGGCTGAAACAGAGGGCGAGAAACAGATGGGCTGAAACAGAGGGCGAGAAACAGAGGGGCTGAAACAGAGGGCGAGAAACAGAGGGGCTGAAACAGAGGGGCTGAAACAGAGGAGCTGAAACAGAGGGCGAGAAACAGAGAGTCTGAAACAGAGGGCGAGAAACAGAGTGGCTGAAGCAGAGGGCAAGAAACAGAGGGGCTGAAACAGAGGGCGAGACACAGAGGGGCTGAAACAGAGGGGCTGAAACAGAGGGGCTGAAACAGAGGGGCTGAAACAGAGGAGCTGAACCAGAAGGGCTGAAACAGAGGGGGAGAAACAGAGGGGCTGAAACAGAGGGCCAGAAACAGAGGGCGAGAAACAGAGGGACTGAAACAGAGGGGCTGAAACAGAGGGGCTGAAACAGAGGGCGAGAAACAGAGCGGCTGAAACAGAGGGCGAGAAACAGAGGGGCTGAAACAAAGGGGCTGAAACAGTGGGGCTGAAACAGAGGGGCTGAAACAGAGGGCGAGAAATAGAGCGGCTGAAACAGAGGGCAAGAAACAGAGGGGCTGAAACAGAGGGCGAGAAACAGAGGGGCTGAAACAGAGGGCGAGAAACAGAGGGGCTGAAACAGAGGGGCTGAAACAGAGGGGCTGAAACAGAGGGCGAGAAACAGAGGGGCTGAAACAGAGGGCGAGAAACAGAGGGGCTGAATCAGAGGGGCTGAAACAGATGGCGAGAAACAGGGGGGCTGAAACAGAGGGCGAGAAACAGAGGGGCTGAAACAGAGGGGCTGAAACAGACGGTGAGAAACAGAGGGGCTGAAACAGAGGGCGAGAAACAGAGGGGCTGAAACAGAGGGGCTGAAACAGAGGGGCTGATTCAGAGGGGCTGAAACAGAGGGGCTGAATCAGAGGGGCTGAAACAGAGGGCGAGAAACAGAGGGGCTGAAACAGAGGGCAAGAAACAGAGGGGCAGAAACAGAGGGCGAGAAACAGAGGGGCTGAAACATAGGGGCTGAAACAGAGAGTGCGAATCAGAGGGGCTGAAACAGAGGGCGAGAAACAGAGGGGCTGAAATAGAGGGCGAGAATCAGAGGTGCTGAAACAGAGGGCAAGAAACAGAGGGGCAGAAACAGAGGGCGAGAAACAGAAGGGCTGAAACAGAGGGGCTGAAACAGAGGGCGAGAAACAGAGGGGTTGAATCAGAGGGGCTGAATCAGAGGGGCTGAAACAGAGGGGCTGATTCAGAGGGGCTGAAACAGAAGGCGAGAAACAGAGGGGCTGAAACAGAGGGGCTGAAACAGACGGCGAGAAACAGAGGGGCTGAAACAGAGGGCGAGAAACAGAGCGGCTGAATCAGAGGGCAAGAAACAGAGGGGCTGAAACAGAGGGCGAGAAACAGAGGGGCTGAAACAGAGGGCGAGAAACAGAGCGGCTGAATCAGAGGGGCTGAAACAGAGGGCGAGAAACAGGGGGGCTGAAACAGAGGGCGAGAAACAGAGGGGCTGAAACCGAGGGGCTGAAACAGAGGGTGAGAAACAGAGGGGCTGAAACAGAGGGGCTGAAACAGAGGGGCTGATTCAGAGGGGCTGAAACAGAGGGGCTGATTCAGAGGGGCTGAAACAGAGTGGCTGAGTCAGAGGGGCTGAAACAGAGGGCGAGAAACAGAGGGGCTGAAACAGAGGGCCAGAAACAGAGGGCGAGAAACAGAGGGACTGAAACTGAGGGGCTGAAACAGAGGGGCTGAAACAGAGGGCGAGAAACAGAGCGGCTGAAACACAGGGCGAGAAACAGAGGGGCTGAAACAGAGGGCGAGAATCAGAGGGGCTGAAACAGCGGGCAAGAAACAGAGGGGCAGAAACAGAAGGCGAGAAACAGAGGGGCTGAAACAGAGGGGCTGAAACAGACGGCGAGAAACAGAGGGGCTGAAACAGAGGGCGAGAAACAGAGCGGCTGAATCAGAGGGCAAGAAACAGAGGGGCTGAAACAGAGGGCGACAAACAAAGCGGCTGAAACAGAGGGCGAGAAACAGAGCGGCTGAATCAGAGGGGCTCAAACAGAGGGCGAGAAACAGGGGGGCTGAAACAGAGGACGAGAAACAGAGGGGCTGAAACAGAGGGGCTGAAACAGATGGCGAGAAACAGAGGGGCTGAAACAGAGGGGCTGAAACAGAGGGGCTGATTCAGAGGGGCTGAAACAGAGTGGCTGAATCAGAGGGGCTGAAACAGAGGGCGAGAAACAGAGGGGCTGAAACAGAGGGCGAGAAACAGAGGGGCAGAAACAGAGGGCGAGAAACAGAGGGGCTGAAACAGAGGGGCTGAAACAGAGAGTGCGAATCAGAGGGTCTGAAACAGAGGGCGAGAAACAGAGGGGCTGAAACAGAGGGCGAGAATCAGAGGGGCTGAAACAGAGGGCAAGAAACAGAGGGGCTGAAACAGAGTGGCTGAAACAGAAGGGCTGAAACAGAGGGGTGAAACAGAGGGCGAGAAACAGAGGGGCTGAATCAGAGTGGCTGAATCAGAGGGGCTGAAACAGAGGGGCTGATTCAGAGGGGCTGAAACAGAAGGCGAGAAACAGAGGGGCTGAAACAGAGGGCGAGAAACAGAGGGGCAGAAACAGAAGGCGAGAAACAGAGGGGCTGAAACAGAGGGGCTGAAACAGAGGGCGCGAAACAGAGCGGCTGAAACAGAGGGTGAGAAACAGAGGGGCTGAAACAGCGGGGCTGAAACATGGCGAGAAACAGAGGGGCTGAAACAGTGGGGCTGAAACAGAGGGGCTGAAACAGAGGGGCTGAAACAGAGGGCGAGAAACAGAGGGGCTGAAACAGAGGGCGAGAAACAGAGGGGCTGAAACAGAGGGGCTGAAACAGAGTGCGAGAAACAGAGGAGCTGAAACAGAGGGGCTGAAACAGAGGGCGAGAAATAGAGGGGCTGACACAGAGGGCGAGAAACAGAGGGGCTGAAACAGAGCGCGAGAAACAGAGGGGCTGAAACAGAGGGCGCGAAACAGAGGGGCTGAAACAGAGGGGCTGAAACAGAGGGGCTGAAACAGAGGGCGAGAAACTGAGGGGCTGAAACAGACCGCGAGAATCAGAGGAGCTGAAACAGAGAGCGAGAAACAGAGGGGCTGAATCAGAGGGGCTGAAACAGAGGGCGAGAAACAGAAAGGCTGAAACAGAGGGCGAGAAACAGAGGGGCTGAAACAGAAGGGCTGAAACAGAGGGTGAGAAACAGAGGGGATTAAACAGAGCGTGAGAAAGAGAGGGGCTGAATCAGAGGGGCTGATTCAGAGGGCTGAAACAGAGGGGCTGAATCAGAGGGGCTGCAACAGAGGGCGCGAAACAGAGTGGCTGAAACAGAGGGCGAGAAACAGACGGGCAGAAACAGAGGGCGAGAAACAGAGGGGCTGAAACAGAGGGGCTGAAACAGAAAGCGCGAAACAGAGGGACTGAAACAGAGGGCGAGAAACAGAGGGGCTGAAACAGACGGCGAGAAACAGAGGGGCTGAAACAGAGGGCAAGAAACAGAGGGGCTGAAACTGAGTGGCTGAAACAGAAGGGCTGAAACAGAGGGACTGAAACAGAGGGCGAGAAACAGAGTGGCTGAATCAGAGGGGCTGAATCAGAGGAGCTGAAACAGAGGGGCTGAAACAGAGGGCGAGAAGCAGAGGGCGAGAAACAGAGAGGCTGAAACAGAGGGGCTGAAACAGAGGGGCTGAAACAAAGCGGCTGATACAGAGGGTGAGAAACAGAGGGGCTGAAACAGAGGGCGAGAAACAGAGTCGCTGAAACATGGCGAGAAACAGAGGGGCTGAAACAGAGGGGCTGAAACAGAGGGCAAGAAACAGAGGGGCTGAAACAGAGAGCGAGAAACAGAGGGGCTGAAACAGAGGGGCTGAAACAGAGGGCGAGAAACAGAGGGGCTGAAACAGAGGGGCTGAAACAGAGGGCGAGAAACTGAGTGGCTGAAACAGAGGGCAAGAAACAGAGGGGCTGAAACAGAGGGCGAGAAACAGAGGGGCTGAAACAGAGGGGCTGAAACAGAGGGCGAGAAACAGAGGGGCTGAAACAGAGGGGCTGAAACAGAGAGGCTGAAACAGTGGGCGAGAAACTGAGTGGCTGAAACAGAGGGCAAGAAACAGAGGGGCTGAAACAGAGGGCGAGAAACAGAGGGGCTGAAACAGAGGGCGAGAAACAGAGGGGCTGAAACAGAGGGGCTGAAACAGAGGGGCTGAAACAGAGGGCGAGAAACAGACGGGCTGAAACAGAGGGTGAGAAACAGAGGGGCTGAAACAGAGGGGCTGAAACAGAGGGCGAGAAACAGAGGGGCTGAAACAGAGGGCGAGAAACAGATGGGCTGAAACAGAGGGCGAGAAACAGAGGGGCTGAAACAGAGGGCGAGAAACAGAGGGGCTGAAACAGAGGGGCTGAAACAGAGGAGCTGAAACAGAGGGCGAGAAACAGAGAGTCTGAAACAGAGGGCGAGAAACAGAGTGGCTGAAGCAGAGGGCAAGAAACAGAGGGGCTGAAACAGAGGGCGAGAAACAGAGGGGCTGAAACAGAGGGGCTGAAACAGAGGGGCTGAAACAGAGGGGCTGAAACAGAGGAGCTGAACCAGAAGGGCTGAAACAGAGGGGGAGAAACAGAGGGGCTGAAACAGAGGGCGAGAATCAGAGGGGCTGAAACAGAGGGCAAGAAACAGAGGGGCTGAAACAGAGTGGCTGAAACAGAAGGGCTGAAACAGAGGGGTGAAACAGAGGGCGAGAAACAGAGGGGCTGAATCTGAGTGGCTGAATCAGAGGGGCTGAAACAGAGGGGCTGATTCAGAGGGGCTGAAACAGAAGGCGAGAAACAGAGGGGCTGAAACAGAGGGCGAGAAACAGAGGGGCAGAAACAGTGGGGCTGAAACAGAGGGGCTGAAACAGAGGGGCTGAAACAGAGGGCGAGAAACAGAGGGGCTGAAACAGAGGGCGAGAAACAGAGGGGCTGAAACAGAGGGGCTGAAACAGAGTGCGAGAAACAGAGGAGCTGAAACAGAGGGGCTGAAACAGAGGGCGAGAAATAGAGGGGCTGACACAGAGGGCGAGAAACAGAGGGGCTGAAACAGAGCGCGAGAAACAGAGGGGCTGAAACAGAGGGCGCGAAACAGAGGGGCTGAAACAGAGGGGCTGAAACAGAGGGGCTGAAACAGAGGGCGAGAAACTGAGGGGCTGAAACAGACCGCGAGAATCAGAGGGGCTGAAACAGAGAGCGAGAAACAGAGGGGCTGAATCAGAGGGGCTGAAACAGAGGGCGAGAAACAGAAAGGCTGAAACAGAGGGCGAGAAACAGAGGGGCTGAAACAGAAGGGCTGAAACAGAGGGTGAGAAACAGAGGGGATTAAACAGAGCGTGAGAAAGAGAGGGGCTGAATCAGAGGGGCTGATTCAGAGGGGCTGAAACAGAGGGGCTGAATCAGAGGGGCTGCAACAGAGGGCGCGAAACAGAGTGGCTGAAACAGAGGGCGAGAAACAGACGGGCAGAAACAGAGGGCGAGAAACAGAGGGGCTGAAACAGAGGGGCTGAAACAGAAAGCGCGAAACAGAGGGACTGAAACAGAGGGCGAGAAACAGAGGGGCTGAATCAGAGGGGCTGCAACAGAGGGCGCGAAACAGAGTGGCTGAAACAGAGGGCGAGAAACAGACGGGCAGAAACAGAGGGCGAGAAACAGAGGGGCTGAAACAGAGGGGCTGAAACAGAAAGCGCGAAACAGAGGGACTGAAACAGAGGGCGAGAAACAGAGGGGCTGAAACAGACGGCGAGAAACAGAGGGGCTGAAACAGAGGGCAAGAAACAGAGGGGCTGAAACTGAGTGGCTGAAACAGAGGGGCTGAAACAGAGGGCGAGAAACAGAGTGGCTGAATCAGAGGGGCTGAATCAGAGGAGCTGAAACAGAGGGGCTGAAACAGAGGGCGAGAAGCAGAGGGCGAGAAACAGAGAGGCTGAAACAGAGGGGCTGAAACAGAGGGGCTGAAACAAAGCGGCTGATACAGAGGGTGAGAAACAGAGGGGCTGAAACAGAGGGCGAGAAACAGAGTGGCTGAAACATGGCGAGAAACAGAGGGGCTGAAACAGAGGGGCTGAAACAGAGGGCAAGAAACAGAGGGGCTGAAACAGAGAGCGAGAAACAGAGGGGCTGAAACAGAGGGGCTGAAACAGAGGGCGAGAAACAGAGGGGCTGAAACAGAGGGGCTGAAACAGAGGGCGAGAAACTGAGTGGCTGAAACAGAGGGCAAGAAACAGAGGGGCTGAAACAGAGGGCGAGAAACAGAGGGGCTGAAACAGAGGGGCTGAAACAGAGGGCGAGAAACAGAGGGGCTGAAACAGAGGGGCTGAAACAGAGAGGCTGAAACAGTGGGCGAGAAACTGAGTGGCTGAAACAGAGGGCAAGAAACAGAGGGGCTGAAACAGAGGGCGAGAAACAGAGGGGCTGAAACAGAGGGCGAGAAACAGAGGGGCTGAAACAGAGGGGCTGAAACAGAGGGGCTGAAACAGAGGGCGAGAAACAGAGGGGCTGAAACAGAGGGTGAGAAACAGAGGGGCTGAAACAGAGGGGCTGAAACAGAGGGCGAGAAACAGAGGGGCTGAAACAGAGGGCGAGAAACAGATGGGCTGAAACAGAGGGCGAGAAACAGAGGGGCTGAAACAGAGGGCGAGAAACAGAGGGGCTGAAACAGAGGGGCTGAAACAGAGGAGCTGAAACAGAGGGCGAGAAACCGAGAGTCTGAAACAGAGGGCGAGAAACAGAGTGGCTGAAGCAGAGGGCAAGAAACAGAGGGGCTGAAACAGAGGGCGAGAAACAGAGGGGCTGAAACAGAGGGGCTGAAACAGAGGGGCTGAAACAGAGGGGCTGAAACAGAGGAGCTGAACCAGAAGGGCTGAAACAGAGGGGGAGAAACAGAGGGGCTGAAACAGAGGGCGAGAATCAGAGGGGCTGAAACAGAGGGCAAGAAACAGTGGGGCTGAAACAGAGTGGCTGAAACAGAAGGGCTGAAACAGAGGGGTGAAACAGAGGGCGAGAAACAGAGGGGCTGAATCAGAGTGGCTGAATCAGAGGGGCTGAAACAGAGGGGCTGATTCAGAGGGGCTGAAACAGAAGGCGAGAAACAGAGGGGCTGAAACAGAGGGCGAGAAACAGAGGGGCAGAAACAGTGGGGCTGAAACAGAGGGGCTGAAACAGAGGGGCTGAAACAGAGGGCGAGAAACAGAGGGGCTGAAACAGAGGGCGAGAAACAGAGGGGCTGAATCAGAGGGGCTGAAACAGAGTGCGAGAAACAGAGGAGCTGAAACAGAGGGGCTGAAACAGAGGGCGAGAAATAGAGGGGCTGACACAGAGGGCGAGAAACAGAGGGGCTGAAACAGAGCGCGAGAAACAGAGGGGCTGAAACAGAGGGCGCGAAACAGAGGGGCTGAAACAGAGGGGCTGAAACAGAGGGGCTGAAACAGAGGGCGAGAAACTGAGGGGCTGAAACAGACCGCGAGAATCAGAGGGGCTGAAACAGAGAGCGAGAAACAGAGGGGCTGAATCAGAGGGGCTGAAACAGAGGGCGAGAAACAGAAAGGCTGAAACAGAGGGCGAGAAACAGAGGGGCTGAAACAGAAGGGCTGAAACAGAGGGTGAGAAACAGAGGGGCTGAATCAGAGGGGCTGATTCAGAGGGGCTGAAACAGAGGGGCTGAATCAGAGGGGCTGCAACAGAGGGCGCGAAACAGAGTGGCTGAAACAGAGGGCGAGAAACAGACGGGCAGAAACAGAGGGCGAGAAACAGAGGGGCTGAAACAGAGGGGCTGAAACAGAAAGCGCGAAACAGAGGGACTGAAACAGAGGGCGAGAAACAGAGGGGCTGAAACAGACGGCGAGAAACAGAGGGGCTGAAACAGAGTGCGAGAAACAGAGGCGCTGAAACAGAGGGCAAGAAACAGAGGGGCTGAAACTGAGTGGCTGAAACAGAAGGGCTGAAACAGAGGGACTGAAACAGAGGGCGAGAAACAGAGTGGCTGAATCAGAGGGGCTGAATCAGAGGAGCTGAAACAGAGGGGCTGAAACAGAGGGCGAGAAGCAGAGGGCGAGAAACAGAGAGGCTGAAACAGAGGGGCTGAAACAGAGGGGCTGAAACAAAGCGGCTGATACAGAGGGTGAGAAACAGAGGGGCTGAAACAGAGGGCGAGAAACAGAGTGGCTGAAACATGGCGAGAAACAGAGGGGCTGAAACAGAGGGGCTGAAACAGAGGGCAAGAAACAGAGGGGCTGAAACAGAGAGCGAGAAACAGAGGGGCTGAAACAGAGGGGCTGAAACAGAGGGCGAGAAACAGAGGGGCTGAAACAGAGGGGCTGAAACAGAGGGCGAGAAACTGAGTGGCTGAAACAGAGGGCAAGAAACAGAGGGGCTGAAACAGAGGGCGAGAAACAGAGGGGCTGAAACAGAGGGGCTGAAACAGAGGGCGAGAAACAGAGGGGCTGAAACAGAGGGGCTGAAACAGAGAGGCTGAAACAGTGGGCGAGAAACTGAGTGGCTGAAACAGAGGGCAAGAAACAGAGGGGCTGAAACAGAGGGCGAGAAACAGAGGGGCTGAAACAGAGGGCGAGAAACAGAGGGGCTGAAACAGAGGGGCTGAAACAGAGGGGATGAAACAGAGTGCGAGAAACAGACGGGCTGAAACAGAGGGTGAGAAACAGAGGGGCTGAAACAGAGGGGCTGAAACAGAGGGCGAGAAACAGAGGGGCTGAAACAGAGGGCGAGAAACAGATGGGCTGAAACAGAGGGCGAGAAACAGAGGGGCTGAAACAGAGGGCGAGAAACAGAGGGGCTGAAACAGAGGGGCTGAAACAGAGGAGCTGAAACAGAGGGCGAGAAACAGAGAGTCTGAAACAGAGGGCGAGAAACAGAGTGGCTGAAGCAGAGGGCAAGAAACAGAGGGGCTGAAACAGAGGGCGAGAAACAGAGGGGCTGAAACAGAGGGGCTGAAACAGAGGGGCTGAAACAGAGGGGCTGAAACAGAGGAGCTGAACCAGAAGGGCTGAAACAGAGGGGGAGAAACAGAGGGGCTGAAACAGAGGGCGAGAATCAGAGGGGCTGAAACAGAGGGCAAGAAACAGAGGGGCTGAAACAGAGTGGCTGAAACAGAAGGGCTGAAACAGAGGGGTGAAACAGAGGGCGAGAAACAGAGGGGCTGAATCAGAGTGGCTGAATCAGAGGGGCTGAAACAGAGGGGCTGATTCAGAGGGGCTGAAACAGAAGGCGAGAAACAGAGGGGCTGAAACAGAGGGCGGGAAACAGAGGGGCAGAAACAGAAGGCGAGAAACAGAGGGGCTGAAACAGAGGGGCTGAAACAGAGGGCGCGAAACAGAGCGGCTGAAACAGAGGGTGAGAAACAGAGGGGCTGAAACAGCGGGGCTGAAACATGGCGAGAAACAGAGGGGCTGAAACAGTGGGGCTGAAACAGAGGGGCTGAAACAGAGGGGCTGAAACAGAGGGCGAGAAACAGAGGGGCTGAAACAGAGGGCGAGAAACAGAGGGGCTGAAACAGAGGGTTTGAAATAGAGTGCGAGAAACAGAGGAGCTGAAACAGAGGGGCTGAAACAGAGGGCGAGAAATAGAGGGGCTGACACAGAGGGCGAGAAACAGAGGGGCTGAAACAGAGCGCGAGAAACAGAGGGGCTGAAACAGAGGGCGCGAAACAGAGGGGCTGAAACAGAGGGGCTGAAACAGAGGGGCTGAAACAGAGGGCGAGAAACTGAGGGGCTGAAACAGACCGCGAGAATCAGAGGGGCTGAAACAGAGAGCGAGAAACAGAGGGGCTGAATCAGAGGGGCTGAAACAGAGGGCGAGAAACAGAAAGGCTGAAACAGAGGGCGAGAAACAGAGGGGCTGAAACAGAGGGGCTGAAACAGAGGGTGAGAAACAGAGGGGATTAAACAGAGCGTGAGAAAGAGAGGGGCTGAAACAGAGGGGCTGAAACAGAGGGGCTGAATCAGAGGGGCTGATTCAGAGGGGCTGAAACAGAGGGGCTGAATCAGAGGGGCTGCAACAGAGGGCGCGAAACAGAGTGGCTGAAACAGAGGGCGAGAAACAGACGGGCAGAAACAGAGGGCGAGAAACAGAGGGGCTGAAACAGAGGGGCTGAAACAGAAAGCGCGAAACAGAGGGACTGAAACAGAGGGCGAGAAACAGAGGGGCTGAAACAGACGGCGAGAAACAGAGGGGCTGAAACAGAGTGCGAGAAACAGAGGGGCTGAAACAGAGGGCAAGAAACAGAGGGGCTGAAACTGAGTGGCTGAAACAGAAGGGCTGAAACAGAGGGACTGAAACAGAGGGCGAGAAACAGAGTGGCTGAATCAGAGGGGCTGAATCAGAGGAGCTGAAACAGAGGGGCTGAAACAGAGGGCGAGAAGCAGAGGGCGAGAAACAGAGAGGCTGAAACAGAGGGGCTGAAACAGAGGGGCTGAAACAAAGCGGCTGATACAGAGGGTGAGAAACAGAGGGGCTGAAACAGAGGGCGAGAAACAGAGTGGCTGAAACATGGCGAGAAACAGAGGGGCTGAAACAGAGGGGCTGAAACAGAGGGCAAGAAACAGAGGGGCTGAAACAGAGAGCGAGAAACAGAGGGGCTGAAACAGAGGGGCTGAAACAGAGGGCGAGAAACAGAGGGGCTGAAACAGAGGGGCTGAAACAGAGGGCGAGAAACTGAGTGGCTGAAACAGAGGGCAAGAAACAGAGGGGCTGAAACAGAGGGCGAGAAACAGAGGGGCTGAAACAGAGGGGCTGAAACAGAGGGCGAGAAACAGAGGGGCTGAAACAGAGGAGCTGAAACAGAGAGGCTGAAACAGTGGGCGAGAAACTGAGTGGCTGAAACAGAGGGCAAGAAACAGAGGGGCTGAACCAGAGGGCGAGAAACAGAGGGGCTGAAACAGAGGGCGAGAAACAGAGGGGCTGAATCAGAGGGGCTGAAACAGAGGGGCTGAAACAGAGGGCGAGAAACAGACGGGCTGAAACAGAGGGTGAGAAACAGAGGGGCTGAAACAGAGGGGCTGAAACAGAGGGCGAGAAACAGAGGGGCTGAAACAGAGGGCGAGAAACAGATGGGCTGAAACAGAGGGCGAGAAACAGAGGGGCTGAAACAGAGGGCGAGAAACAGAGGGGCTGAAACAGAGGGGCTGAAACAGAGGAGCTGAAACAGAGGGCGAGAAACAGAGAGTCTGAAACAGAGGGCGAGAAACAGAGTGGCTGAAGCAGAGGGCAAGAAACAGAGGGCTGAAACAGAGGGCGAGAAACAGAGGGGCTGAAACAGAGGGGCTGAAACAGAGGGGCTGAAACAGAGGGCGAGAAACAGAGCGGCTGAAACAGAGGGCGAGAAACAGAGGGGCTGAAACAAAGGGGCTGAAACAGTGGGGCTGAAACAGAGGGGCTGAAACAGAGGGCGAGACATAGAGCGGCTGAAACAGAGGGCAAGAAACAGAGGGGCTGAAACAGAGGGTGAGAAACAGAGGGGCTGAAACAGAGGGCGAGAAACAGAGGGGCTGAAACAGAGGGGCTGAAACAGAGGGGCTGAAACAGAGGGCGAGAAACAGAGGGGCTGAAACAGAGGGCGAGAAACAGAGGGGCTGAATCAGAGGGGCTGAAACAGATGGCGAGAAACAGGGGGGCTGAAACAGAGGGCGAGAAACAGAGGGGCTGAAACAGAGGGGCTGAAACAGAGGGTGAGAAACAGAGGGGCTGAAACAGAGGGCGAGAAACAGAGGGGCTGAAACAGAGGGGCTGAAACAGAGGGGCTGATTCAGAGGGGCTGAAACAGAGGGGCTGAATCAGAGGGGCTGAAACAGAGGGCGAGAAACAGAGGGGCTGAAACAGAGGGCAAGAAACAGAGGGGCAGAAACAGAGGGCGAGAAACAGAGGGGCTGAAACATAGGGGCTGAAACAGAGAGTGCGAATCAGAGGGGCTGAAACAGAGGGCGAGAAACAGAGGGGCTGAAATAGAGGGCGAGAATCAGAGGTGCTGAAACAGAGGGCAAGAATCAGAGGGGCTGAAACAGAGTGGCTGAAACAGAAGGGCTGAAACAGAGGGGCTGAAACAGAGGGCGAGAAACAGAGGGGTTGAATCAGAGGGGCTGAATCAGAGGGGCTGAAACAGAGGAGCTGATTCAGAGGGGCTGAAACAGAAGGCGAGAAACAGAGGGGCTGAAACAGAGGGGCTGAAACAGACGGCGAGAAACAGAGGGGCTGAAACAGAGGGCGAGAAACAGAGCGGCTGAATCAGAGGGCAAGAAACAGAGGGGCTGAAACAGAGGGCGAGAAACAGAGGGGCTGAAACAGAGGGCGAGAAACAGAGCGGCTGAATCAGAGGGGCTGAAACAGAGGGCGAGAAACAGGGGGGCTGAAACAGAGGGCGAGAAACAGAGGGGCTGAAACCGAGGGGCTGAAACAGAGGGTGAGAAACAGAGGGGCTGAAACAGAGGGGCTGAAACAGAGGGGCTGATTCAGAGGGGCTGAAACAGAGGGGCTGATTCAGAGGGGCTGAAACAGAGTGGCTGAGTCAGAGGGGCTGAAACAGAGGGCGAGAAACAGAGGGGCTGAAACAGAGGGCCAGAAACAGAGGGCGAGAAACAGAGGGACTGAAACTGAGGGGCTGAAACAGAGGGCGAGAAACAGAGGGGCTGAAACAGAGGGGCTGAAACAGAGGGTGAGAAACAGAGGGGCTGAAACAGAGGGCGAGAAACAGAGGGGCTGAAACAGAGGGGCTGAAACAGAGGGGCTGATTCAGAGGGGCTGAAACAGAGGGGCTGAATCAGAGGGGCTGAAACAGAGGGCGAGAAACAGAGGGGCTGAAACAGAGGGCAAGAAACAGAGGGGCAGAAACAGAGGGCGAGAAACAGAGGGGCTGAAACATAGGGGCTGAAACAGAGAGTGCGAATCAGAGGGGCTGAAACAGAGGGCGAGAAACAGAGGGGCTGAAATAGAGGGCGAGAATCAGAGGTGCTGAAACAGAGGGCAAGAATCAGAGGGGCTGAAACAGAGTGGCTGAAACAGAAGGGCTGAAACAGAGGGGCTGAAACAGAGGGCGAGAAACAGAGGGGTTGAATCAGAGGGGCTGAATCAGAGGGGCTGAAACAGAGGAGCTGATTCAGAGGGGCTGAAACAGAAGGCGAGAAACAGAGGGGCTGAAACAGAGGGGCTGAAACAGACGGCGAGAAACAGAGGGGCTGAAACAGAGGGCGAGAAACAGAGCGGCTGAATCAGAGGGCAAGAAACAGAGGGGCTGAAACAGAGGGCGAGAAACAGAGGGGCTGAAACAGAGGGCGAGAAACAGAGCGGCTGAATCAGAGGGGCTGAAACAGAGGGCGAGAAACAGGGGGGCTGAAACAGAGGGCGAGAAACAGAGGGGCTGAAACCGAGGGGCTGAAACAGAGGGTGAGAAACAGAGGGGCTGAAACAGAGGGGCTGAAACAGAGGGGCTGATTCAGAGGGGCTGAAACAGAGGGGCTGATTCAGAGGGGCTGAAACAGAGTGGCTGAGTCAGAGGGGCTGAAACAGAGGGCGAGAAACAGAGGGGCTGAAACAGAGGGCCAGAAACAGAGGGCGAGAAACAGAGGGACTGAAACTGAGGGGCTGAAACAGAGGGGCTGAAACAGAGGGCGAGAAACAGAGCGGCTGAAACACAGGGCGAGAAACAGAGGGGCTGAAACAGAGGGCGAGAATCAGAGAGGCTGAAACAGCGGGCAAGAAACAGAGGGGCAGAAACAGAAGGCGAGAAACAGAGGGGCTGAAACAGAGGGGCTGAAACAGACCGCGAGAAACAGAGGGGCTGAAACAGAGGGCGAGAAACAGAGCGGCTGATTCAGAGGGCAAGAAACAGAGGGGCTGAAACAGAGGGCGAGAAACAGAGCGGCTGAAACAGAGGGCGAGAAACAGAGCGGCTGAATCAGAGGGGCTCAAACAGAGGGCGAGAAACAGGGGGGCTGAAACAGAGGGCGAGAAACAGAGGGGCTGAAACAGAGGGGCTGAAACAGAGGGCGAGAAACAGAGGGGCTGAAACAGAGGGGCTGAAACAGAGGGGCTGATTCAGAGGGGCTGAAACAGAGTGGCTGAATCAGAGGGGCTGAAACAGAGGGCGAGAAACAGAGGGGCTGAAACAGAGGGCGAGAAACAGAGGGGCAGAAACAGAGGGCGAGAAACAGAGGGGCTGAAACAGAGGGGCTGAAACAGAGAGTGCGAATCAGAGGGGCTGAAACAGAGGGCAAGAAACAGAGGGGCTGAAACAGAGTGGCTGAAACAGAAGGGCTGAAACAGAGGGGTGAAACAGAGGGCGAGAAACAGAGGGGCTGAATCAGAGTGGCTGAATCAGAGGGGCTGAAACAGAGGGGCTGATTCAGAGGGGCTGAAACAGAAGGCGAGAAACAGAGGGGCTGAAACAGAGGGCGAGAAACATAGGGGCAGAAACAGAAGGCGAGAAACAGAGGGGCTGAAACAGAGGGGCTGAAACAGAGGGCGCGAAACAGAGCGGCTGAAACAGAGGGTGAGAAACAGAGGGGCTGAAACAGCGGGGCTGAAACAGAGGGGCTGAAACAGAGGGCGAGAAACAGAGGGGCTGAAACAGAGGGCGAGAAACAGAGGGGCTGAAACAGAGGGCGAGAAACAGATGGGCTGAAACTGAGGGCGAGAAACAGAGGGGCTGAAACAGAGGGCAAGAAACAGAGGGGCTGAAACTGAGTGGCTGAAACAGAAGGGCTGAAACAGAGGGACTGAAACAGAGGGCGAGAAACAGAGCGGCTGAAACAGAGGGCGAGGAGCAGAGGGGCTGAAACAAAGGGGCTGAAACAGTGGGGCTGAAAAAGAGGGGCTGAAACAGAGGGCGAGAAATAGAGCGGCTGAAACAGAGGGCAAGAAACAGAGGGGCTGAAACAGAGGGCGAGAAACAGAGGGGCTGAAACAGAGGGCGAGAAACAGAGGGGCTGAAACAGAGGGGCTGAAACAGAGGGGCTGAAACAGAGGGCGAGAAACAGAGGGGCTGAAACAGAGGGCGAGAAACAGAGGGGCTGAATCAGAGGGGCTGAAACAGATGGCGAGAAACAGGGGGGCTGAAACAGAGGGCGAGAAACAGAGGGGCTGAAACAGAGGGGCTGAAACAGAGGGTGAGAAACAGAGGGGCTGAAACAGAGGGCGAGAAACAGAGGGGCTGAAACAGAGGGGCTGAAACAGAGGGGCTGATTCAGAGGGGCTGAAACAGAGGGGCTGAATCAGAGGGGCTGAAACAGAGGGCGAGAAACAGAGGGGCTGAAACAGAGGGCAAGAAACAGAGGGGCAGAAACAGAGGGCGAGAAACAGAGGGGCTGAAACATAGGGGCTGAAACAGAGAGTGCGAATCAGAGGGGCTGAAACAGAGGGCGAGAAACAGAGGGGCTGAAATAGAGGGCGAGAATCAGAGGTGCTGAAACAGAGGGCAAGAATCAGAGGGGCTGAAACAGAGTGGCTGAAACAGAAGGGCTGAAACAGAGGGGCTGAAACAGTGGGCCAGAAACAGAGGGGTTGAATCAGAGGCGCTGAATCAGAGGGGCTGAAACAGAGGGGCTGATTCAGAGGGGCTGAAACAGAAGGCGAGAAACAGAGGGGCTGAAACAGAGGGGCTGAAACAGACGGCGAGAAACAGAGGGGCTGAAACAGAGGGCGAGAAACAGAGCGGCTGAATCAGAGGGCAAGAAACAGAGGGGCTGAAACAGAGGGCGAGAGACAGAGGGGCTGAAACAGAGGGCGAGAAACAGAGTGGCTGAATCAGAGGGGCTGAAACAGAGGGCGAGAAACAGGGGGGCTGAAACAGAGGGCGAGAAACAGAGGGGCTGAAACAGAGGGGCTGAAACAGAGGGTGAGAAACAGAGGGGCTGAAACAGAGGGGCTGAAACAGAGGGGCTGATTCAGAGGGGCTGAAACAGAGGGGCTGATTCAGAGGGGCTGAAACAGAGTGGCTGAGTCAGAGGGGCTGAAACAGAGGGCGAGAAACAGAGGGGCTGAAACAGAGGGCCAGAAACAGAGGGCGAGAAACAGAGGGACTGAAACTGAGGGGCTGAAACAGAGGGGCTGAAACAGAGGGCGAGAAACAGAGCGGCTGAAACACAGGGCGAGAAACAGAGGGGCTGAAACAGAGGGCGAGAATCAGAGGGGCTGAAACAGCGGGCAAGAAACAGAGGGGCAGAAACAGAAGGCGAGAAACAGAGGGGCTGAAACAGAGGGGCTGAAACAGAGGGCGAGAAACAGAGGGGCTGAAACAGAGGGCGAGAAACATAGCGGCTGAATCAGAGGGCAAGAAACAGAGGGGCTGAAACAGAGGGCGAGAAACAGAGCGGCTGAAACAGAGGGCGAGAAACAGAGCGGCTGAATCAGAGGGGCTCAAACAGAGGGCGAGAAACAGGGGGGCTGAAACAGAGGGCGAGAAACAGAGGGGCTGAAACAGAGGGGCTGAAACAGAGGGCGAGAAACAGAGGGGCTGAAACAGAGGGGCTGAAACAGAGGGGCTGATTCAGAGGGGCTGAAACAGAGTGGCTGAATCAGAGGGGCTGAAACAGAGGGCGAGAAACAGAGGGGCTGAAACAGAGTGCGAGAAACAGAGGGGCAGAAACAGAGGGCGAGAAACAGAGGGGCTGAAACAGAGGGGCTGAAACAGAGAGTGCGAATCAGAGGGGCTGAAACAGAGGGCGAGAAACAGAGGGGCTGAAACAGAGGGCGAGAATCAGAGAGGCTGAAACAGATGGCAAGAAACAGAGGGGCTGAAACAGATGGCAAGAAACAGAGGGGCTGAAACAGAGTGGCTGAAACAGAAGGGCTGAAACAGAGGGGTGAAACAGAGGGCGAGAAACAGAGGGGCTGAATCAGAGTGGCTGAATCAGAGGGGCTGAAACAGAGGGGCTGATTCAGAGGGGCTGAAACAGAAGGCGAGAAACAGAGGGGCTGAAACAGAGGGCGAGAAACAGAGGGGCAGAAACAGAAGGCGAGAAACAGAGGGGTTGAAACAGAGGGGATGAAACAGAGGGCGCGAAACAGAGCGGCTGAAACAGAGGGTGAGAAACAGAGGGGCTGAAACAGCGGGGCTGAAACAGAGGGGCTGAAACAGAGGGCGAGAAACAGAGGGGCTGAAACAGAGGGCGAGAAACAGAGGGGCTGAAACAGAGGGCGAGAAACAGATGGGCTGAAACAGAGGGCGAGAAACAGAGGGGCTGAAACAGAGGGCGAGAAACAGAGGGGCTGAAACAGAGGGGCTGAAACAGAGGAGCTGAAACAGAGGGCAAGAAACAGAGAGGCTGAAACAGAGGGCGAGAAACAGAGGGGCTGAATCAGAGTGGCTGAATCAGAGGGGCTGAAACAGAGGGGCTGAATCAGAGGGGCTGAAACAGAGGGCGAGAAACAGATGGGCTGAAACAGAGAGCGAGAAACAGAGGGGCTGAAACAGAGGGCGAGAAACAGAGGGGCTGAAACAGAGGGCGAGAAACAGAGGGGCTGAAACAGAGAGGCTGAAACAGAGGGGCTGAAACAGAGGGGCTGAAACAGAGGGCAAGAAACAGAGGGGCTGAAACAGAGGGCGAGAAACAGAGCGGCTGAATCAGAGGGGCTGAAACAGAGGGCGAGAAACAGGGGGGCTGAAACAGAGGGCGAGAAACAGAGGGGCTGAAACCGAGGGGCTGAAACAGAGGGTGAGAAACAGAGGGGCTGAAACAGAGGGGCTGAAACAGAGGGGCTGATTCAGAGGGGCTGAAACAGAGGGGCTGATTCAGAGGGGCTGAATCAGAGTGGCTGAGTCAGAGGGGCTGAAACAGAGGGCGAGAAACAGAGGGGCTGAAACAGAGGGCCAGAAACAGAGGGCGAGAAACAGAGGGACTGAAACTGAGGGGCTGAAACAGAGGGGCTGAAACAGAGGGCGAGAAACAGAGCGGCTGAAACACAGGGCGAGAAACAGAGGGGCTGAAACAGAGGGCGAGAATCAGAGAGGCTGAAACAGCGGGCAAGAAACAGAGGGGCAGAAACAGAAGGCGAGAAACAGAGGGGCTGAAACAGAGGGGCTGAAACAGACCGCGAGAAACAGAGGGGCTGAAACAGAGGGCGAGAAACAGAGCGGCTGATTCAGAGGGCAAGAAACAGAGGGGCTGAAACAGAGGGCGAGAAACAGAGCGGCTGAAACAGAGGGCGAGAAACAGAGCGGCTGAATCAGAGGGGCTCAAACAGAGGGCGAGAAACAGGGGGGCTGAAACAGAGGGCGAGAAACAGAGGGGCTGAAACAGAGGGGCTGAAACAGAGGGCGAGAAACAGAGGGGCTGAAACAGAGGGGCTGAAACAGAGGGGCTGATTCAGAGGGGCTGAAACAGAGTGGCTGAATCAGAGGGGCTGAAACAGAGGGCGAGAAACAGAGGGGCTGAAACAGAGGGCGAGAAACAGAGGGGCAGAAACAGAGGGCGAGAAACAGAGGGGCTGAAACAGAGGGGCTGAAACAGAGAGTGCGAATCAGAGGGGCTGAAACAGAGGGCAAGAAACAGAGGGGCTGAAACAGAGTGGCTGAAACAGAAGGGCTGAAACAGAGGGGTGAAACAGAGGGCGAGAAACAGAGGGGCTGAATCAGAGTGGCTGAATCAGAGGGGCTGAAACAGAGGGGCTGATTCAGAGGGGCTGAAACAGAAGGCGAGAAACAGAGGGGCTGAAACAGAGGGCGAGAAACAGAGGGGCAGAAACAGAAGGCGAGAAACAGAGGGGCTGAAACAGAGGGGCTGAAACAGAGGGCGCGAAACAGAGCGGCTGAAACAGAGGGTGAGAAACAGAGGGGCTGAAACAGCGGGGCTGAAACAGAGGGGCTGAAACAGAGGGCGAGAAACAGAGGGGCTGAAACAGAGGGCGAGAAACAGAGGGGCTGAAACAGAGGGCGAGAAACAGATGGGCTGAAACAGAGGGCGAGAAACAGAGGGGCTGAAACAGAGGGCAAGAAACAGAGGGGCTGAAACTGAGTGGCTGAAACAGAAGGGCTGAAACAGAGGGACTGAAACAGAGGGCGAGAAACAGAGCGGCTGAAACAGAGGGCGAGAAACAGAGGGGCTGAAACAAAGGGGCTGAAACAGTGGGGCTGAAAAAGAGGGGCTGAAACAGAGGGCGAGAAATAGAGCGGCTGAAACAGAGGGCAAGAAACAGAGGGGCTGAAACAGAGGGCGAGAAACAGAGGGGCTGAAACAGAGGGCGAGAAACAGAGGGGCTGAAACAGAGGGGCTGAAACAGAGGGGCTGAAACAGAGGGCGAGAAACAGAGGGGCTGAAACAGAGGGCGAGAAACAGAGGGGCTGAATCAGAGGGGCTGAAACAGATGGCGAGAAACAGGGGGGCTGAAACAGAGGGCGAGAAACAGAGGGGCTGAAACAGAGGGGCTGAAACAGAGGGTGAGAAACAGAGGGGCTGAAACAGAGGGCGAGAAACAGAGGGGCTGAAACAGAGGGGCTGAAACAGAGGGGCTGATTCAGAGGGGCTGAAACAGAGGGGCTGAATCAGAGGGGCTGAAACAGAGGGCGAGAAACAGAGGGGCTGAAACAGAGGGCAAGAAACAGAGGGGCAGAAACAGAGGGCGAGAAACAGAGGGGCTGAAACATAGGGGCTGAAACAGAGAGTGCGAATCAGAGGGGCTGAAACAGAGGGCGAGAAACAGAGGGGCTGAAATAGAGGGCGAGAATCAGAGGTGCTGAAACAGAGGGCAAGAATCAGAGGGGCTGAAACAGAGTGGCTGAAACAGAAGGGCTGAAACAGAGGGGCTGAAACAGTGGGCGAGAAACAGAGGGGTTGAATCAGAGGGGCTGAATCAGAGGGGCTGAAACAGAGGGGCTGATTCAGAGGGGCTGAAACAGAAGGCGAGAAACAGAGGGGCTGAAACAGAGGGGCTGAAACAGACGGCGAGAAACAGAGGGGCTGAAACAGAGGGCGAGAAACAGAGCGGCTGAATCAGAGGGCAAGAAACAGAGGGGCTGAAACAGAGGGCGAGAAACAGAGGGGCTGAAACAGAGGGCGAGAAACAGAGCGGCTGAATCAGAGGGGCTGAAACAGAGGGCGAGAAACAGGGGGGCTGAAACAGAGGGCGAGAAACAGAGGGGCTGAAACAGAGGGGCTGAAACAGAGGGTGAGAAACAGAGGGGCTGAAACAGAGGGGCTGAAACAGAGGGGCTGATTCAGAGGGGCTGAAACAGAGGGGCTGATTCAGAGGGGCTGAAACAGAGTGGCTGAGTCAGAGGAGCTGAAACAGAGGGCGAGAAACAGAGGGGCTGAAACAGAGGGCCAGAAACAGAGGGCGAGAAACAGAGGGACTGAAACTGAGGGGCTGAAACAGAGGGGCTGAAACAGAGGGCGAGAAACAGAGCGGCTGAAACACAGGGCGAGAAACAGAGGGGCTGAAACAGAGGGCGAGAATCAGAGGGGCTGAAACAGCGGGCAAGAAACAGAGGGGCAGAAACAGAAGGCGAGAAACAGAGGGGCTGAAACAGAGGGGCTGAAACAGACGGCGAGAAACAGAGGGGCTGAAACAGAGGGCGAGAAACATAGCGGCTGAATCAGAGGGCAAGAAACAGAGGGGCTGAAACAGAGGGCGAGAAACAGAGCGGCTGAAACAGAGGGCGAGAAACAGAGCGGCTGAATCAGAGGGGCTCAAACAGAGGGCGAGAAACAGGGGGGCTGAAACAGAGGGCGAGAAACAGAGGGGCTGAAACAGAGGGGCTGAAACAGAGGGCGAGAAACAGAGGGGCTGAAACAGAGGGGCTGAAACAGAGGGGCTGATTCAGAGGGGCTGAAACAGAGTGGCTGAATCAGAGGGGCTGAAACAGAGGGCGAGAAACAGAGGGGCTGAAACAGAGGGCGAGAAACAGAGGGGCAGAAACAGAGGGCGAGAAACAGAGGGGCTGAAACAGAGGGGCTGAAACAGAGAGTGCGAATCAGAGGGGCTGAAACAGAGGGCGAGAAACAGAGGGGCTGAAACAGAGGGCGAGAATCAGAGGGGCTGAAACAGAGGGCAAGAAACAGAGGGGCTGAAACAGAGTGGCTGAAAAAGAAGGGCTGAAACAGAGGGGTGAAACAGAGGGCGAGAAACAGAGGGGCTGAATCAGAGTGGCTGAATCAGAGGGGCTGAAACAGAGGGGCTGATTCAGAGGGGCTGAAACAGAAGGCGAGAAACAGAGGGGCTGAAACAGAGGGCGAGAAACAGAGGGGCAGAAACAGAAGGCGAGAAACAGAGGGGTTGAAACAGAGGGGATGAAACAGAGGGCGCGAAACAGAGCGGCTGAAACAGAGGGTGAGAAACAGAGGGGCTGAAACAGCGGGGCTGAAACAGAGGGGCTGAAACAGAGGGCGAGAAACAGAGGGGCTGAAACAGAGGGCGAGAAACAGAGGGGCTGAAACAGAGGGCGAGAAACAGATGGGCTGAAACAGAGGGCGAGAAACAGAGGGGCTGAAACAGAGGGCGAGAAACAGAGGGGCTGAAACAGAGGGGCTGAAACAGAGGAGCTGAAACAGAGGGCGAGAAACAGAGAGGCTGAAACAGAGGGCGAGAAACAGAGGGGCTGAATCAGAGTGGCTGAATCAGAGGGGCTGAAACAGAGGGGCTGATTCAGAGGGGCTGAAACAGAAGGCGAGAAACAGAGGGGCTGAAACAGAGGGCGAGAAACAGAGGGGCAGGAACAGAAGGCGAGAAACAGAGGGGCTGAAACAGAGGGGCTGAAACAGAGGGCGCGAAACAGAGCGGCTGAAACAGAGGGCGAGAAACAGAGGGGCTGAAACAGCGGGGCTGAAACAGAGGGGCTGAAACAGAGGGCGAGAAACGGAGGGGCTGAAACAGAGGGCGAGAAACAGAGGGGCTGAAACAGAGGGCGAGAAACAGATGGGCTGAAACAGAGGGCGAGAAACAGAGGGGCTGAAACAGAGGGCGAGAAACAGAGGGGCTGATACAGTGGGGCTGAAACAGAGGAGCTGAAACAGAGGGCGAGAAACAGAGAGGCTGAAACAGAGGGCGAGAAACAGAGTGGATGAAGCAGAGGGCAAGAAACAGAGGGGCTGAAACAGAGGGCGAGAAACAGAGGGGCTGAAACAGAGGGGCTGAAACAGAGGGGCTGAAACAGAGGGGCTGAAACAGAGGAGCTGAACCAGAAGGGCTGAAACAGAGGGGGAGAAACAGAGGGGCTGAAACAGAGGGCCAGAAACAGAGGGGGAGAAACAGAGGGGCTGAAACAGAGGGCGAGAAACAGAACGGCTGAAACAGAGGGCGAGAAACAGAGGGGCTGAAACAAAGGGGCTGAAACAGTGGGGCTGAAACAGAGGGGCTGAAACAGAGGGCGAGAAATAGAGCGGCTGAAACAGAGGGCAAGAAACAGAGGGGCTGAAACAGAGGGCGAGAAACAGAGGGGCTGAAACAGAGGGGCTGAAACAGAGGGGCTGAAACAGAGGGCGATAAACAGAGGGGCTGAAACAGAGGGCGAGAAACAGAGGGGCTGAAACAGAGGGCGAGAAACAGAGGGGCTGAATCAGAGGGGCTGAAACAGAGGGCGAGAAACAGGGGGGCTGAAACAGAAGGCGAGAAACTGAGGGGCTGAAACAGAGGGGCTGAAACAGAGGGTGAGAAACAGAGGGGCTGAAACAGAGGGCGAGAAACAGAGGGGCTGAAATAGAGGGGCTGAAACAGAGGGGCTGATTCAGAGGGGCTGAAACAGAGGGGCTGAATCAGAGGGGCTGAAACAGAGGGCGAGAAACAGAGGGGATGACACAGAGGGGCTGAAACAGAGGGGCTGAATCAGAGGGGCTGAAACAGAGGGCGAGAAACAGAGGGGCTGAAAAAGAGGGCGAGAAACAGAGGGGCTGAAACAGAGGGCGAGAAACAGATGGGCTGAATCAGAGGGGCTGAAACAGAGGGGGTGAAACAGAGGGGCTGAAATAGAGGGCGAGAAACAGTGGGGCTGAAACAGAGGGGCTGAAACAGAGGGGCTGAAACAGAGGGGCTGAAACAGAGGGCGAGAAACAGAGAGGCTGAAACAGAGGGCGAGAAACAGAGGGTCTGAAACAGAGGGGCTTAAACAGAGGGGCTGAAACAGAGGGGCTGAAACAGAGGGCGAGAAACAGAGAGGCTGAAACAGAGGGCGAGAAACAGAGGGGCTGAAACAGAGGGCGAGAAACAGAGGGGCTGAAACAGAGGGCGAGAAACAGAGGGGCTGAAACAGAGGGGCGGAAACAGAGGTGCTGAAACAGAGGGGCTGAAACAGAGGGCGAGAAACAGAGAGGCTGAAACAGAGGGCGAGAAACAGAGTGGCTTAAACAGAGGGCACGAAACAGAGGGGCTGAAACATTGGCGAGAAACAGAGGGGCTGAAACAGAGGGGCTGAAATAGAGGGGCTGAAAACGAGAGCGAGAAACAGAGGGGCTGAAACAGAGGGCCAGAAACAGAGGGCGAGAAACAGAGGGACTGAAACAGAGGGGCTGAAACAGAGGGGCTGAAACAGAGGGGCTGAAACAGAGGGGCTGTAACAGTGGGGCTGAAACAGAGGGGCTGAAACAGAGGGCGAGAAATAGAGGGTCTGAAACACAGGGCGAGAAACAGAGGGGCTGAAACAGAGTTGCTGAAACAGAGTGGCTGAAACAGAGGGCGAGAAACAGAGGGGCTGAAAAAGAGGGCGAGAAACAGAGGGGCTGAAACAGAGGGCGAGAAACAGATGGGCTGAATCAGAGGGGCTGAAACAGAGGGCGTGAAACAGAGGGGCTGAAATAGAGGGCGAGAAACAGTGGGGCTGAAACAGAGGGGCTGAAACAGAGGGTGAGAAACAGAGGGGCTGAAACAGAGGGCGAGAAACAGAGGGGCTGAAACAGAGGGGCTGAAACAGAGGGGCTGAATCAGAGGGGCTGATTCAGAGGGGCTGAAACAGTGCGGCTGAATCAGAGTGGCTGAAACAGAGGGCGAGAAACAGAGGGGCAGAAACAGAGGGCGAGAAACAGAGGGGCTGAAACAGAAGGGCTGAAACAGAGAGCGCGAAACAGAGGGGCTGAAACAGAGGGCGAGAAACAGAGGGGCTGAAACAGAGGGCGAGAAACAGAGGGGCTGAAACAGAGGGCAAGAAACAGAGGGTCTGAAACAGCGTGGCTGAAACAGAAGGGCTGAAACAGAGGGGCAGAAACAGAGGGCGAGAAACAGAGGGGCTGAATCAGAGGGGCTGAATCAGAGGGGCTGAAACAGACGGGCTTAAACAGAGTGCTAGAAACAGAGGGGCTGAAACAGATGGCGAGAAACAGAGGGCGAGAAACAGAGGGTCTGAAACAGAGTGGCTGAAACAGAAGGGCTGAAACAGAGGGGCTGAAACAGAGGGCGAGAAACAGAGGGGCTGATTCAGAGGGGCTGAATCAGAGGGGCTGAAACAGACGGGCTGAAACAGAGTGCTAGAAACAGAGGGGCTGAAACAGAGGGCGAGAAACAGAGGGCGAGAAACAGAGGGGCTGAAACAGAGGGGCTGAAACAGAGGGGCTGAAACAAAGCGGCTGATATCGAGGGTGAGAAACAGAGGGGCTGAAACAGAGGGGGAGAAACAGAGGAGCTGAAACAGAGGGGCTGAAACAGAGGGCGAGAAACAGAGGGGCTGAAACAGAGGGGCTGAACCTGAGGGCGAGAAACAGAGGGGCTGAAACAGAGGGCGAGAAACAGAGTGGCTGAAACAGAGAGCGAGAAACAGAGGGGCTGAATCAGAGAGGCTGAATCAGAGGGACTGAAACAGAGGGGCTGAAACAGAGGACGAGAAACAAAGGGGCTGAAACAGCGGGCGAGAAACAGAGGGGCTGAAACAGAGGGGCTGAAACAGAGTGGCTGAAACAGACGGGCTGAAACAGAGGGCCTGAATCAGAGGGCGAGAAACAGAGGTGCTGAAACAGAGGGCGAAAATCAGAGAGGCTGAAACAGAGGGCGAGAAACAGAGGGTGAGAAACAGAGGGCGAGAAACAGAGGGGATGACACAGAGGGGCTGAAACAGAGGGGCTGAATCAGAGGGGCTGAAACAGAGGGCGAGAAACAGCGAGGCTGAAACAGAGGGCGAGAAACAGAGGGGCTGAAACAGAGGGCAAGAAACAGAGGGGCTGAAACAGAGGGCGAGAAACAGAGGGGCTGAAACAGAGGGGCTGAAACAGAGGGGCTGAAACAGTGGGCGAGAAACAGAGGGGCTGAAACAGAGGGCGAGAAACAGAGGGGCTGAAACAGAGGGCAAGAAACAGAGGGGCTGAAACAGAGGGCGAGAAACAGAGGGGCTGAAACAGAGGGGCTGAAACAGAGGGGCTGAAACAGAGGGCGAGAAACAGAGGGGCTGAAACATAGGGCGAGAAACAGAGGGGCTGAAACAGAGGGCGAGAAACAGAGGGCGAGAAACAGAGGGACTGAAACAGAGGGGCTGAAACAGAGGGGCTGAATCAGAGGGCGAGAAACAGAGGGGCTGAAACAGAGGGCGAGAAACAGAGGGGCTGAAACAGAGGGCGAGAAACAGAGGGGCTGAAACAGAGGGCGAGAAATAGAGGGGCTGAAACAGAGGGCGAGAAACAGAGGGGCTGAAACAGAGGGCAAGAAACAGAGAGGCTGAAAAAGAGGGCGAGAAACAGAGGGGCTGAAACAGAGGGCGAGAAACAGAGGGGCTGAAACAGAGGGCGAGAAACAGAGGGGCTGAAACAGAGGGCGAGAAATAGAGGGGCTGAAACAGAGGGGCTGAAACAGAGGGGCTGAAACAGAGGGCAAGAAACAGAGAGGCTGAAAAAGAGGGCGAGAAACAGAGGGGCTGAAACAGAGGGGCTGAAACAGAGGGTGAGAAACAGAGGGGCTGGAACAGAGGGCGAGAAACAGAGGGGCTGAAACAGAGGGGCTGAAACAGAGGGGCTGAATCAGAGGGGCTGATTCAGAGGGGCTGAAACAGAGGGGCTGAATCAGAGGGGCGGAAACAGTGGGCGAGAAACAGAGGGGCAGAAACAGAGGGCGAGAAACAGAGGGGCTGAAACAGAGGGGCTGAAACAGAGAGCGCGAAACAGAGGGTCTGAAACAGAAGGCGAGAAACAGAGGGGCTGAAACAGAGGGGTTGAAACAGAGGGTGAGAAACAGAGGGGCTGAAACAGAGGGCGAGAAACAGAGGGGCTGAAACAGAGGGGCTGAAACAGAGGGGCTGAATCAGAGGGGCTGATTCAGAGGGGCTGAAACAGAGGTGCTGAATCAGGGGGGCAGAAACAGAGGGCGAGAAACAGAGGGGCTGAAACAGAGGGGCTGAAACAGAGGGGCTGAAACAGAGAGCGAGAAACAGAGGGGCTGAAACAGAGGGGCTGAAACAGAGGGGCTGAATCAGAGGGGCTGATTCAGAGGGGCTGAAACAGAGGTGCTGAATCAGGGGGGCGGAAACAGAGGGCGAGAAACAGAGGGGCTGAAACAGAGGGGCTGAAACAGAGGGGCTGAAACAGAGAGCGAGAAACAGAGGGGCTGAAACAGAGGGACAGAAACAGAAGGGGAGAAATATAGGGACTGAAACAGAGGGGCTGAAACAGAGGGGCTGATACAGAGGGCGAGAAACAGAGCGGCTGAAACAGAGGGCGAGAAACAGAGGGGCTGAAACAAAGGGGCTGAAACAGTGGGGCTAAAACAGAGGGGCTGAAACAGAGGGCGAGAAATAGAGAGGCTGAAACAGAGGGCGAGAAACAGAGGGGCTGAAACAGAGGGGCTGAAACAGAGGGCGAGAAACTGAGGGGCTGAAACAGAGGGGCTGAAACAGAGGGGCTGAAACAGAGGGGCTGAAACAGAGGGGCTGAATCAGAGGGGCTGATGCAGAGGGGCTGAAACAGAGGGGCTGAATCAGAGGGGCGGAAACAGAGGGCGAGAAACAGAGGGGCAGAAACAGAGGACGAGAAACAAAGGGGCTGAAACAGAGTGCGAGAAACAGAGGGTCTGAAACCGAGGGCGAGAAACAGAGGGGTTGAAACAGACGGCGAGAAACAGACGGGCAGAAACAGAGGGCGAGAAACAGAGGGGCTGAAACAGAGGGGCGGAAACAGAGAGCGTGAAACAGAGGGACTGAAACAGAGGGCGAGAAACAGAGGGGCTGAAACAGAGGGCGAGAAACAGAGGGGCGGAAACAGAGGGCGAGAAACAGAGGGGCTGAAACAGAGGGCAAGAAACAGAGGGGCTGAAACAGAGGGGCTGAAACAGTGGGCGAGAAACAGAGGGGCTGAATCAGAGGGGCTGAATCAGAGGGGCTGAAACAGAGGGGCTGAAACAGAGGGAGAGAAACAGGGGCTGAAACACAGGGCGAGAAACAGAGGGCGCGAAAAAAAGGGGCTGAAAAAGAGGGGCTGAAACAGAGGGGCTGAAACAAAACGGCTGATACAGAGGGCGAGAAACAGAGGGGCTGAAATAGAGGGCGAGAAACAGAGGGGCTGAAACAGAGGGGCTTAAACAGAGGGGCTGAAACAGAGGGCGAGAAACAGAGAGGCTGAAACAGAGGGCGAGAAACAGAGGGGCTGAAACAGAGGGCGAGAAACAGAGGTGCTGAAACAGAGGGCGAGAAACAGAGGGGCTGAAACAGAGGGGCTGAAACAGAGGTGCTGAAACAGAGGGGCTGTAACAGTGGGGCTGAAACAGAAGGGCTGAAACAGAGGGCGAGAAATAGAGGGTCTGAAACACAGGGCGAGAAACAGAGGGGCTGAAACAGAGTTGCTGAAACAGAGTGGCTGAAACAGAGGGCGAGAAACAGAGGGGCTGAAAAAGAGGGCGAGAAACAGAGGGGCTGAAACAGAGGGCGAGAAACAGATGGGCTGAATCAGAGGGGCTGAAACAGAGGGGGTGAAACGGAGGGGCTGAAATAGAGGGCGAGAAACAGTGGGGCTGAAACAGAGGGGCTGAAACAGAGGGGCTGAAACAGAGGGGCTGAAACAGAGGGCGAGAAACAGAGAGGCTGAAACAGAGGGCGAGAAACAGAGGGGCTGAAACAGAGGGCGAGAAACAGAGGGGCTGAAACAGAGGGCGAGAAACAGAGGGGCTGAAACAGAGGGGCTGAAACAGAGGTGCTGAAACAGAGGGGCTGAAACAGAGGGCGAGAAACAGAGAGGCTGAAACAGAGGGCGAGAAACAGAGTGGCTGAAACAGAGGGCACGAAACAGAGGGGCTGAAACATTGGCGAGAAACAGAGGGGCTGAAACAGAGGGGCTGAAACAGAGGGGCTGAAAACGAGAGCGAGAAACAGAGGGGCTGAAACAGAGGGCCAGAAACAGAGGGCGAGAAACAGAGGGACTGAAACAGAGGGGCTGAAACAGAGGGGCTGAAACAGAGGGGCTGAAACAGAGGGGCTGTAACAGTGGGGCTGAAACAGAGGGGCTGAAACAGAGGGCGAGAAATAGAGGGTCTGAAACACAGGGCGAGAAACAGAGGGGCTGAAACAGAGTTGCTGAAACAGAGTGGCTGAAACAGAGGTCGAGAAACAGAGGGGCTGAAAAAGAGGGCGAGAAACAGAGGGGCTGAAACAGAGGGCGAGAAACAGATGGGCTGAATCAGAGGGGCTGAAACAGAGGGCGTGAAACAGAGGGGCTGAAATAGAGGGCGAGAAACAGTGGGGCGTAAACAGAGGGGCTGAAACAGAGGGTGAGAAACAGAGGGGCTGAAACAGAGGGCGAGAAACAGAGGGGCTGAAACAGAGGGGCTGAAACAGAGGGGCTGAATCAGAGGGGCTGATTCAGAGGGGCTGAAACAGTGCGGCTGAATCAGAGGGGCTGAAACAGAGGGCGAGAAACAGAGGGGCAGAAACAGAGGGCGAGAAACAGAGGGGCTGAAACAGAAGGGCTGAAACAGAGAGCGCGAAACAGAGGGGCTGAAACAGAGGGCGAGAAACAGAGGGGCTGAAACAGAGGGCGAGAAACAGAGGGGCTGAAACAGAGGGCAAGAAACAGAGGGTCTGAAACAGCGTGGCTGAAACAGAAGGGCTGAAACAGAGGGGCTGAAACAGAGGGCGAGAAACAGAGGGGCTGAATCAGAGGGGCTGAATCAGAGGGGCTGAAACAGACGGGCTGAAACAGAGTGCTAGAAACAGAGGGGCTGAAACAGACGGCGAGAAACAGAGGGCGAGAAACAGAGGGTCTGAAACAGAGTGGCTGAAACAGAAGGGCTGAAACAGAGGGGCTGAAACAGAGGGCGAGAAACAGAGGGGCTGATTCAGAGGGGCTGAATCAGAGGGGCTGAAACAGACGGGCTGAAACAGAGTGCTAGAAACAGAGGGGCTGAAACAGAGGGCGAGAAACAGAGGGCGAGAAACAGAGGGGCTGAAACAGAGGGGCTGAAACAGAGGGGCTGAAACAAAGCGGCTGATATCGAGGGTGAGAAACAGAGGGGCTGAAACAGAGGGGGAGAAACAGAGGAGCTGAAACAGAGGGGCTGAACCTGAGGGCGAGAAACAGAGGGGCTGAAACAGAGGGCGAGAAACAGAGTGGCTGAAACAGAGAGCGAGAAACAGAGGGGCTGAATCAGAGAGTCTGAATCAGAGGGACTGAAACAGAGGGGCTGAAACAGAGGACGAGAAACAAAGGGGCTGAAACAGCGGGCGAGAAACAGAGGGGCTGAAACAGAGGGGCTGAAACAGAGTGGCTGAAACAGACGGGCTGAAACAGAGGGCCTGAATCAGAGGGCGAGAAACAGAGGTGCTGAAACAGAGGGCGAAAATCAGAGAGGCTGAAACAGAGGGCGAGAAACAGAGGGTGAGAAACAGAGGGCGAGAAACAGAGGGGATGACACAGAGGGGCTGAAACAGAGGGGCTGAATCAGAGGGGCTGAAACAGAGGGCGAGAAACAGAGGGGCTGAAAAAGAGGGCGAGAAACAGAGGGGCTGAAACAGAGGGCGAGAAACAGATGGGCTGAATCAGAGGGGCTGAAAAAGAGGGGGTGAAACAGAGGGGCTGAAATAGAGGGCGAGAAACAGTGGGGCTGAAACAGAGGGGCTGAAACAGAGGGGCTGAAACAGAGGGGCTGAAACAGAGGGCGAGAAACAGAGAGGCTGAAACAGAGGGCGAGAAACAGAGGGTCTGAAACAGAGGGGCTTAAACAGAGGGGCTGAAACAGAGGGGCTGAAACAGAGGGCGAGAAACAGAGAGGCTGAAACAGAGGGCGAGAAACAGAGGGGCTGAAACAGAGGGCGAGAAACAGAGGGGCTGAAACAGAGGGCGAGAAACAGAGGGGCTGAAACAGATGGGCTGAAACAGAGGTGCTGAAACAGAGGAGCTGAAACAGAGGGCGAGAAACAGAGAGGCTGAAACAGAGGGCGAGAAACAGAGTGGCTTAAACAGAGGGCACGAAACAGAGGGGCTGAAACATTGGCGAGAAACAGAGGGGCTGAAACAGAGGGGCTGAAATAGAGGGGCTGAAAACGAGAGCGAGAAACAGAGGGGCTGAAACAGAGGGCCAGAAACAGAGGGCGAGAAACAGAGGGACTGAAACAGAGGGGCTGAAACAGAGGGGCTGAAACAGAGGGGCTGAAACAGAGGGGCTGTAACAGTGGGGCTGAAACAGAGGGGCTGAAACAGAGGGCGAGAAATAGAGGGTCTGAAACACAGGGCGAGAAACAGAGGGGCTGAAACAGAGTTGCTGAAACAGAGTGGCTGAAACAGAGGGCGAGAAACAGAGGGGCTGAAAAAGAGGGCGAGAAACAGAGGGGCTGAAACAGAGGGCGAGAAACAGATGGGCTGAATCAGAGGGGCTGAAACAGAGGGCGTGAAACAGAGGGGCTGAAATAGAGGGCGAGAAACAGTGGGGCTGAAACAGAGGGGCTGAAACAGAGGGTGAGAAACAGAGGGGCTGAAACAGAGGGCGAGAAACAGAGGGGCTGAAACAGAGGGGCTGAAACAGAGGGGCTGAATCAGAGGGGCTGATTCAGAGGGGCTGAAACAGTGCGGCTGAATCAGAGTGGCTGAAACAGAGGGCGAGAAACAGAGGGGCAGAAACAGAGGGCGAGAAACAGAGGGGCTGAAACAGAAGGGCTGAAACAGAGAGCGCGAAACAGAGGGGCTGAAACAGAGGGCGAGAAACAGAGGGGCTGAAACAGAGGGGGTGAAACAGAGGGGCTGAAATAGAGGGCGAGAAACAGTGGGGCTGAAACAGAGGGGCTGAAACAGAGGGGCTGAAACAGAGGGGCTGAAACAGAGGGCGAGAAACAGAGAGGCTGAAACAGAGGGCGAGAAACAGAGGGTCTGAAACAGAGGGGCTTAAACAGAGGGGCTGAAACAGAGGGGCTGAAACAGAGGGCGAGAAACAGAGAGGCTGAAACAGAGGGCGAGAAACAGAGGGGCTGAAACAGAGGGCGAGAAACAGAGGGGCTGAAACAGAGGGCGAGAAACAGAGGGGCTGAAACAGATGGGCTGAAACAGAGGTGCTGAAACAGAGGAGCTGAAACAGAGGGCGAGAAACAGAGAGGCTGAAACAGAGGGCGAGAAACAGAGTGGCTTAAACAGAGGGCACGAAACAGAGGGGCTGAAACATTGGCGAGAAACAGAGGGGCTGAAACAGAGGGGCTGAAATAGAGGGGCTGAAAACGAGAGCGAGAAACAGAGGGGCTGAAACAGAGGGCCAGAAACAGAGGGCGAGAAACAGAGGGACTGAAACAGAGGGGCTGAAACAGAGGGGCTGAAACAGAGGGGCTGAAACAGAGGGGCTGTAACAGTGGGGCTGAAACAGAGGGGCTGAAACAGAGGGCGAGAAATAGAGGGTCTGAAACACAGGGCGAGAAACAGAGGGGCTGAAACAGAGTTGCTGAAACAGAGTGGCTGAAACAGAGGGCGAGAAACAGAGGGGCTGAAAAAGAGGGCGAGAAACAGAGGGGCTGAAACAGAGGGCGAGAAACAGATGGGCTGAATCAGAGGGGCTGAAACAGAGGGCGTGAAACAGAGGGGCTGAAATAGAGGGCGAGAAACAGTGGGGCTGAAACAGAGGGGCTGAAACAGAGGGTGAGAAACAGAGGGGCTGAAACAGAGGGGCTGAAACAGAGGGGCTGAATCAGAGGGGCTGATTCAGAGGGGCTGAAACAGTGCGGCTGAATCAGAGTGGCTGAAACAGAGGGCGAGAAACAGAGGGGCAGAAACAGAGGGCGAGAAACAGAGGGGCTGAAACAGAAGGGCTGAAACAGAGAGCGCGAAACAGAGGGGCTGAAACAGAGGGCGAGAAACAGAGGGGCTGAAACAGAGGGCGAGAAACAGAGGGGCTGAAACAGAGGGCAAGAAACAGAGGGTCTGAAACAGCGTGGCTGAAACAGAAGGGCTGAAACAGAGGGGCAGAAACAGAGGGCGAGAAACAGAGGGGCTGAATCAGAGGGGCTGAATCAGAGGGGCTGAAACAGACGGGCTTAAACAGAGTGCTAGAAACAGAGGGGCTGAAACAGATGGCGAGAAACAGAGGGCGAGAAACAGAGGGTCTGAAACAGAGTGGCTGAAACAGAAGGGCTGAAACAGAGGGGCTGAAACAGAGGGCGAGAAACAGAGGGGCTGATTCAGAGGGGCTGAATCAGAGGGGCTGAAACAGACGGGCTGAAACAGAGTGCTAGAAACAGAGGGGCTGAAACAGAGGGCGAGAAACAGAGGGCGAGAAACAGAGGGGCTGAAACAGAGGGGCTGAAACAGAGGGGCTGAAACAAAGCGGCTGATATCGAGGGTGAGAAACAGAGGGGCTGAAACAGAGGGGGAGAAACAGAGGAGCTGAAACAGAGGGGCTGAAACAGAGGGCGAGAAACAGAGGGGCTGAAACAGAGGGGCTGAACCTGAGGGCGAGAAACAGAGGGGCTGAAACAGAGGGCGAGAAACAGAGTGGCTGAAACAGAGAGCGAGAAACAGAGGGGCTGAATCAGAGAGGCTGAATCAGAGGGACTGAAACAGAGGGGCTGAAACAGAGGACGAGAAACAAAGGGGCTGAAACAGCGGGCAAGAAACAGAGGGGCTGAAACAGAGGGGCTGAAACAGAGTGGCTGAAACAGACGGGCTGAAACAGAGGGCCTGAATCGGAGGGCGAGAAACAGAGGTGCTGAAACAGAGGGCGAAAATCAGAGAGGCTGAAACAGAGGGCGAGAAACAGAGGGTGAGAAACAGAGGGCGAGAAACAGAGGGGATGACACAGAGGGGCTGAAACAGAGGGGCTGAATCAGAGGGGCTGAAACAGAGGGCGAGAAACAGAGAGGCTGAAACAGAGGGCGAGAAACAGAGGGGCTGAAACAGAGGGCAAGAAACAGAGGGGCTGAAACAGAGGGCGAGAAACAGAGGGGCTGAAACAGAGGGGCTGAAACAGAGGGGCTGAAACAGTGGGCGAGAAACAGAGGGGCTGAAACAGAGGGCGAGAAACAGAGGGGCTGAAACAGAGGGCAAGAAACAGAGGGGCTGAAACAGAGGGCGAGAAACAGAGGGGCTGAAACAGAGGGGCTGAAACAGAGGGGCTGAAACAGAGGGCGAGAAACAGAGGGGCTGAAACATAGGGCGAGAAACAGAGGGGCTGAAACAGAGGGCGAGAAACAGAGGGCGAGAAACAGAGGGACTGAAACAGAGGGGCTGAAACAGAGGGGCTGAATCAGAGGGCGAGAAACAGAGGGGCTGAAACAGAGGGCGAGAAACAGAGGGGCTGAAACAGAGGGCGAGAAACAGAGGGGCTGAAACAGAGGGCGAGAAATAGAGGGGCTGAAACAGAGGGCGAGAAACAGAGGGGCTGAAACAGAGGGCGAGAAACAGAGGGGCTGAAACAGAGGGGCTGAAACAGAGGGGCTGAAACAGAGGGCAAGAAACAGAGAGGCTGAAAAAGAGGGCGAGAAACAGAGGGGCTGAAACAGAGGGGCTGAAACAGAGGGTGAGAAACAGAGGGGCTGGAACAGAGGGCGAGAAACAGAGGGGCTGAAACAGAGGGGCTGAAACAGAGGGGCTGAATCAGAGGGGCTGATTCAGAGGGGCTGAAACAGAGGGGCTGAATCAGAGGGGCGGAAACAGTGGGCGAGAAACAGAGGGGCAGAAACAGAGGGCGAGAAACAGAGGGGCTGAAACAGAGGGGCTGAAACAGAGAGCGCGAAACAGAGGGTCTGAAACAGAAGGCGAGAAACAGAGGGGCTGAAACAGAGGGGTTGAAACAGAGGGTGAGAAACAGAGGGGCTGAAACAGAGGGCGAGAAACAGAGGGGCTGAAACAGAGGGGCTGAAACAGAGGGGCTGAATCAGAGGGGCTGATTCAGAGGGGCTGAAACAGAGGTGCTGAATCAGGGGGGCGGAAACAGAGGGCGAGAAACAGAGGGGCAGAAACAGAGGGCGAGAAACAGAGGGGCTGAAACAGAGGGGCTGAAACAGAGAGTGCGAAACAGAGGGGCTGAAACAGAGGGCGAGAAACAGAGGCGCTGAAACAGAGGGCGAGAAACAGACGGGCAGAAACAGAGGGCGAGAAACAGAGGGGCTGAAACAGAGGGGCTGAAACAATGAGCGCGAAGCAGAGGGACTGAAACAGAGGGCGAGAAACAGAGGGCGAGAAACAGAGGGGCTGAAACAGAGGGTGAGAAACAGAGGGACTGAAACAGAGGGGCTGAAACAGAGGGTGAGAAACAGAGGGGCTGAAACAGAGGGCGAGAAACAGAGGGGCTGAAACAGAGGGGCTGAAACAGAGGGGCTGAATCAGAGGGGCTGATTTAGAGGGGCTGAAACAGAGGGGCTGAATCAGAGGGGCAAAAACAAAGGGCGAGAAACAGAGGGGCTGAAACAGAGGGCGAGAAACAGAGGGGCTGAAACTGAGGGTCTGAAACAGAGAGCGCGAAACAGAGGGGCTGAAACAGAGGGCGAGAAACAGAGGGGCTGAAACAGAGGGCGAGAAACAGAGGGTCTGAAACAGAGGGCGAGAAACAGACGGGCAGAAACAGAGGTCGAGAAACAGAGGGGCTGAAACAGAGGGGCTGAAACAGAGAGCGCGAAACAGAGGGACGGAAACAGTTGGCGAGAAACAGAGGGGCTGAAACAGAGGGCGAGAAACAGAGGGGCTGAAACAGAGGGCGAGAAACATAGGGGCTGAAACAGAGGGCAAGAAACAGAGTGGCTGAAACAGAGGGGCTGAAACAGAGGGCGAGAAACAGAGGGCGAGAAACAGAGAGGCTGAAAGAGAGGGCGAGAAACAGAGGGGCTGAAACAGAGGGCGAGAAACAGAGGGGCTGAATCAGAGGGGCTGAATCAGAGGGGCTGAAACAGAGGGGCTGAAACAGAGGGCGAGAAACAGAGGGGCTGAAACAGAGGGCGAGAAACAGAGTGCGAGAAACAGAGGGGCTGAAAAAGAGGGGCTGAAACAGAGGGGCTGAAACAAAGCAGCTGATACAGAGGGCGAGAAACAGTGGGGCTGAAACAGAGGGCGAGAAACAGAGGGGCTGAAACAGAGGGGCTGAAACAGAGGGCGAGAAACAGAGAGGCTGAAAGAGAGGGCGAGAAACAGAGGGGCTGAAACAGAGGGCGAGAAACAGAGGGGCTGAAACAGAGGGCGAGAAACAGAGGGGCTGAAACAGAGGGGCTGAAACAGAGGGGCTGAAAGAGAGGGGCTGAAACAGAGGGCGAGAAACAGAGAGACTGAAATAGAGGGGCTTAAACAGAGGGGCTGAAACAGAGGGGCTGAAACAGAGGGCGAGAAACAGAGAGGCTGAAACAGAGGGCGAGAAACAGAGTGGCTGAAACAGAGGGCGAGAAACAGTGGGGCTGAAACATTGGTGAGAAACAGAGGGGCTGAAACAGAGGGGCTGAAACAGAGGGGCTGAAACAGAGGGGCTGAAAACGAGAGCGAGAAACAGAGGGGCTGAAACAGAGGGCCAGAAACAGAGGGCGAGAAACAGAGGGACTGAAACAGAGGGGCTGAAACAGAGGGGCTGAAACAGAGGGGCTGAAACAGAGGGGCTGTAACAGTGGGGCTGAAACAGAGGGGCTGAAACAGAGGGCGAGAAATAGAGGGGCTGAAACACAGGGCGAGAAACAGAGGGGCTGAAACAGAGGTCGAGAGACAGAGGGGCTGAAACAGAGTGGCTGAAACAGAGCGGCTGAAACAGAGGGCGAGAAACAGAGAGGCTGAAACAGAGGGCGAGAAACAGAGAGGCTGAAACAGAGGGCGAGAAACAGAGGGGCTGAAACAGAGGGCGAGAAACAGAGAGGCTGAAACAGAGGGCGAGAAACAGAGGGCTGAAACAGAGGGCGAGAAACAGAGGGGCTGAAACAGAGGGCGAGAAACAGAGGGGCTGAAACAGAGGGGCTGAAACAGAGGGGCTGAAACAGAGGGGCTGAAACAGAGGGCGAGAAACAGAGAGGCTGAAACAGAGGGCGAGAAACAGAGTGGCTGAAACAGAGGGCAAGAAACAGAGGGGCTGAAACATTGGCGAGAAACAGAGGGGCTGAAACAGAGGGGCTGAAACAGAGGGGCTGAAAACGAGTGCGAGAAACAGAGGGGCTGAAACAGAGGGCCAGAAACAGAGGGCGAGAAACAGAGGGACTGAAACAGAGGGGCTGAAACAGAGGGGCTGAAACAGAGGGGCTGAAACAGAGGGGCATTAACAGTGGGGCTGAAACAGAGGGGCTGAAACAGAGGGCGAGAAATAGAGGGGCTGAAACACAGGGCGAGAAACAGAGGGGCTGAAACAGAGGTCGAGAAATAGAGGGGCCGAAACAGAGTGGCTGAAACAGAGTGGCTGAAACAGAGGGCGAGAAACAGAGGGGCTGAAAAAGAGGGCGACAAACAGAGGGGCTGAAACAGAGGGCGAGAAACAGAGGGGCTGAATCAGAGAGGCTGAAACAGAGGGCGTGAGACAGAGGGGCTGAAATAGAGGGCGAGAAACAGTGGGGCTGAAACAGAGGGGCTGAAACAGAGGGTGAGAAACAGAGGGGCTGAAACAGAGGACGAGAAACAGAGGGGCTGAAACAGAGGGGCTGAAACAGAGGGGCTGAATCAGAGGGGCTGATTCAGAGGGGCTGAAACAGTGCGGCTGAATCAGAGGGGCTGAAACAGAGGGCGAGAAACAGAGGGGCAGAAACAGAGGGCGAGAAACAGAGGGGCTGAAACAGAAGGGGTGAAACAGAGAGCGCGAAACAGAGGGGCTGAAACAGAGGGCGAGAAACAGAGGGGCTGAAACAGAGGGCGAGAAACAGAGGGGCTGAAACAGAGGGCAAGAAACAGAGGGTCTGAAACAGAGTGGCTGAAACAGAAGGGCTGAAACAGAGGGGCTGAAACAGAGGGCGAGAAACAGAGGGGCTGAATCAGAGGGGCTGAATCAGAGGGGCTGAAACAGACGGGCTGATTCAGAGTGCTAGAAACAGAGGGGCTGAATCAGAGGGCGAGAAATAGAGGGTCTGAAACAGAGTGGCTGAAACAGAAGGGCTGAAACAGAGGGGCTGAAACAGAGGGCGAGAAACAGAGGGGCTGAATCAGAGGGGCTGAATCAGAGGGGCTGAAACAGACGGGCTGAAACAGAGTGCGAGAAACAGATGGGCTGAAACAGAGGGCGAGAAACAGAGGGCGAGAAACAGAGGGGCTGAAACAGAGGGGCTGAAACAGACGGGCTGAAACAAAGCGGCTGATATAGAGGGTGAGAAACAGAGGGGCTGAAACAGAGAGTGAGAAACAGAGGGGCTGAAACAGAGGGGCTGAAACAGAGAGCGCGAAACAGAGGGGCTGAAACAGAGGGAGAGAAACAGAGGGGCTGAAACAGAGGGAGAGAAACAGAGGGGCTGAAACAGAGGGCGAGAAACAGACGGGCAGAAACAGAGGGCGAGAAACAGAGGGGCTGAAACAGAGGGGCTGAAACAGAGAGCGCGAAACAGAGGGACCGAAACAGATGGCGAGAAACAGAGGGGCTGAAACAGAGGGGCTGAAACAGAGGGCGAGAAACGGAGAGGCTGAAACAGAGGGCGAGAAACAGAGGGGCTGAAACAGAGGGGCTGAAACAGAGAGCGCGAAACAGTGGGGCTGAAACAGAGGGAGAGAAACAGAGGGGCTGAAACAGAGGGAGAGAAACAGAGGGGCTGAAACAGAGGGCGAGAAACAGACGGGCAGAAACAGAGGGCGAGAAACAGAGGGGCTGAAACAGAGGGGCTGAAACAGAGAGCGCGAAACAGAGGGACTGAAACAGATGGCGAGAAACAGAGGGGCTGAAACAGAGGGCGAGAAACAGAGGGGCTGAAACAGAGGGCGAGAAACATAGGGGCTGAAACAGAGGGCAAGAAACAGAGGGGCTGAAACAGAGTGGCTGAAACAGAGGGCGAGAAACAGAGGGGCTGAATCAGAGGGGCTGAATCAGAGGGGCTGAAACAGAGGGCGAGAAACAGAGGGGCTGAAACAGAGGGCGAGAAACAGAGGGCGAGAAACAGAGGGGCTGAAAAAGAGGGGCTGAAACAGAGGGGCTGAAACAAAGCAGCTGATACAGAGGGCGAGAAACAGAGGGGCTGAAACAGAGGGCGAGAAACAGAGGGGCTGAAACAGAGGGGCTGAAACAGAGGGGCTGAAACAGAGGGCGAGAAACAGAGAGGCTGAAAGAGAGGGCGAGAAACAGAGGGGCTGAAACAAGGGGCGAGAAACAGAGGGGCTGAAACAGAGGGCGAGAAACAGAGGGGCTGAAACAGAGGGGCTGAAACAGAGGGGCTGAAAGAGAGGGGCTGAAACAGAGGGCGAGAAACAGAGAGGCTGAAATAGAGGGGCTTAAACAGAGGGGCTGAAACAGAGGGGCTGAAACAGAGGGCGAGAAACAGAGAGGCTGAAACAGAGGGCGAGAAACAGAGGGGCTGAAACAGAGGGCGAGAAACAGAGGGGCTGAAACAGAGGGCGAGAAACAGAGGGGCTGAAACAGAGGGGCTTAAACAGAGGGGCTGAAACAGAGGGGCTGAAACAGAGGGCGAGAAACAGAGAGGCTGAAACAGAGGGCGAGAAACAGAGGGGCTGAAACAGAGGGCGAGAAACAGAGGGGCTGAAACAGAGGGCGAGAAACAGAGGGGCTGAAACAGAGGGGCTGAAACAGAGGGGCTGAAACAGAGGGGCTGAAACAGAGGGCGAGAAACAGAGAGGCTGAAACAGAGGGCGAGAAACAGAGTGGCTGAAACAGAGGGCAAGAAACAGAGGGGCTGAAACATTGGCGCGAAACAGAGGGGGTGAAACAGAGGGGCTGAAACAGAGGGGCTGAAACAGAGGGGCTGAAAACGAGAGCGAGAAACAGAGGGGCTGAAACAGAGGGCCAGAAACAGAGGGCGAGAAACAGTGGGACTGAAACAGAGGGGAAGAAACAGAGGGGCTGAAACAGAGGGGCTGAAACAGAGGGGCTGTAACAGTGGGGCTGAAACAGAGGGGCTGAAACAGAGGGCGAGAAATAGAGGGGCTGAAACACAGGGCGAGAAACAGAGGGGCTGAAACAGAGGTCGAGAAACAGAGGGGCTGAAACAGAGTGGCTGAAACAGAGTGGCTGAAACAGAGGGCGAGAAACAGAGAGGCTGAAACAGAGGGCGAGAAACAGAGAGGCTGAAACAGAGGGCGAGAAACAGAGGGGCTGAAACAGAGGGCGAGAAACAGAGAGGCTGAAACAGAGGGCGAGAAACAGAGGGCTGAAACAGAGGGCGAGAAACAGAGGGGCTGAAACAGAGGGCGAGAAACAGAGGGGCTGAAACAGAGGGGCTGAAACAGAGGGGCTGAAACAGAGGGGCTGAAACAGAGGGCGAGAAACAGAGAGGCTGAAACAGAGGGCGAGAAACAGAGTGGCTGAAACAGAGGGCAAGAAACAGAGGGGCTGAAACAGAGGGCGAGAAACAGAGGGCCTGAAACAGAGGGGCTGAAACAGAGGGGCTGAAACAGAGTGGCTGAAACAGAGGGCGAGAAACAGAGGGGCTGAAACAGAGGGCGAGAAACAGGGAGGCTGAAACAGAGGGTGAAAAACAGCGGGGCTGAAACAGAGGACGAGAAACAGAGGGCTGAAACACAGGGCGAGAAACAGAGGGGCTGAAACAGAAGGGCTGAAACAGAGGGGCTGAAACAGAGGGCGAGAAACAGAGGGGCTGAATCAGAGGGGCTGAATCAGAGGGGCTGAAACAGACGGGCTGAAACAGAGTGCTAGAAACAGATGGGCTGAAACAGAGGGCGAGAAACAGAGGGCGAGAAACAGAGGGGCTGAAACAGAGGGGCTGAAACAAAGCGGCTGATATAGAGGGTGAGAAACAGAGGGACTGAAACAGAGGGCGAGAAACAGAGGGGCTGAAACAGAGGGGCTGAAACAGAGGGGCTGAAACAGAGGGCGAGAAACGAAGAGGCTGAAACAGAGGGCGAGAAACAGAGGGGCTTAAACAGAGGGGCTGAAACAGAGAGCGCGAAACAGAAGGGCTGAAACAGAGGGCAAGAAACAGAGGGGCTGAAACAGAGGGGCTGAATCAGAGGGGCTGAAACAGAGGGCCAGAAACAGAGGGGCTGAAAAAGAGAACGAGAAACAGAGGGGCAGAAACAGAGGGCGAGAAACAGAGTGGCTGAAACAGAGGGGCTGAAACAGAGGGCGAGAAACAGAGGGGCTGAAACAGAGGGCGAGAAACAGAGGGGCTGAAACAGAGGGGCAGAAACATAGGGGCTGAAACAGAGTGGCTTAAACAGAGGGCGAGAAACAGAGGGGCTGAATCAGAGGGGCTGAATCAGAGGGACTGAAACAGAGGGGCTGAAACAGAGGGCGAGAAACAAAGGGGCTGAAACAGCGGGCGAGAAACAGAGGGGCTGAAACAGAGGGGCTGAAACAGAGTGGCTGAAACAGAGGGCGTGAAACAGAGGGGCTGAAATAGAGGGCGAGAAACAGTGGGGCTGAAACAGAGGGGCTGAAACAGAGGGTGAGAAACAGAGGGGCTGAAACAGAGGACGAGAAACAGAGGGGCTGAAACAGAGGGGCTGAAACAGAGGGGCTGAATCAGAGTGGCTGATTCAGAGGGGCTGAAACAGTGCGGCTGAATCAGAGGGGCTGAAACAGAGGGCGAGAAACAGAGGGGCAGAAACAGAGGGCGAGAAACAGAGGGGCTGAAACAGAAGGGGTGAAACAGAGAGCGCGAAACAGAGGGGCTGAAACAGAGGGCGAGAAACAGAGGGGCTGAAACAGAGGGCGAGAAACAGAGGGGCTGAAACAGAGGGCAAGAAACAGAGGGTCTGAAACAGAGTGGCTGAAACAGAAGGGCTGAAACAGAGGGGCTGAAACAGAGGGCGAGAAACAGAGGGGCTGAATCAGAGGGGCTGAATCAGAGGGGCTGAAAAAGACGGGCTGATTCAGAGTGCTAGAAACAGAGGGGCTGAATCAGAGGGCGAGAAATAGAGGGTCTGAAACAGAGTGGCTGAAACAGAAGGGCTGAAACAGAGGGGCTGAATCAGAGGGGCTGAAACAGACGGGCTGAAACAGAGTGCGAGAAACAGATGGGCTGAAACAGAGGGCGAGAAACAGAGGGCGAGAAACAGAGGGGCTGAAACAGAGGGGCTGAAACAGACAGGCTGAAACAAAGCGGCTGATATAGAGGGTGAGAAACAGAGGGGCTGAAACAGAGAGCGAGAAACAGAGGGGCTGAAACAGAGGGGCTGAAACAGAGAGCGCGAAACAGAGGGGCTGAAACAGAGGGAGAGAAACAGAGGGGCTGAAACAGAGGGAGAGAAACAGAGGGGCTGAAACAGAGGGCGAGAAACAGACGGGCAGAAACAGAGGGCGAGAAACAGAGGGGCTGAAACAGAGGGGCTGAAACAGAGAGCGCGAAACAGAGGGACTGAAACAGATGGCGAGAAACAGAGGGGCTGAAACAGAGGGGCTGAAACAGAGGGCGAGAAACGGAGAGGCTGAAACAGAGGGCGAGAAACAGAGGGGCTGAAAAAGAGGGGCTGAAACAGAGAGCGCGAAACAGAGGGGCTGAAACAGAGGGAGAGAAACAGAGGGGCTGAAACAGAGGGAGAGAAACAGAGGGGCTGAAACAGAGGGCGAGAAACAGACGGGCAGAAACAGAGGGCGAGAAACAGAGGGGCTGAAACAGAGGGGCTGAAACAGAGAGCGCGAAACAGAGGGACTGAAACAGATGGCGAGAAACAGAGGGGCTGAAACAGAGGGCGAGAAACAGAGGGGCTGAAACAGAGGGCGAGAAACATAGGGTCTGAAACAGAGGGCAAGAAACAGAGGGGCTGAAACAGAGTGGCTGAAACAGAGGGCGAGAAACAGAGGGGCTGAATCAGAGGGGCTGAATCAGAGGGGCTGAAACAGAGGGCGAGAAACAGAGGGGCTGAAACAGAGGGCGAGAAACAGAGGGCGAGAAACAGAGGGGCTGAAAAAGAGGGGCTGAAACAGAGGGGCTGAAACAAAGCAGCTGATACAGAGGGCGAGAAACAGAGGGGCTGAAACAGAGGGCGAGAAACAGAGGGGCTGAAACAGAGGGGCTGAAACAGAGGGGCTGAAACAGAGGGCGAGAAACAGAGAGGCTGAAAGAGAGGGCGAGAAACAGAGGGGCTGAAACAAGGGGCGAGAAACAGAGGGGCTGAAACAGAGGGCGAGAAACAGAGAGGCTGAAACAGAGGGCGAGAAACAGAGAGGCTGAAACAGAGGGCGAGAAACAGAGGGGCTGAAACAGAGGGCGAGAAACAGAGAGGCTGAAACAGAGGGCGAGAAACAGAGGGCTGAAACAGAGGGCGAGAAACAGAGGGGCTGAAACAGAGGGCGAGAAACAGAGGGGCTGAAACAGAGGGGCTGAAACAGAGGGGCTGAAACAGAGGGGCTGAAACAGAGGGCGAGAAACAGAGAGGCTGAAACAGAGGGCGAGAAACAGAGTGGCTGAAACAGAGGGCAAGAAACAGAGGGGCTGAAACAGAGGGCGAGAAACAGAGGGCCTGAAACAGAGGGGCTGAAACAGAGGGGCTGAAACAGAGTGGCTGAAACAGAGGGCGAGAAACAGAGGGGCTGAAACAGAGGGCGAGAAACAGGGAGGCTGAAACAGAGGGCGAAAAACAGCGGGGCTGAAACAGAGGGCGAGAAACAGAGGGCTGAAACACAGGGCGAGAAACAGAGGGGCTGAAACAGAAGGGCTGAAACAGAGGGGCTGAAACAGAGGGCGAGAAACAGAGGGGCTGAATCAGAGGGGCTGAATCAGAGGGGCTGAAACAGACGGGCTGAAACAGAGTGCTAGAAACAGATGGGCTGAAACAGAGGGCGAGAAACAGAGGGCGAGAAACAGAGGGGCTGAAACAGAGGGGCTGAAACAAAGCGGCTGATATAGATGGTGAGAAACAGAGGGACTGAAACAGAGGGCGAGAAACAGAGGGGCTGAAACAGAGGGGCTGAAACAGAGGGGCTGAAACAGAGGGCGAGAAACGAAGAGGCTGAAACAGAGGGCGAGAAACAGAGGGGCTTAAACAGAGGGGCTGAAACAGAGAGCGCGAAACAGAAGGGCTGAAACAGAGGGCAAGAAACAGAGGGGCTGAAACAGAGGGGCTGAATCAGAGGGGCTGAAACAGAGGGCCAGAAACAGAGGGGCTGAAAAAGAGAACGAGAAACAGAGGGGCAGAAACAGAGGGCGAGAAACAGAGTGGCTGAAACAGAGGGGCTGAAACAGAGGGCGAGAAACAGAGGGGCTGAAACAGAGGGCGAGAAACAGAGGGGCTGAAACAGAGGGGCAGAAACATAGGGGCTGAAACAGAGTGGCTTAAACAGAGGGCGAGAAACAGAGGGGCTGAATCAGAGGGGCTGAATCAGAGGGACTGAAACAGAGGGGCTGAAACAGAGGGCGAGAAACAAAGGGGCTGAAACAGCGGGCGAGAAACAGAGGGGCTGAAACAGAGGGGCTGAAACAGAGTGGCTGAAACAGAGGGCGTGAAACAGAGGGGCTGAAATAGAGGGCGAGAAACAGTGGGGCTGAAACAGAGGGGCTGAAACAGAGGGTGAGAAACAGAGGGGCTGAAACAGAGGACGAGAAACAGAGGGGCTGAAACAGAGGGGCTGAAACAGAGGGGCTGAATCAGAGTGGCTGATTCAGAGGGGCTGAAACAGTGCGGCTGAATCAGAGGGGCTGAAACAGAGGGCGAGAAACAGAGGGGCAGAAACAGAGGGCGAGAAACAGAGGGGCTGAAACAGAAGGGGTGAAACAGAGAGCGCGAAACAGAGGGGCTGAAACAGACGGCGAGAAACAGAGGGGCTGAAACAGAGGGCGAGAAACAGAGGGGCTGAAACAGAGGGCAAGAAACAGAGGGTCTGAAACAGAGTGGCTGAAACAGAAGGGCTGAAACAGAGGGGCTGAAACAGAGGGCGAGAAACAGAGGGGCTGAATCAGAGGGGCTGAATCAGAGGGGCTGAAACAGACGGGCTGATTCAGAGTGCTAGAAACAGAGGGGCTGAATCAGAGGGCGAGAAATAGAGGGTCTGAAACAGAGTGGCTGAATCAGAAGGGCTGAAACAGAGGGGCTGAATCAGAGGGGCTGAAACAGACGGGCTGAAACAGAGTGCGAGAAACAGATGGGCTGAAACAGAGGGCGAGAAACAGAGGGCGAGAAACAGAGGGGCTGAAACAGAGGGGCTGAAACAGACGGGCTGAAACAAAGCGGCTGATATAGAGGGTGAGAAACAGAGGGGCTGAAACAGAGAGCGAGAAACAGAGGGGCTGAAACAGAGGGGCTGAAACAGAGAGCGCGAAACAGAGGGGCTGAAACAGAGGGAGAGAAACAGAGGGGCTGAAACAGAGGGAGAGAAACAGAGGGGCTGAAACAGAGGGCGAGAAACAGACGGGCAGAAACAGAGGGCGAGAAACAGAGGGGCTGAAACAGAGGGGCTGAAACAGAGAGCGCGAAACAGAGGGACTGAAACAGATGGCGAGAAACAGAGGGGCTGAAACAGAGGGGCTGAAACAGAGGGCGAGAAACGGAGAGGCTGAAACAGAGGGCGAGAAACAGAGGGGCTGAAACAGAGGGGCTGAAACAGAGAGCGCGAAACAGAGGGGCTGAAACAGAGGGAGAGAAACAGAGGGGCTGAAACAGAGGGAGAGAAACAGAGGGGCTGAAACAGAGGGCGAGAAACAGACGGGCAGAAACAGAGGGCGAGAAACAGAGGGGCTGAAACAGAGGGGCTGAAACAGAGAGCGCGAAACAGAGGGACTGAAACAGATGGCGAGAAACAGAGGGGCTGAAACAGAGGGCGAAAACAGAGGGGCTGAAACAGAGGGCGAGAAACATAGGGTCTGAAACAGAGGGCAAGAAACAGAGGGGCTGAAACAGAGTGGCTGAAACAGAGGGCGAGAAACAGAGGGGCTGAATCAGAGGGGCTGAATCAGTGGGGCTGAAACAGAGGGCGAGAAACAGAGGGGCTGAAACAGAGGGCGAGAAACAGAGGGCGAGAAACAGAGGGGCTGAAAAAGAGGGGCTGAAACAGAGGGGCTGAAACAAAGCAGCTGATACAGAGGGCGAGAAACAGAGGGGCTGAAACAGAGGGCGAGAAACAGAGGGGCTGAAACAGAGGGGCTGAAACAGAGGGGCTGAAACAGAGGGCGAGAAACAGAGAGGCTGAAAGAGAGGGCGAGAAACAGAGGGGCTGAAACAAGGGGCGAGAAACAGAGGGGCTGAAACAGAGGGCGAGAAACAGAGGGGCTGAAACAGAGGGGCTGAAACAGAGGGGCTGAAAGAGAGGGGCTGAAACAGAGGGCGAGAAACAGAGAGGCTGAAATAGAGGGGCTTAAACAGAGGGGCTGAAACAGAGGGGCTGAAACAGAGGGCGAGAAACAGAGAGTCTGAAACAGAGGGCGAGAAACAGAGGGGCTGAAACAGAGGGCGAGAAACAGAGGGGCTGAAACAGAGGGGCTGAAACAGAGGGGCTGAAACAGAGGGGCTGAAACAGAGTGCGAGAAACAGAGAGGCTGAAACAGAGGGCGAGAAACAGAGTGGCTGAAACAGAGGGCAAGAAACAGAGGGGCTGAAACATTGGCGAGAAACAGAGGGGGTGAAACAGAGGGGCTGAAACAGAGGGGCTGAAACAGAGGGGCTGAAAACGAGAGCGAGAAACAGAGGGGCTGAAACAGAGGGCCAGAAACAGAGGGCGAGAAACAGTGGGACTGAAACAGAGGGGAAGAAACAGAGGGGCTGAAACAGAGGGGCTGAAACAGAGGGGCTGTAACAGTGGGGCTGAAACAGAGGGGCTGAAACAGAGGGCGAGAAATAGAGGGGCTGAAACACAGGGCGAGAAACAGAGGGGCTGAAACAGAGGTCGAGAAACAGAGGGGCTGAAACAGAGTGGCTGAAACAGAGTGGCTGAAACAGAGGGCGAGAAACAGAGAGGCTGAAACAGAGGGCGAGAAACAGAGAGGCTGAAACAGAGGGCGAGAAACAGAGGGGCTGAAACAGAGGGCGAGAAACAGAGAGGCTGAAACAGAGGGCGAGAAACAGAGGGCTGAAACAGAGGGCGAGAAACAGAGGGGCTGAAACAGAGGGCGAGAAACAGAGGGGCTGAAACAGAGGGGCTGAAACAGAGGGGCTGAAACAGAGGGGCTGAAACAGAGGGCGAGAAACAGAGAGGCTGAAACAGAGGGCGAGAAACAGAGTGGCTGAAACAGAGGGCAAGAAACAGAGGGGCTGAAACAGAGGGCGAGAAACAGAGGGCCTGAAACAGAGGGGCTGAAACAGAGGGGCTGAAACAGAGTGGCTGAAACAGAGGGCGAGAAACAGAGGGGCTGAAACAGAGGGCGAGAAACAGGGAGGCTGAAACAGAGGGCGAAAAACAGCGGGGCTGAAACAGGGGGTGAGAAACAGAGGGCTGAAACACAGGGCGAGAAACAGAGGGGCTGAAACAGAAGGGCTGAAACAGAGGGGCTGAAACAGAGGGCGAGAAACAGAGGGGCTGAATCAGAGGGGCTGAATCAGAGGGGCTGAAACAGACGGGCTGAAACAGAGTGCTAGAAACAGATGGGCTGAAACAGAGGGCGAGAAACAGAGGGCGAGAAACAGAGGGGCTGAAACAGAGGGGCTGAAACAAAGCGGCTGATATAGAGGGTGAGAAACAGAGGGACTGAAACAGAGGGCGAGAAACAGAGGGGCTGAAACAGAGGGGCTGAAACAGAGGGGCTGAAACAGAGGGCGAGAAACGAAGAGGCTGAAACAGAGGGCGAGAAACAGAGGGGCTTAAACAGAGGGGCTGAAACAGAGAGCGCGAAACAGAGGGGCTGAAACAGAGGGCAAGAAACAGAGGGGCTGAAACAGAGGGGCTGAATCAGAGGGGCTGAAACAGAGGGCCAGAAACAGAGGGGCTGAAAAAGAGAACGAGAAACAGAGGGGCAGAAACAGAGGGCGAGAAACAGAGTGGCTGAAACAGAGGGGCTGAAACAGAGGGCGAGAAACAGAGGGGCTGAAACAGAGGGCGAGAAACAGAGGGGCTGAAACAGAGGGGCAGAAACATAGGGGCTGAAACAGAGTGGCTTAAACAGAGGGCGAGAAACAGAGGGGCTGAATCAGAGGGGCTGAATCAGAGGGACTGAAACAGAGGGGCTGAAACAGAGGGCGAGAAACAAAGGGGCTGAAACAGCGGGCGAGAAACAGAGGGGCTGAAACAGAGGGGCTGAAACAGAGTGGCTGAAACAGACGGGCTGAAACAGAGAGCCTGAAACAGAGGGCGAGAAACAGAGGTGCTGAAACAGAGGGCGAAAATCAGAGAGGCTGAAACAGAGGGCGAGAAAGAGAGGGTGAGAAACAGAGGGCGAGAAACAGAGGGGATGACACAGAGGGGCTGAAACAGAGGGGCTGAAACAGAGGGACTGAAACAGTGGGCGAGAAACAGAGAGGCTGAAACAGAGGGCGAGAAACAGAGGGGCTGAAACAGAGGGCGAGAAACAGAGGGGCTGAAACAGAGGGCGAGAAACAGAGGGGCTGAAACAGAGGGGCTGAAACAGAGGGGCTGAAACAGAGGGGCTGAAACAGAGGGCGAGAAACAGAGGGGCTGAAACAGAGGGCGAGAAACAGAGGGGCTGAAACAGAGGGCGAGAAACAGAGGGCGAGAAACAGAGGGACTGAAACAGAGGGGCTGAAACAGAGGGGCTGAAACAGAGGGGCTGAATCAGGGGGGCGGAAACAGAGGGCGAGAAACAGAGGGGCAGAAGCAGAGGGCGAGAAACAGAGGGGCTGAAGCAGAGGGGCTGAAACAGAGAGCGCGAAACAGAGGGGCTGAAACAGAGGGCGAGAAACAGAGGGGCTGAAACAGAGGGCGAGAAACAGACGGGCTGAAACAGAGGGCGAGAAACAGACGGGCAGAAACAGAGGGCGAGAAACAGAGGGGCTGAAACAGAGGGGCTGAAACAGAGAGCGCGAAGCAGAGGGACTGAAACAGAGGGCAAGAAACAGAGGGGCTGAAACAGAGTGCGAGAAACAGAGGGGCTGAATCAGAGGGGCAGAAACAGAGGGCGAGAAACAGAGGGGCTGAAACAGAGGGTGAGAAACAGAGGGACTGAAACAGAGGGGCTGAAACAGAGGGTGAGAAACAGAGGGGCTGAAACAGAGGGCGAAAAACAGAGGGGCTGAAACAGAGGACGAGAAACAGAGGGCGTGAAACAGAGGGGCTGAAAAAGAGGGGCTGAAACAGAGGGGCTGAATCAGAGGGGCGAAAACAGAGGGCGAGAAACAGAGGGGCTGAAAAAGAGGGCGAGAAACAGAGGGGCTGAAACAGAGGGGCTGAAACAGAGAGCGCGAAACAGAGGGGCTGAAACAAAGGGCGAGAAACAGAGGGGCTGAAACAGAGGGGCTGAAACAGAGGGGCTGAAACAGAGGGCGAGAAACAGAGGGGCTGAAACAGAGGGCGAGAAACAGAGGGGCTGAAACAGAGGGCGAGAAACAGAGGGCGAGAAACAGAGGGACTGAAACAGAGGGGCTGAAACAGAGGGGCTGAAACAGAGGGCGAAAAACAGAGGGGCTGAAACAGAGGGCGAGAAACAGAGGGGCTGAAACAGACGGGCTGAAACAGAGGGGCTGAAACAGAGGGCGAGAAATAGAGGGGCTGAAACAGAGGGCGAGAAACAGAGGGCCTGAAACAGAGGGCGAGAAACAGAGGGGCTGAAACAGAGGGGCTGAAACAGAGGGGCTGAAACAGAGGGCAAGAAACAGAGGGGCTGAAAAAGAGGGCGAGAAACAGAGGGGCTGAAACAGAGGGGCTGGAACAGAGGGCGAGAAACAGAGTGGCTGAAACAGAGGGGCTGAAACAGAGGGGCTGAATCAGAGGGGCTGATTCAGAGGGGCTGAAACAGAGGAGCTGAATCAGAGGGGCGGAAACAGAAGGCGAGAAACAGAGGGGCAGAAACAGAGGGCGAGAAACAGAGGGGCTGAAACAGAGGGGCTGAAAGAGAGAGCGCGAAACAGAGGGGCAGAAACAGAGGGCGAGAAACAGAGGTGCTGAAACAGAGGGGTTGAAACAGAGGGTGAGAAACAGGGGGGCTGAAACAGAGGGCGAGAAACAGAGGGGCTGAAACAGAGGGGCTGAAACAGAGAGGCTGAATCAGAGGGGCTGATTCAGAGGGGCTGAAACAGAGGGGCTGAATCAGGGGGGCGGAAACAGAGGGCGAGAAACAGAGGGGCAGAAGCAGAGGGCGAGAAACAGAGGGGCTGAAGCAGAGTGGCTGAAACAGAGAGCGCGAAACAGAGGGGCTGAAACAGAGGGCGAGAAACAGAGGGGCTGAAACAGAGGGCGAGAAACAGAGGGGCGGAAACAGAGGGCGAGAAACAGAGGGGCTGAAACAGAGGGGCTGAAACAGAGAGCGCGAAGCAGAGGGACTGAAACAGAGGGCAAGAAACAGAGGGGCTGAAACAGAGGGCGAGAAACAGAGGGGCTGAATCAGAGGGGCAGAAACAGTGGGCGAGAAACAGAGGGGCTGAAACAGAGCGTGAGAAACAGGGCGACTGAAACAGAGGGGCTGAAACAGAGGGGCTGAAACAGAGAGCGCGAAGCAGAGGGACTGAAACAGATGGCAAGAAACAGAGGGGCTGAAACAGAGGGCGAGAAACAGAGGGGCTGAATCAGAGGGGCAGAAACAGAGGGCGAGAAACAGAGGGGCTGAAACAGAGGGTGAGAAACAGAGGGACTGAAACAGAGGGGCTGAAACAGAGGGTGAGAAACAGAGGGGCTGAAACAGAGGGCGAGAAACAGAGGGGCTGAAACAGAGGGGATGAAACAGAGGGGCTGAATCAGAGGGGCTGATTTAGAGGGGCTGAAACAGAGGGGCTGAATCAGAGGGGCGAAAACAGAGGGCGAGAAACAGAGGGGCTGAAACAGAGGGCGAGAAACAGAGGGGCTGAAACAGAGGGTCTGAAACAGAGAGCGCGAAACAGAGGGGCTGAAACAGAGGGCGAGAAACTGAGCGGCTGAAACAGAGGGCGAGAAACAGAGGGGCTGAAACAGAGGGGCTGAAACAGAGGGGCTGAAAGAGAGAGTGCGAAACAGAGGGGCAGAAACAGAGGGCGAGAAACAGAGGGGCTGAAACAGAGGGCGTGAAACAGAGGGGCTGAAACAGAGGGGCTGAAACAGAGGGGCTGAAACAGAGGGGCTGTAACAGTGGGGCTGAAACAGAGGGGCTGAAACAGAGGGCGAGAAATAGAGGGGCTGAAACACAGGGCGAGAAACAGAGGGGCTGAAACAGAGGTCGAGAAACAGAGGGGCCGAAACAGAGTGGCTGAAACAGAGTGGCTGAAACAGAGGGCGAGAAACAGAGAGGCTGAAACAGAGGGCGAGAAACAGAGAGGCTGAAACAGAGGGCGAGAAACAGAGGGGCTGAAACAGAGGGGCTGAAACAGAGGGGTTAAACAGAGGGGCTGAAACAGAGGGGCTGAAAACGAGAGCGAGAAACAGAGGGGCTGAAACAGAGGGCCAGAAACAGAGGGCGAGAAACAGAGGGACTGAAACAGAGGGGCAGAAACAGAGGGGCTGAAACAGAGGGGCTGAAACAGAAGGCGAGAAACAGAGGGGCTGAAACAGAGGGGCTGAAACAGAGGGGCTGAAACAAAGCGGCTGATATAGAGGGTGAGAAACAGAGGGGCTGAAACAGAGGGCGAGAAATAGAGGGGCTGAAACAGAGGGGCTGAAACAGAGGGGCTGAAACAGAGGGCGAGAAACAGAGGGGCTGAAAAAGAGGGTGAGAAACAGAGGGGCTGAAACAGAGGGCGAGAAACAGATGGGCTGAATCAGAGGGGCTGAAACAGAGGGCGTGAAACAGAGGGGCTGAAATAGAGGGCGAGAAACAGTGGGGCTGAAACAGAGGGGCTGAAACAGAGGGTGAGAAAGAGAGGGGCTGAAACAGAGGGCGAGAAACAGAGGGGCTGAAACAGAGGGGCTGAAACAGAGGGGCTGAATCAGAGGGGCTGATTCAGAGGGGCTGAAACAGTGCGGCTGAATCAGAGGGGCTGAAACAGAGGGCGAGAAACAGAGGGGCAGAAACAGAGGGCGAGAAACAGAGGGGCTGAAACAGAAGGGCTGAAACAGAGAGCGCGAAACAGAGGGGCTGAAACAGAGGGCGAGAAACAGAGGGGCTGAAACAGAGGGCGAGAAACAGAGGGGCTGAAACAGAGGGCAAGAAACAGAGGGTCTGAAACAGAGTGGCTGAAACAGAAGTGCTGAAACAGAGGGGCTGCAACAGAGGGCGAGAAACAGAGGGGCTGAATCAGAGGGGCTGAATCAGAGTGGCTGAAACAGACGGGCTGATTCAGAGTGCTAGAAACAGAGGGGCTGAATCAGAGGGCGAGAAACAAAGGGCGAGAAACAGAGGGTCTGAAACAGAGTGGCTGAAACAGAAGGGCTGCAACAGAGGGGCTGAAACAGAGGGCGAGAAACAGAGGGGCTGAATCAGAGGGGCTGAATCAGAGGGGCTGAAACAGACGGGCTGAAACAGAGTGCTAGAAACAGATGGGCTGAAACAGAGGGCGAGAAACAGAGGGCGAGAAACAGAGGGGCTGAAACAGAGGGGCTGAAACAAAGCGGCTGATATAGAGGGTGAGAAACAGAGGGACTGAAACAGAGGGCGAGAAACAGAGGGGCTGAAACAGAGGGGCTGAAACAGAGGGGCTGAAACAGAGGGCGAGAAACGGAGAGGCTGAAACAGAGGGCGAGAAACAGAGGGGCTTAAACAGAGGGGCTGAAACAGAGAGCGCGAAACAGAGGGGCTGAAACAGAGGGCAAGAAACAGAGGGGCTGAAACAGAGGGGCTGAATCAGAGGGGCTGAAACAGAGGGCCAGAAACAGAGGGGCTGAAAAAGAGAACGAGAAACAGAGGGGCAGAAACAGAGGGCGAGAAACAGAGTGGCTGAAACAGAGGGGCTGAAACAGAGGGCGAGAAACAGAGGGGCTGAAACAGAGGGCGAGAAACAGAGGGGCTGAAACAGAGGGGCAGAAACATAGGGGCTGAAACAGAGTGGCTTAAACAGAGGGCGAGAAACAGAGGGGCTGAATCAGAGGGGCTGAATCAGAGGGACTGAAACAGAGGGGCTGAAACAGAGGGCGAGAAACAAAGGGGCTGAAACAGCGGGCGAGAAACAGAGGGGCTGAAACAGAGGGGCTGAAACAGAGTGGCTGAAACAGACGGGCTGAAACAGAGAGCCTGAAACAGAGGGCGAGAAACAGAGGTTCTGAAACAGAGGGCGAAAATCAGAGAGGCTGAAACAGAGGGCGAGAAAGAGAGGGTGAGAAACAGAGGGCGAGAAACAGAGGGGATGACACAGAGGGGCTGAAACAGAGGGGCTGAAATAGAGGGGCTGAAACAGATGGGCTGAATCAGAGGGGCTGAAACAGAGGGGCTGAAACAGAGGGCGAGAAACAGAGAGGCTGAAACAGAGGGCGAGAAACAGAGGGGCTGAAACAGAGGGCAAGAAACAGAGGGGCTGAAACAGAGGGCGAGAAACAGAGGGGCTGAAACAGAGGGGCTGAAACAGAGGGGCTGAAACAGTGGGCGAGAAACAGAGAGGCTGAAACAGAGGGCGAGAAACAGAGGGGCTGAAACAGAGGGCGAGAAACAGAGGGGCTGAAACAGAGGGGCTGAAACAGAGGGGCTGAAACAGAGGGGCTGAAACAGAGGGCGAGAAACAGAGGGGCTGAAACAGAGGGCGAGAAAAGAGGGACTGAAACAGAGGGCGAGAAACAGAGGGGCTGAAACAGAGGGGCTGAAACAGAGGGGCTGAAACAGAGGGCAAGAAACAGATGGGCTGAAAAAGAGGGCGAGAAACAGAGGGGCTGAATCAGAGGGGCTGATTCAGAGGGGCTGAAACAGAGGGGCTGAATCAGAGGGGCGGAAACAGAGGGCGAGAAACAGAGGGGCAGAAACAGAGGGCGAGAAACAGAGGGGCTGAAACAGAGCGGCTGAAAGAGAGAGCGCGAAACAGAGGGGCTGAAACAGAAGGCGAGAAACAGAGGGGCTGAAACAGAGGGGTTGAAACAGAGGGTGAGAAACAGGGGGGCTGAAACAGAGGGCGAGAAACAGAGGGGCTGAAACAGAGGGGCTGAAACAGAGTGGCTGAATCAGAGGGGCTGATTCAGAGGGGCTGAAACACAGGGGCTGAATCAGGGGGGCGGAAACAGAGGGCGAGAAACAGAGGGGCAGAAGCAGAGGGCGAGAAACAGAGGGGCTGAAGCAGAGGGGCTGAAACAGAGAGCGCGAAACAGAGGGGCTGAAACAGAGGGCGAGAAACAGAGGGGCTGAAACAGAGGGCGAGAAACAGACGGGCTGAAACAGAGGGCGAGAAACAGACGGGCAGAAACAGAGGGCGAGAAACAGAGGGGCTGAAACAGAGGGGCTGAAACAGAGAGCGCGAAGCAGAGGGACTGAAACAGAGGGCAAGAAACAGAGGGGCTGAAACAGAGGGCGAGAAACAGAGGGGCTGAATCAGAGGGGCAGAAACAGAGGGCGAGAAACAGAGGGGCTGAAACAGAGGGTGAGAAACAGAGGGACTGAAACAGAGGGGCTGAAACAGAGGGTGAGAAACAGAGGGGCTGAAACAGAGGGCGAGAAACAGAGGGGCTGAAACAGAGGACGAGAAACAGAGGGCGTAAAACAGAGGGGCTGAAAAAGAGTAGCTGAAACAGAGGGGCTGAATCAGAGGGGCGAAAACAGAGGGCGAGAAACAGAGGGGCTGAAAAAGAAGGCGAGAAACAGAGGGGCTGAAACAGAGGGGCTGAAACAGAGAGCGCGAAACAGAGGGGCTGAAACAGAGGGCGAGAAACAGAGCGGCTGAAACAGAGGGCGAGAAACAGAGGGGCTGAAACAGAGGGGCTGAAACAGAGGGGCTGAAACAGAGGGCGAGAAACAGAGGGGCTGAAACAGAGGGCGAGAAACAGAGGGGCTGAAACAGAGGGCGAGAAACAGAGGGGCTGAAACAGAGGGACTGAAACAGAGGGGCTGAAACAGAGGGGCTGAAACAGAGGGCGAAAAACAGAGGGGCTGAAACAGAGGGCGAGAAACAGAGGGGCTGAAACAGACGGGCTGAAACAGAGGGGCTGAAACAGAGGGCGAGAAATAGAGGGGCTGAAACAGAGGGCGAGAAACAGAGGGGCTGAAACAGAGGGGCTGAAACAGAGGGGCTGAAACAGAGGGCAAGAAACAGAGGGGCTGAAAAAGAGGGCGAGAAACAGAGGGGCTGAAACAGAGGGGCTGGAACAGAGGGGCAGAAACAGAGGGCGAGAAACAGAGGTGCTGAAACAGAGGGGTTGAAACAGAGGGTGAGAAACAGGGGGGCTGAAACAGAGGGCGAGAAACAGAGGGGCTGAAACAGAGGGGCTGAAACAGAGGGGCTGAATCAGAGGGGCTGATTCAGAGGGGCTGAAACAGAGGGGCTGAATCAGGGGGGCGGAAACAGAGGGCGAGAAACAGAGGGGCAGAAGCAGAGGGCGAGAAACAGAGGGGCTGAAGCAGAGTGGCTGAAACAGAGAGCGCGAAACAGAGGGGCTGAAACAGAGGGCGAGAAACAGAGGGGCTGAAACAGAGGGCGAGAAACAGAGGGGCTGAAACAGAGGGCGAGAAACAGAGGGGCTGAAACAGAGGGGCTGAAACAGAGAGCGCGAAGCAGAGGGACTGAAACAGAGGGCAAGAAACAGAGGGGCTGAAACAGAGGGCGAGAAACAGAGGGGCTGAATCAGAGGGGCAGAAACAGAGGGCGAGAAACAGTGGGGCTGAAACAGAGCGTGAGAAACAGAGGGACTGAAACAGAGGGGCTGAAACAGAGGGGCTGAAACAGAGAGCGCGAAGCAGAGGGACTGAAACAGATGGCAAGAAACAGAGGGGCTGAAACAGAGGGCGAGAAACAGAGGGGCTGAATCAGAGGGGCAGAAACAGAGGGCGAGAAACAGAGGGGCTGAAACAGAGGGTGAGAAACAGAGGGACTGAAACAGAGGGGCTGAAACAGAGGGTGAGAAACAGAGGGGCTGAAACAGAGGGCGAGAAACAGAGGGGCTGAAACAGAGGGGATGAAACAGAGGGGCTGAATCAGAGGGGCTGATTTAGAGGGGCTGAAACAGAGGGGCTGAATCAGAGGGGCGAAAACAGAGGGCGAGAAACAGAGGGGCTGAAACAGAGGGCGAGAAACAGAGGGGCTGAAACAGAGGGTCTGAAACAGAGAGCGCGAAACAGAGGGGCTGAAACAGAGGGCGAGAAACAGAGCGGCTGAAACAGAGGGCGAGAAACAGAGGGGCTGAAACAGAGGGGCTGAAACAGAGGGGCTGAATCAGAGGGGCTGATTCAGAGGGGCTGAAACAGAGGGGCTGAATCAGAGGGGCTGAAACAGAGGGGCTGAAACAGAGGGGCTGTAACAGTGGGGCTGAAACAGAGGGGCTGAAACAGAGGGCGAGAAATAGAGGGGCTGAAACACAGGGCGAGAAACAGAGGGGCTGAAACAGAGGTCGAGAAACAGAGGGGCCGAAACAGAGTGGCTGAAACAGAGTGGCTGAAACAGAGGGCGAGAAACAGAGAGGCTGAAACAGAGGGCGAGAAACAGAGAGGCTGAAAGAGAGAGCGCGAAACAGAGGGGCAGAAACAGAGGGCGAGAAACAGAGGGGCTGAAACAGAGGGCGTGAAACAGAGGGGCTGAAACAGAGGGGCTGAAACAGAGGGGCTGAAACAGAGGGGCTGTAACAGTGGGGATGAAACAGAGGGGCTGAAACAGAGGGCGAGAAATAGAGGGGCTGAAACACAGGGCGAGAAACAGAGGGGCTGAAACAGAGGTCGAGAAACAGAGGGGCCGAAACAGAGTGGCTGAAACAGAGTGGCTGAAACAGAGGGCGAGAAACAGAGAGGCTGAAACAGAGGGCGAGAAACAGAGAGGCTGAAACAGAGGGCGAGAAACAGAGGGGCTGAAACAGAGGGGCTGAAACAGAGGGGCTGAAACAGAGGGGCTGAAAACGAGAGCGAGAAACAGAGGGGATGAAACAGAGGGCCAGAAACAGAGGGCGAGAAACAGAGGGACTGAAACAGAGGGGCAGAAACAGAGGGGCTGAAACAGAGGGGCTGAAACAGAGGGGCTGTAACAGTGGGGCTGAAACAGAGGGGCTGAAACAGAGGGCAAGAAATAGAGGGGCTGAAACACAGGGCGAGAAACAGAGGGGCTGAAACAGAGGTCGAGAAACAGAGGTTGCCGAAACAGAGTGGCTGAAACAGAGTGGCTGAAACAGAGGGCGAGAAACAGAGGGGCTGAAAAAGAGGGTGACAAACAGAGGGGCTGAAACAGAGGGCGAGAAACAGATGGGCTGAATCAGAGGGGCTGAAACAGAGGGCGTGAAACAGAGGGGCTGAAATAGAGGGCGAGAAACAGTGGGGCTGAAACAGAGGGGCTGAAACAGAGGGTGAGAAAGAGAGGGGCTGAAACAGAGGGCGAGAAACAGAGGGGCTGAAACAGAGGGGCTGAAACAGAGGGGCTGAATCAGAGGGGCTGATTCAGAGGGGCTGAAACAGTGCGGCTGAATCAGAGGGGCTGAAACAGCGGGCGAGAAACAGAGGGGCAGAAACAGAGGGCGAGAAACAGAGGGGCTGAAACAGAAGGGCTGAAACAGAGAGCGCGAAACAGAGGGGCTGAAACAGAGGGCGAGAAACAGAGGGGCTGAAACAGAGGGCGAGAAACAGAGAGGCTGAAACAGAGGGCAAGAAACAGAGGGTCTGAAACAGAGTGGCTGAAACAGAAGTGCTGAAACAGAGGGGCTGAAACAGAGGGCGAGAAACAGAGGGGCTGAATCAGAGGGGCTGAATCAGAGGGGCTGAAACAGACGGGCTGATTCAGAGTGCTAGAAACAGAGGGGCTGAATCAGAGGGCGAGAAACAAAGGGCGAGAAACAGAGGGTCTGAAACAGAGGGGCTGAAACAGAGAGCGCGAAACAGAGGGGCTGAAACAGAGGGCGAGAAACAGAGCGGCTGAAACAGAGGGCGAGAAACAGAGGGGCTGAAACAGAGGGGCTGAAACAGAGGGGCTGAAACAGAGGGCGAGAAACAGAGGGGCTGAAACAGAGGGCGAGAAACAGAGGGGCTGAAACAGAGGGCGAGAAACAGAGGGGCTGAAACAGAGGGACTGAAACAGAGGGGCTGAAACAGAGGGGCTGAAACAGAGGGCGAAAAACAGAGGGGCTGAAACAGAGGGCGAGAAACAGAGGGGCTGAAACAGACGGGCTGAAACAGAGGGGCTGAAACAGAGGGCGAGAAATAGAGGGGCTGAAACAGAGGGCGAGAAACAGAGGGGCTGAAACAGAGGGCGAGAAACAGAGGGGCTGAAACAGAGGGGCTGAAACAGAGGGGCTGAAACAGAGGGCAAGAAACAGAGGGGCTGAAAAAGAGGGCGAGAAACAGAGGGGCTGAAACAGAGGGGCTGGAACAGAGGGCGAGAAACAGAGTGGCTGAAACAGAGGGGCTGAAACAGAGGGGCTGAATCAGAGGGGCTGATTCAGAGGGGCTGAAACAGAGGAGCTGAATCAGAGGGGCGGAAACAGAGGGCGAGAAACAGAGGGGCAGAAACAGAGGGCGAGAAACAGAGGGGCTGAAACAGAGGGGCTGAAAGAGAGAGCGCGAAACAGAGGGGCAGAAACAGAGGGCGAGAAACAGAGGTGCTGAAACAGAGGGGTTGAAACAGAGGGTGAGAAACAGGGGGGCTGAAACAGAGGGCGAGAAACAGAGGGGCTGAATCAGAGGGGCTGATTCAGAGGGGCTGAATCAGAGGGGCTGAATCAGGGGGGCGGAAACAGAGGGCGAGAAACAGAGGGGCAGAAGCAGAGGGCGAGAAACAGAGGGGCTGAAGCAGAGTGGCTGAAACAGAGAGCGCGAAACAGAGGGGCTGAAACAGAGGGCGAGAAACAGAGGGGCTGAAACAGAGGGCGAGAAACAGAGGGGCTGAAACAGAGGGCGAGAAACAGAGGGGCTGAAACAGAGGGGCTGAAACAGAGAGCGCGAAGCAGAGGGACTGAAACAGAGGGCAAGAAACAGAGGGGCTGAAACAGAGGGCGAGAAACAGAGGGGCTGAATCAGAGGGGCAGAAACAGAGGGCGAGAATCAGAGGGGCTGAAACAGAGCGTGAGAAACAGAGGGACTGAAACAGAGGGGCTGAAACAGAGGGGCTGAAACAGAGAGCGCGAAGCAGAGGGACTGAAACAGATGGCAAGAAACAGAGGGGCTGAAACAGAGGGCGAGAAACAGAGGGGCTGAATCAGAGGGGCAGAAACAGAGGGCGAGAAACAGAGGGGCTGAAACAGAGGGTGAGAAACAGAGGGACTGAAACAGAGGGGCTGAAACAGAGGGTGAGAAACAGAGGGGCTGAAACAGAGGGCGAGAAACAGAGGGGCTGAAACAGAGGGGATGAAACAGAGGGGCTGAATCAGAGGGGCTGATTTAGAGGGGCTGAAACAGAGGGGCTGAATCAGAGGGGCGAAAACACAGGGCGAGAAACAGAGGGGCTGAAACAGAGGGCGAGAAACAGAGGGGCTGAAACAGAGGGTCTGAAACAGAGAGCGCGAAACAGAGGGGCTGAAACAGAGGGCGAGAAACAGAGCGGCTGAAACAGAGGGCGAGAAACAGAGGGGCTGAAACAGAGGGGCTGAAACAGAGGGGCTGAATCAGAGGGGCTGATTCAGAGGGGCTGAAACAGAGGGGCTGAATCAGAGGGGCTGAAACAGAGGGGCTGAAACAGAGGGGCTGTAACAGTGGGGCTGAAACAGAGGGGCTGAAACAGAGGGCGAGAAATAGAGGGGCTGAAACACAGGGCGAGAAACAGAGGGGCTGAAACAGAGGTCGAGAAACAGAGGGGCCGAAACAGAGTGGCTGAAACAGAGTGGCTGAAACAGAGGGCGAGAAACAGAGAGGCTGAAACAGAGGGCGAGAAACAGAGAGGCTGAAAGAGAGAGCGCGAAACAGAGGGGCAGAAACAGAGGGCGAGAAACAGAGGGGCTGAAACAGAGGGCGTGAAACAGAGGGGCTGAAACAGAGGGGCTGAAACAGAGGGGCTGAAACAGAGGGGCTGTAACAGTGGGGATGAAACAGAGGGGCTGAAACAGAGGGCGAGAAATAGAGGGGCTGAAACACAGGGCGAGAAACAGAGGGGCTGAAACAGAGGTCGAGAAACAGAGGGGCCGAAACAGAGTGGCTGAAACAGAGTGGCTGAAACAGAGGGCGAGAAACAGAGAGGCTGAAACAGAGGGCGAGAAACAGAGAGGCTGAAACAGAGGGCGAGAAACAGAGGGGCTGAAACAGAGGGGCTGAAACAGAGGGGCTGAAACAGAGGGGCTGAAACAGAGGGGCTGAAAACGAGAGCGAGAAACAGAGGGGATGAAACAGAGGGCCAGAAACAGAGGGCGAGAAACAGAGGGACTGAAACAGAGGGGCAGAAACAGAGGGGCTGAAACAGAGGGGCTGAAACAGAGGGGCTGTAACAGTGGGGCTGAAACAGAGGGGCTGAAACAGAGGGCAAGAAATAGAGGGGCTGAAACACAGGGCGAGAAACAGAGGGGCTGAAACAGAGGTCGAGAAACAGAGGTTGCCGAAACAGAGTGGCTGAAACAGAGTGGCTGAAACAGAGGGCGAGAAACAGAGGGGCTGAAAAAGAGGGTGACAAACAGAGGGGCTGAAACAGAGGGCGAGAAACAGATGGGCTGAATCAGAGGGGCTGAAACAGAGGGCGTGAAACAGAGGGGCTGAAATAGAGGGCGAGAAACAGTGGGGCTGAAACAGAGGGGCTGAAACAGAGGGTGAGAAAGAGAGGGGCTGAAACAGAGGGCGAGAAACAGAGGGGCTGAAACAGAGGGGCTGAAACAGAGGGGCTGAATCAGAGGGGCTGATTCAGAGGGGCTGAAACAGTGCGGCTGAATCAGAGGGGCTGAAACAGCGGGCGAGAAACAGAGGGGCAGAAACAGAGGGCGAGAAACAGAGGGGCTGAAACAGAAGGGCTGAAACAGAGAGCGCGAAACAGAGGGGCTGAAACAGAGGGCGAGAAACAGAGGGGCTGAAACAGAGGGCGAGAAACAGAGAGGCTGAAACAGAGGGCAAGAAACAGAGGGTCTGAAACAGAGTGGCTGAAACAGAAGTGCTGAAACAGAGGGGCTGAAACAGAGGGCGAGAAACAGAGGGGCTGAATCAGAGGGGCTGAATCAGAGGGGCTGAAACAGACGGGCTGATTCAGAGTGCTAGAAACAGAGGGGCTGAATCAGAGGGCGAGAAACAAAGGGCGAGAAACAGAGGGTCTGAAACAGAGGGGCTGAAACAGAGAGCGCGAAACAGAGGGGCTGAAACAGAGGGCGAGAAACAGAGCGGCTGAAACAGAGGGCGAGAAACAGAGGGGCTGAAACAGAGGGGCTGAAACAGAGGGGCTGAAACAGAGGGCGAGAAACAGAGGGGCTGAAACAGAGGGCGAGAAACAGAGGGGCTGAAACAGAGGGCGAGAAACAGAGGGGCTGAAACAGAGGGACTGAAACAGAGGGGCTGAAACAGAGGGGCTGAAACAGAGGGCGAAAAACAGAGGGGCTGAAACAGAGGGCGAGAAACAGAGGGGCTGAAACAGACGGGCTGAAACAGAGGGGCTGAAACAGAGGGCGAGAAATAGAGGGGCTGAAACAGAGGGCGAGAAACAGAGGGGCTGAAACAGAGGGCGAGAAACAGAGGGGCTGAAACAGAGGGGCTGAAACAGAGGGGCTGAAACAGAGGGCAAGAAACAGAGGGGCTGAAAAAGAGGGCGAGAAACAGAGGGGCTGAAACAGAGGGGCTGGAACAGAGGGCGAGAAACAGAGTGGCTGAAACAGAGGGGCTGAAACAGAGGGGCTGAATCAGAGGGGCTGATTCAGAGGGGCTGAAACAGAGGAGCTGAATCAGAGGGGCGGAAACAGAGGGCGAGAAACAGAGGGGCAGAAACAGAGGGCGAGAAACAGAGGGGCTGAAACAGAGGGGCTGAAAGAGAGAGCGCGAAACAGAGGGGCAGAAACAGAGGGCGAGAAACAGAGGTGCTGAAACAGAGGGGTTGAAACAGAGGGTGAGAAACAGGGGGGCTGAAACAGAGGGCGAGAAACAGAGGGGCTGAATCAGAGGGGCTGATTCAGAGGGGCTGAATCAGAGGGGCTGAATCAGGGGGGCGGAAACAGAGGGCGAGAAACAGAGGGGCAGAAGCAGAGGGCGAGAAACAGAGGGGCTGAAGCAGAGTGGCTGAAACAGAGAGCGCGAAACAGAGGGGCTGAAACAGAGGGCGAGAAACAGAGGGGCTGAAACAGAGGGCGAGAAACAGAGGGGCTGAAACAGAGGGCGAGAAACAGAGGGGCTGAAACAGAGGGGCTGAAACAGAGAGCGCGAAGCAGAGGGACTGAAACAGAGGGCAAGAAACAGAGGGGCTGAAACAGAGGGCGAGAAACAGAGGGGCTGAATCAGAGGGGCAGAAACAGAGGGCGAGAAACAGAGGGGCTGAAACAGAGCGTGAGAAACAGAGGGACTGAAACAGAGGGGCTGAAACAGAGGGGCTGAAACAGAGAGCGCGAAGCAGAGGGACTGAAACAGATGGCAAGAAACAGAGGGGCTGAAACAGAGGGCGAGAAACAGAGGGGCTGAATCAGAGGGGCAGAAACAGAGGGCGAGAAACAGAGGGGCTGAAACAGAGGGTGAGAAACAGAGGGACTGAAACAGAGGGGCTGAAACAGAGGGTGAGAAACAGAGGGGCTGAAACAGAGGGCGAGAAACAGAGGGGCTGAAACAGAGGGGATGAAACAGAGGGGCTGAATCAGAGGGGCTGATTTAGAGGGGCTGAAACAGAGGGGCTGAATCAGAGGGGCGAAAACACAGGGCGAGAAACAGAGGGGCTGAAACAGAGGGCGAGAAACAGAGGGGCTGAAACAGAGGGTCTGAAACAGAGAGCGCGAAACAGAGGGGCTGAAACAGAGGGCGAGAAACAGAGCGGCTGAAACAGAGGGCGAGAAACAGAGGGGCTGAAACAGAGGGGCTGAAACAGAGGGGCTGAATCAGAGGGGCTGATTCAGAGGGGCTGAAACAGAGGGGCTGAATCAGAGGGGCTGAAACAGAGGGGCTGAAACAGAGGGGCTGTAACAGTGGGGCTGAAACAGAGGGGCTGAAACAGAGGGCGAGAAATAGAGGGGCTGAAACACAGGGCGAGAAACAGAGGGGCTGAAACAGAGGTCGAGAAACAGAGGGGCCGAAACAGAGTGGCTGAAACAGAGTGGCTGAAACAGAGGGCGAGAAACAGAGGGGCTGAAACAGAGGGGCTGAAACAGAGAGCGCGAAGCAGAGGGACTGAAACAGAGGGCAAGAAACAGAGGGGCTGAAACAGAGGGCGAGAAACAGAGGGGCTGAATCAGAGGGGCAGAAACAGAGGGCGAGAAACAGAGGGGCTGAAACAGAGCGTGAGAAACAGAGGGACTGAAACAGAGGGGCTGAAACAGAGGGGCTGAAACAGAGAGCGCGAAGCAGAGGGACTGAAACAGATGGCAAGAAACAGAGGGGCTGAAACAGAGGGCGAGAAACAGAGGGGCTGAATCAGAGGGGCAGAAACAGAGGGCGAGAAACAGAGGGGCTGAAACAGAGGGTGAGAAACAGAGGGACTGAAACAGAGGGGCTGAAACAGAGGGTGAGAAACAGAGGGGCTGAAACAGAGGGCGAGAAACAGAGGGGCTGAAACAGAGGGTCTGAAACAGAGAGCGCGAAACAGAGGGGCTGAAACAGAGGGCGAGAAACAGAGCGGCTGAAACAGAGGGCGAGAAACAGAGGGGCTGAAACAGAGGGGCTGAAACAGAGGGGCTGAATCAGAGGGGCTGATTCAGAGGGGCTGAAACAGAGGGGCTGAAACAGAGGGCGAGAAACAGAGGGGCTGAAACAGACGGGCTGAAACAGAGGGGCTGAAACAGAGGGCGAGAAATAGAGGGGCTGAAACAGAGGGCGAGAAACAGAGGGGCTGAAACAGAGGGCGAGAAACAGAGGGGCTGAAACAGAGGGGCTGAAACAGAGGGGCTGAAACAGAGGGCAAGAAACAGAGGGGCTGAAAAAGAGGGCGAGAAACAGAGGGGCTGAAACAGAGGGGCTGGAACAGAGGGCGAGAAACAGAGTGGCTGAAACAGAGGGGCTGAAACAGAGGGGCTGAATCAGAGGGGCTGATTCAGAGGGGCTGAAACAGAGGAGCTGAATCAGAGGGGCGGAAACAGAGGGCGAGAAACAGAGGGGCAGAAACAGAGGGCGAGAAACAGAGGGGCTGAAACAGAGGGGCTGAAAGAGAGAGCGCGAAACAGAGGGGCAGAAACAGAGGGCGAGAAACAGAGGTGCTGAAACAGAGGGGTTGAAACAGAGGGTGAGAAACAGGGGGGCTGAAACAGAGGGCGAGAAACAGAGGGGCTGAATCAGAGGGGCTGATTCAGAGGGGCTGAATCAGAGGGGCTGAATCAGGGGGGCGGAAACAGAGGGCGAGAAACAGAGGGGCAGAAGCAGAGGGCGAGAAACAGAGGGGCTGAAGCAGAGTGGCTGAAACAGAGAGCGCGAAACAGAGGGGCTGAAACAGAGGGCGAGAAACAGAGGGGCTGAAACAGAGGGCGAGAAACAGAGGGGCTGAAACAGAGGGCGAGAAACAGAGGGGCTGAAACAGAGGGGCTGAAACAGAGAGCGCGAAGCAGAGGGACTGAAACAGAGGGCAAGAAACAGAGGGGCTGAAACAGAGGGCGAGAAACAGAGGGGCTGAATCAGAGGGGCAGAAACAGAGGGCGAGAAACAGAGGGGCTGAAACAGAGCGTGAGAAACAGAGGGACTGAAACAGAGGGGCTGAAACAGAGGGGCTGAAACAGAGAGCGCGAAGCAGAGGGACTGAAACAGATGGCAAGAAACAGAGGGGCTGAAACAGAGGGCGAGAAACAGAGGGGCTGAATCAGAGGGGCAGAAACAGAGGGTGAGAAACAGAGGGGCTGAAACAGAGGGCGAGAAACAGAGGGGCTGAAACAGAGGGGATGAAACAGAGGGGCTGAATCAGAGGGGCTGATTTAGAGGGGCTGAAACAGAGGGGCTGAATCAGAGGGGCGAAAACACAGGGCGAGAAACAGAGGGGCTGAAACAGAGGGCGAGAAACAGAGGGGCTGAAACAGAGGGTCTGAAACAGAGAGCGCGAAACAGAGGGGCTGAAACAGAGGGCGAGAAACAGAGCGGCTGAAACAGAGGGCGAGAAACAGAGGGGCTGAAACAGAGGGGCTGAAACAGAGGGGCTGAATCAGAGGGGCTGATTCAGAGGGGCTGAAACAGAGGGGCTGAATCAGAGGGGCTGAAACAGAGGGGCTGAAACAGAGGGGCTGTAACAGTGGGGCTGAAACAGAGGGGCTGAAACAGAGGGCGAGAAATAGAGGGGCTGAAACAGATGGCAAGAAACAGAGGGGCTGAAACAGAGGGCGAGAAACAGAGGGGCTGAATCAGAGGGGCAGAAACAGAGGGTGAGAAACAGAGGGGCTGAAACAGAGGGCGAGAAACAGAGGGGCTGAAACAGAGGGGATGAAACAGAGGGGCTGAATCAGAGGGGCTGATTTAGAGGGGCTGAAACAGAGGGGCTGAATCAGAGGGGCGAAAACACAGGGCGAGAAACAGAGGGGCTGAAACAGAGGGCGAGAAACAGAGGGGCTGAAACAGAGGGTCTGAAACAGAGAGCGCGAAACAGAGGGGCTGAAACAGAGGGCGAGAAACAGAGCGGCTGAAACAGAGGGCGAGAAACAGAGGGGCTGAAACAGAGGGGCTGAAACAGAGGGGCTGAATCAGAGGGGCTGATTCAGAGGGGCTGAAACAGAGGGGCTGAATCAGAGGGGCTGAAACAGAGGGGCTGAAACAGAGGGGCTGTAACAGTGGGGCTGAAACAGAGGGGCTGAAACAGAGGGCGAGAAATAGAGGGGCTGAAACACAGGGCGAGAAACAGAGGGGCTGAAACAGAGGTCGAGAAACAGAGGGGCCGAAACAGAGTGGCTGAAACAGAGTGGCTGAAACAGAGGGCGAGAAACAGAGGGGCTGAAACAGAGGGGCTGAAACAGAGAGCGCGAAGCAGAGGGACTGAAACAGAGGGCAAGAAACAGAGGGGCTGAAACAGAGGGCGAGAAACAGAGGGGCTGAATCAGAGGGGCAGAAACAGAGGGCGAGAAACAGAGGGGCTGAAACAGAGCGTGAGAAACAGAGGGACTGAAACAGAGGGGCTGAAACAGAGGGGCTGAAACAGAGAGCGCGAAGCAGAGGGACTGAAACAGATGGCAAGAAACAGAGGGGCTGAAACAGAGGGCGAGAAACAGAGGGGCTGAAACAGAGGGCGAGAAACAGAGGGGCTGAAACAGAGGGTGAGAAACAGAGGGACTGAAACAGAGGGGCTGAAACAGAGGGTGAGAAACAGAGGGGCTGAAACAGAGGGCGAGAAACAGAGGGGCTGAAACAGAGGGGATGAAACAGAGGGGCTGAATCAGAGGGGCTGATTTAGAGGGGCTGAAACAGAGGGGCTGAATCAGAGGGGCGAAAACAGAGGGCGAGAAACAGAGGGGCTGAAACAGAGGGCGAGAAACAGAGGGGCTGAAACAGAGGGTCTGAAACAGAGAGCGCGAAACAGAGGGGCTGAAACAGAGGGCGAGAAACAGAGCGGCTGAAACAGAGGGCGAGAAACAGAGGGGCTGAAACAGAGGGGCTGAAACAGAGGGGCTGAATCAGAGGGGCTGATTCAGAGGGGCTGAAACAGAGGGGCTGAATCAGAGGGGCTGAAACAGAGGGGCTGAAACAGAGGGGCTGTAACAGTGGGGCTGAAACAGAGGGGCTGAAACAGAGGGCGAGAAATAGAGGGGCTGAAACACAGGGCGAGAAACAGAGGGGCTGAAACAGAGGTCGAGAAACAGAGGGGCCGAAACAGAGTGGCTGAAACAGAGTGGCTGAAACAGAGGGCGAGAAACAGAGAGGCTGAAACAGAGGGCGAGAAACAGAGAGGCTGAAAGAGAGAGCGCGAAACAGAGGGGCAGAAACAGAGGGCGAGAAACAGAGGGGCTGAAACAGAGGGCGTGAAACAGAGGTGCTGAAACAGAGGGGCTGAAACAGAGGGGCTGAAACAGAGGGGCTGTAACAGTGGGGCTGAAACAGAGGGGCTGAAACAGAGGGCGAGAAATAGAGGGGCTGAAACACAGGGCGAGAAACAGAGGGGCTGAAACAGAGGTCGAGAAAGAGAGGGGCCGAAACAGAGTGGCTGAAACAGAGTGGCTGAAACAGAGGGCGAGAAACAGAGAGGCTGAAACAGAGGGCGAGAAACAGAGAGGCTGAAACAGAGGGCGAGAAACAGAGGGGCTGAAACAGAGGGGCTGAAACAGAGGGGCTGAAACAGAGGGGCTGAAACAGAGGGGCTGAAAACGAGAGCGAGAAACAGAGGGGCTGAAACAGAGGGCCAGAAACAGAGGGCGAGAAACAGAGGGACTGAAACAGAGGGGCAGAAACAGAGGGGCTGAAACAGAGGGGCTGAAACAGAGGGGCTGTAACAGTGGGGCTGAAACAGAGGGGCTGAAACAGATGGCAAGAAATAGAGGGGCTGAAACACAGGGCGAGAAACAGAGGGGCTGAAACAGAGGTCGAGAAACAGAGGTTGCCGAAACAGAGTGGCTGAAACAGAGTGGCTGAAACAGAGGGCGAGAAACAGAGGGGCTGAAAAAGAGGGTGAGAAACAGAGGGGCTGAAACAGAGGGCGAGAAACAGATGGGCTGAATCAGAGGGGCTGAAACAGAGGGCGTGAAACAGAGGGGCTGAAATAGAGGGCGAGAAACAGTGGGGCTGAAACAGAGGGGCTGAAACAGAGGGTGAGAAAGAGAGGGGCTGAAACAGAGGGCGAGAAACAGAGGGGCTGAAACAGAGGGGCTGAAACAGAGGGGCTGAATCAGAGGGGCTGATTCAGAGGGGCTGAAACAGTGCGGCTGAATCAGAGGGGCTGAAACAGAGGGCGAGAAACAGAGGGGCAGAAACAGAGGGCGAGAAACAGAGGGGCTGAAACAGAAGGGCTGAAACAGAGAGCGCGAAACAGAGGGGCTGAAACAGAGGGCGAGAAACAGAGGGGCTGAAACAGAGGGCGAGAAACAGAGGGGCTGAAACAGAGGGCAAGAAACAGAGGGTCTGAAACAGAGTGGCTGAAACAGAAGTGCTGAAACAGAGGGGCTGAAACAGAGGGCGAGAAACAGAGGGGCTGAATCAGAGGGGCTGAATCAGAGGGGCTGAAACAGACGGGCTGATTCAGAGTGCTAGAAACAGAGGGGCTGAATCAGAGGGCGAGAAACAAAGGGCGAGAAACAGAGGGTCTGAAACAGAGTGGCTGAAACAGAAGGGCTGAAACAGAGGGGCTGAAACAGAGGGCGAGAAACAGAGGGGCTGAATCAGAGGGGCTGAATCAGAGGGGCTGAAACAGACGGGCTGAAACAGAGTGCAAGAAACAGATGGGCTGAAACAGAGGGCGAGAAACAGAGGGCGAGAAACAGAGGGGCTGAAACAGAGGGGCTGAAACAGAGGGGCTGAAACAAAGCGGCTGATATAGAGGGTGAGAAACAGAGGGACTGAAACAGAGGGCGAGAAACAGAGGGGCTGAAACAGAGGGGCTGAAACAGAGGGGCTGAAACAGAGGGCGAGAAACGGAGAGGCTGAAACAGAGGGCGAGAAACAGAGGGGCTTAAACCGAGGGGCTGAAACAGAGAGCGCGAAACAGAGGGGCTGAAACAGAGGGCAAGAAACAGAGGGGCTGAAACAGAGGGGCTGAATCAGAGGGGCTGAAACAGAGGGCCAGAAACAGAGGGGCTGAAAAAGAGAACGAGAAACAGAGGGGCAGAAACAGAGGGCGAGAAACAGAGTGGCTGAAACAGAGGGGCTGAAACAGAGGGCGAGAAACAGAGGGGCTGAAACAGAGGGCGAGAAACAGAGGGGCTGAAACAGAGGGGCAGAAACATAGGGGCTGAAACAGAGTGGCTTAAACAGAGGGCGAGAAACAGAGGGGCTGAATCAGAGGGGCTGAATCAGAGGGACTGAAACAGAGGGGCTGAAACAGAGGGCGAGAAACAAAGGGGCTGAAACAGCGGGCGAGAAACAGAGGGGCTGAAACAGAGGGGCTGAAACAGAGTGGCTGAAACAGACGGGCTGAAACAGAGAGCCTGAAACAGAGGGTGAGAAACAGAGGTGCTGAAACAGAGGGCAAAAATCAGAGAGGCTGAAACAGAGGGCGAGAAAGAGAGGGTGAGAAACAGAGGGCGAGAAACAGAGGGGATGACACAGAGGGGCTGAAACAGAGCGGCTGAAATAGAGGGGCTGAAACAGATGGGCTGAATCAGAGGGGCTGAAACAGAGGGGCTGAAACAGAGGGCGAGAAACAGAGAGGCTGAAACAGAGGGCGAGAAACAGAGGGGCTGAAACAGAGGGCAAGAAACAGAGGGGCTGAAACAGAGGGCGAGAAACAGAGGGGCTGAAACAGAGGGGCTGAAACAGAGGGGCTGAAACAGTGGGCGAGAAACAGAGAGGCTGAAACAGAGGGCGAGAAACAGAGGGGCTGAAACAGAGGGCGAGAAACAGAGGGGCTGAAACAGAGGGCGAGAAACAGAGGGGCTGAAACAGAGGGGCTGAAACAGAGGGCGAGAAACAGAGGGGCTGAAACAGAGGGCGAGAAACAGAGGGGCTGAAACAGAGGGCGAGAAACAGAGGGCGAGAAACAGAGGGACTGAAACAGAGGGGCTGAAACAGAGGGGCTGAAACAGAGGGCGAGAAACAGAGGGGCTGAAACAGAGGGCGAGAAACAGAGGGGCTGAAACAGAGGGGCTGAAACAGAGGGGCTGAAACAGAGGGCAAGAAACAGATGGGCTGAAAAAGAGGGCGAGAAACAGAGGGGCTGAATCAGAGGGGCTGATTCAGAGGGGCTGAAACAGAGGGGCTGAATCAGAGGGGCGGAAACAGAGGGCGAGAAACAGAGGGGCAGAAACAGAGGGCGAGACACAGAGGGGCTGAAACAGAGCGGCTGAAAGAGAGAGCGCGAAACAGAGGGGCTGAAACAGAAGGCGAGAAACAGAGGGGCTGAAACAGAGGGGTTGAAACAGAGGGTGAGAAACAGGGGGGCTGAAACAGAGGGCGAGAAACAGAGGGGCTGAAACAGAGGGGCTGAAACAGAGGGGCTGAATCAGAGGGGCTGATTCAGAGTGGCTGAAACAGAGGGGCTGAATCAGGGGGGCGGAAACAGAGGGCGAGAAACAGAGGGGCAGAAGCAGAGGGCGAGAAACAGAGGGGCTGAAGCAGAGGGGCTGAAACAGAGAGCGCGAAACAGAGGGGCTGAAACAGAGGGCGAGAAACAGAGGGGCTGAAACAGAGGGCGAGAAACAGACGGGCTGAAACAGAGGGCGAGAAACAGACGGGCAGAAACAGAGGGCGAGAAACAGAGGGGCTGAAACAGAGGGGCTGAAACAGAGAGCGCGAAGCAGAGGGACTGAAACAGAGGGCAAGAAACAGAGGGGCTGAAACAGAGGGCGAGAAACAGAGGGGCTGAAACAGAGGGCGAGAAATAGAGGGGCTGAAACAGAGGGCGAGAAACAGAGGGGCTGAAACAGAGGGCGAGAAACAGAGGGGCTGAAACAGAGGGGCTGAAACAGAGGGGCTGAAACAGAGAGCAAGAAACAGATGGGCTGAAAAAGAGGGCGAGAAACAGAGGGGCTGAATCAGAGGGGCTGATTCAGAGGGGCTGAAACAGAGGGGCTGAATCAGAGGGGCGGAAACAGAGGGCGAGAAACAGAGGGGCAGAAACAGAGGGCGAGAAACAGAGGGGCTGAAACAGAGCGGCTGAAAGAGAGAGCGCGAAACAGAGGGGCTGAAACAGAAGGCGAGAAACAGAGGGGCTGAAACAGAGGGGTTGAAACAGAGGGTGAGAAACAGGGGGGCTGAAACAGAGGGCGAGAAACAGAGGGGCTGAAACAGAGGGGCTGAAACAGAGTGGCTGAATCAGAGGGGCTGATTCAGAGGGGCTGAAACAGAGGGGCTGAATCAGGGGGGCGGAAACAGAGGGCGAGAAACAGAGGGGCAGAAGCAGAGGGCGAGAAACAGAGGGGCTGAAGCAGAGGGGCTGAAACAGAGAGCGCGAAACAGAGGGGCTGAAACAGAGGGCGAGAAACAGAGGGGCTGAAACAGAGGGCGAGAAACAGACGGGCAGAAACAGAGGGCGAGAAACAGAGGGGCTGAAACAGAGGGGCTGAAACAGAGAGCGCGAAGCAGAGGGACTGAAACAGAGGCCAAGAAACAGAGGGGCTGAAACAGAGGGCGAGAAACAGAGGGGCTGAATCAGAGGGGCAGAAACAGAGGGCGAGAAACAGAGGGGCTGAAACAGAGGGTGAGAAACAGAGGGACTGAAACAGAGGGGCTGAAACAGAGGGTGAGAAACAGAGGGGCTGAAACAGAGGGCGAGAAACAGAGGGGCTGAAACAGAGGATGAGAAACAGAGGGCGTGAAACAGAGGGGCTGAAAAAGAGGGGCTGAAACAGAGGGGCTGAATCAGAGGGGCGAAAACAGAGGGCGAGAAACAGAGGGGCTGAAAAAGAGGGCGAGAAACAGAGGGGCTGAAACAGAGGGGCTGAAACAGAGAGCGCGAAACAGAGGGGCTGAAACAGAGGGCGAGAAACAGAGCGGCTGAAACAGAGGGCGAGAAACAGAGGGGCTGAAACAGAGGGGCTGAAACAGAGGGGCTGAAACAGAGGGCGAGAAACAGAGGGGCTGAAACAGAGGGCGAGAAACAGAGGGGCTGAAACAGAGGGCGAGAAACAGAGGGCGAGAAACAGAGGGACTGAAACAGAGGGGCTGAAACAGAGGGGCTGAAACAGAGGGCGAAAAACAGAGGGGCTGAAACAGAGGGCGAGAAACAGAGGGGCTGAAACAGACGGGCTGAAACAGAGGGGCTGAAACAGAGGGCGAGAAATAGAGGGGCTGAAACAGAGGGCGAGAAACAGAGGGGCTGAAACAGAGGGCGAGAAACAGAGGGGCTGAAACAGAGGGGCTGAAACAGAGGGGCTGAAACAGAGGGCAAGAAACAGAGGGGCTGAAAAAGAGGGCGAGAAACAGAGGGGCTGAAACAGAGGGGCTGGAACAGAGGGCGAGAAACAGAGTGGCTGAAACAGAGGGCGAGAAACAGAGGGGCTGAAACAGAGGGCAAGAAACAGAGGGGCTGAAACAGAGGGCGAGAAACAGAGGGGCTGAAACAGAGGGGCTGAAACAGAGGGGCTGAAACAGTGGGCGAGAAACAGAGAGGCTGAAACAGAGGGCGAGAAACAGAGGGGCTGAAACAGAGGGCGAGAAACAAAGGGGCTGAAACAGAGGGCGAGAAACAGAGGGGCTGAAACAGAGGGGCTGAAACAGAGGGGCTGAAACAGAGGGGCTGAAACAGTGGGCGAGAAACAGAGGGGCTGAAACAGAGGGCGAGAAACAGTGGGGCTGAAACAGAGGGCGAGAAACAGAGGGCGAGAAACAGAGGGACTGAAACAGAGGGGCTGAAACAGAGGGGCTGAAACAGAGGGCGAGAAACAGAGGGGCTGAAACAGAGGGCGAGAAACAGAGGGGCTGAAACAGTGGGGCTGAAACAGAGGGGCTGAAACAGAGGGCGAGAAATAGAGGGGCTGAAACAGAGGGCGAGAAACAGAGGGGCTGAAACAGAGGGCGAGAAACAGAGGGGCTGAAACAGAGGGGCTGAAACAGAGGGGCTGAAACAAAGGGCAAGAAACAGATGGGCTGAAAAAGAGGGCGAGAAACAGAGGGGCTGAATCAGAGGGGCTGATTCAGAGGGGCTGAAACAGAGGGGCTGAATCAGAGGGGCGGAAACAGAGGGCGAGAAACAGAGGGGCAGAAACAGAGGGCGAGAAACAGAGGGGCTGAAACAGAGCGGCTGAAAGAGAGAGCGCGAAACAGAGGGGCTGAAACAGAAGGCGAGAAACAGAGGGGCTGAAACAGAGGGGTTGAAACAGAGGGTTAGAAACAGGGGGGCTGAAACAGAGGGCGAGAAACAGAGGGGCTGAAACAGAGGGGCTGAAACAGAGGGGCTGAATCAGAGGGGCAGATTAAGACGGGCTGAAACAGAGGGGCTGAATCAGGGGGGCGGAAACAGAGGGCGAGAAACAGAGGGGCAGAAGCAGAGGGCGAGAAACAGAGGGGCTGAAGCAGAGGGGCTGAAACACAGAGCGCGAAACAGAGGGGCTGAAACAGAGGGCGAGAAACAGAGGGGCTGAAACAGAGGGCGAGAAACAGACGGACTGAAACAGAGGGCGAGAAACAGACGGGCAGAAACAGAGGGCGAGAAACAGAGGGGCTGAAACAGAGGGGCTGAAACAGAGAGCGCGAAGCAGAGGGACTGAAACAGAGGGCAAGAAACAGAGGGGCTGAAACAGAGGGCGAGAAACAGAGGGGCTGAATCAGAGGGGCAGAAACAGAGGGCGAGAAACAGAGGGGCTGAAACAGAGGGTGAGAAACAGAGGGACTGAAACAGAGGGGCTGAAACAGAGGGTGAGAAACAGAGGGGCTGAAACAGAGGGCGAGAAACAGAGGGGCTGAAACAGAGGACGAGAAACAGAGGGCGTGAAACAGAGGGGCTGAAAAAGAGGGGCTGAAACAGAGGGGCTGAATCAGAGGGGCGAAAACAGAGGGCGAGAAACAGAGGGGCTGAAAAAGAGGGCGAGAAACAGAGGGGCTGAAACAGAGGGGCTGAAACAGAGAGCGCGAAACAGAGGGGCTGAAACAGAGGGCGAAAAACAGAGCGGCTGAAACAGAGGGCGAGAAACAGAGGGGCTGAAACAGAGGGGCTGAAACAGAGGGGCTGAAACAGAGGGCGAGAAACAGAGGGGCTGAAACAGAGGGCGAGAAACAGAGGGGCTGAAACAGAGGGCGAGAAACAGAGGGCGAGAAACAGAGGGACTGAAACAGAGGGGCTGAAACAGAGGGGCTGAAACAGAGGGCGAAAAACAGAGGGGCTGAAACAGAGGGCGAGAAACAGAGGGGCTGAAACAGTGGGGCTGAAACAGAGGGGCTGAAACAGAGGGCGAGAAATAGAGGGGCTGAAACAGAGGGCGAGAAACAGAGGGGCTGAAACAGAGGGCGAGAAACAGAGGGGCTGAAACAGAGGGGCTGAAACAGAGGGGCTGAAACAGAGGGGCTGAATCAGAGGGGCTGATTAAGAGGGGCTGAAACAGAGGGGCTGAATCAGGGGGGCGGAAACAGAGGGCGAGAAACAGAGGGGCAGAAGCAGAGGGCGAGAAACAGAGGGGCTGAAGCAGAGGGGCTGAAACAGAGAGCGCGAAACAGAGGGGCTGAAACAGAGGGCGAGAAACAGAGGGGCTGAAACAGAGGGCGAGAAACAGACGGGCTGAAACAGAGGGCGAGAAACAGACGGGCAGAAACAGAGGGCGAGAAACAGAGGGGCTGAAACAGAGGGGCTGAAACAGAGAGCGCGAAGCAGAGGGACTGAAACAGAGGGCAAGAAACAGAGGGGCTGAAACAGAGGGCGAGAAACAGAGGGGCTGAATCAGAGGGGCAGAAACAGAGGGCGAGAAACAGAGGGGCTGAAACAGAGGGTGAGAAACAGAGGGACTGAAACAGAGGGGCTGAAACAGAGGGTGAGAAACAGAGGGGCTGAAACAGAGGACGAGAAACAGAGGACGTGAAACAGAGGGGCTGAAAAAGAGGGGCTGAAACAGAGGGCGAGAAACAGAGGGGCTGAAACAGAGGGCGAGAAACAGAGGGGCTGAAACAGAGGACGAGAAACAGAGGGCGTGAAACAGAGGGGCTGAAAAAGAGGGGCTGAAACAGAGGGGCTGAATCAGAGGGGCGAAAACAGTGGGCGAGAAACAGAGGGGCTGAAACAGAGGGCGAGAAACAGAGGGGCTGAAACAGAGGACGAGAAACAGAGGGCGTGAAACAGAGGGGCTGAAAAAGAGGGGCTGAAACAGAGGGGCTGAATCAGAGGGGCGAAAACAGAGGGCGAGAAACAGAGGGGCTGAAAAAGAGGGCGAGAAACAGAGGGGCTGAAACAGAGGGGCTGAAACAGAGAGCGCGAAACAGAGGGGCTGAAACAGAGGGCGAAAAACAGAGCGGCTGAAACAGAGGGCGAGAAACAGAGGGGCTGAAACAGAGGGGCTGAAACAGAGGGGCTGAAACAGAGGGCGAGAAACAGAGGGGCTGAAACAGAGGGCGAGAAACAGAGGGGCTGAAACAGAGGGCGAGAAACAGAGGGCGAGAAACAGAGGGACTGAAACAGAGGGGCTGAAACAGAGGGGCTGAAACAGAGGGCGAAAAACAGAGGGGCTGAAACAGAGGGCGAGAAACAGAGGGGCTGAAACAGTGGGGCTGAAACAGAGGGGCTGAAACAGAGGGCGAGAAATAGAGGGGCTGAAATAGAGGGCGAGAAACAGAGGGGCTGAAACAGAGGGCGAGAAACAGAGGGGCTGAAACAGAGGGGCTGAAACAGAGGGGCTGAAACAGAGGGGCTGAATCAGAGGGGCTGATTAAGAGGGGCTGAAACAGAGGGGCTGAATCAGGGGGGCGGAAACAGAGGGCGAGAAACAGAGGGGCAGAAGCAGAGGGCGAGAAACAGAGGGGCTGAAGCAGAGGGGCTGAAACAGAGAGCGCGAAACAGAGGGGCTGAAACAGAGGGCGAGAAACAGAGGGGCTGAAACAGAGGGCGAGAAACAGACGGGCTGAAACAGAGGGCGAGAAACAGACGGGCAGAAACAGAGGGCGAGAAACAGAGGGGCTGAAACAGAGGGGCTGAAACAGAGAGCGCGAAGCAGAGGGACTGAAACAGAGGGCAAGAAACAGAGGGGCTGAAACAGAGGGCGAGAAACAGAGGGGCTGAATCAGAGGGGCAGAAACAGAGGGCGAGAAACAGAGGGGCTGAAACAGAGGGTGAGAAACAGAGGGACTGAAACAGAGGGGCTGAAACAGAGGGTGAGAAACAGAGGGGCTGAAACAGAGGGCGAGAAACAGAGGGGCTGAAACAGAGGACGAGAAACAGAGGGCGTGAAACAGAGGGGCTGAAAAAGAGGGGCTGAAACAGAGGGGCTGAATCAGAGGGGCGAAAAAAGAGGGCGAGAAACAGAGGGGCTGAAAAAGAGGGCGAGAAACAGAGGGGCTGAAACAGAGGGGCTGAAACAGAGAGCGCGAAACAGAGGGGCTGAAACAGAGGGCGAAAAACAGAGCGGCTGAAACAGAGGGCGAGAAACAGAGGGGCTGAAACAGAGGGGCTGAAACAGAGGGGCTGAAACAGAGGGCGAGAAACAGAGGGGCTGAAACAGAGGGCGAGAAACAGAGGGGCTGAAACAGAGGGCGAGAAACAGAGGGCGAGAAACAGAGGGACTGAAACAGAGGGGCTGAAACAGAGGGGCTGAAACAGAGGGCGAAAAACAGAGGGGCTGAAACAGAGGGCGAGAAACAGAGGGGCTGAAACAGTGGGGCTGAAACAGAGGGGCTGAAACAGAGGGCGAGAAATAGAGGGGCTGAAACAGAGGGCGAGAAACAGAGGGGCTGAAACAGAGGGCGAGAAACAGAGGGGCTGAAACAGAGGGGCTGAAACAGAGGGGCTGAAACAGAGGGCAAGAAACAGAGGGGCTGAAAAAGAGGGCGAGAAACAGAGGGGCTGAAACAGAGGGGCTGGAACAGAGGGCGAGAAACAGAGTGGCTGAAACAGAGGGGCTGAAACAGAGGGGCTGAATCAGAGGGGCTGATTCAGAGGGGCTGAAACAGAGGAGCTGAATCAGAGGGGCGGAAACAGAGGGCGAGAAACAGAGGGGCAGAAACAGAGGGCGAGAAACAGAGGGGCTGAAACAGAGGGGCTGAAAGAGAGAGCGCGAAACAGAGGGGCAGAAACAGAGGGCGAGAAACAGAGGTGCTGAAACAGAGGGGTTGAAACAGAGGGTGAGAAACAGGGGGGCTGAAACAGAGGGCGAGAAACAGAGGGGCTGAAACAGAGGGGCTGAAACAGAGGGGCTGAATCAGAGGGGCTGATTCAGAGGGGCTGAAACAGAGGGGCTGAATCAGGGGGGCGGAAACAGAGGGCGAGAAACAGAGGGGCAGAAGCAGAGGGCGAGAAACAGAGGGGCTGAAGCAGAGTGGCTGAAACAGAGAGCGCGAAACAGAGGGGCTGAAACAGAGGGCGAGAAACAGAGGTGCTGAAACAGAGGGCGAGAAACAGAGGGGCTGAAACAGAGGGCGAGAAACAGACGGGCAGAAACAGAGGGCGAGAAACAGAGGGGTTGAAACAGAGGGGCTGAAACAGAGAGCGCGAAGCAGAGGGACTGAAACAGAGGGCAAGAAACAGAGGGGCTGAAACAGAGGGCGAGAAACAGAGGGGCTGAATCAGAGGGGCAGAAACAGAGGGCGAGAAACAGAGGGGCTGAAACAGAGCGTGAGAAACAGAGGGACTGAAACAGAGGGGCTGAAACAGAGGGGCTGAAACAGAGAGCACGAAGCAGAGGGACTGAAACAGATGGCAAGAAACAGAGGGGCTGAAACAGAGGGCGAGAAACAGAGGGGCTGAATCAGAGGGGCAGAAACAGAGGGCGAGAAACAGAGGAGCTGAAACAGAGGGTGAGAAACAGAGGGACTGAAACAGAGGGGCTGAAACAGAGGGTGAGAAACAGAGGGGCTGAAACAGAGGGCGAGAAACAGAGGGGCTGAAACAGAGGGGCTGAAACAGAGGGGCTGAATCAGAGGGGCTGATTTAGAGGGGCTGAAACAGAGGGGCTGAATCAGAGGGGCGAAAACAGAGGGCGAGAAACAGAGGGGCTGAAACAGAGGGCGAGAAACAGAGGGGCTGAAACAGAGGGGCTGAAACAGAGAGCGCGAAACAGAGGGGCTGAAACAGAGGGCGAGAAACAGAGCGGCTGAAACAGAGGGCGAGAAACGGAGGGGCTGAAACAGAGGGGCTGAAACAGAGGGGCTGAAAGAGAGAGCGCGAAACAGAGGGGCAGAAACAGAGGGCGAGAAACAGAGGGGCTGAAACAGAGGGCGTGAAACAGAGGGGCTGAAACAGAGGGCGAGAAACAGAGGGGCTGAAACAGAGGGGCTGAAACAGAGGGGCTGAAACAGAGGGGCTGTAACAGTGGGGCTGAAACAGAGGGGCTGAAACAGAGGGCGAGAAATAGAGGGGCTGAAACACAGGGCGAGAAACAGAGGGGCTGAAACAGAGGGCGAGAAACAGAGGGGCCGAAACAGAGTGGCTGAAACAGAGTGGCTGAAACAGAGGGCGAGAAACAGAGGGGCTGAAAAAGAGGGCGAGAAACAGAGGGGCTGAAACAGAGGGTGAGAAACAGATGGGCTGAATCAGAGGGGCTGAAAAAGAGGGCGTGAAACAGAGGGGCTGAAATAGAGGGCGAGAAACAGTGGGGCTGAAACAGAGGGGCTGAAACAGAGGGTGAGAAACAGAGGGGCTGAAACAGAGGGCGAGAAAGAGAGGGGCTGAAACAGAGGGGCTGAAACAGAGGGGCTGAATCAGAGGGGCTGATTCAGCGGGGCTGAAACAGTGCGGCTGAATCAGAGGGGCTGAAACAGAGGGCGAGAAACAGAGGGGCAGAAACAGAGGGCGAGAAACAGAGGGGCTGAAACAGAAGGGCTGAAACAGAGAGCGCGAAACAGAGGGGCTGAAACAGAGGGCGAGAAACAGAGGGGCTGAAACAGAGGGCGAGAAACAGAGGGGCTGAAACAGAGGGCAAGAAACAGAGGGTCTGAAACAGAGTGGCTGAAACAGAAGGGCTGAAACAGAGGGGCTGAAACAGAGGGCGAGAAACAGAGGGTCTGAATCGGAGGGGCTGAATCAGAGGGGCTGAAACAGACGGGCTGATTCAGAGTGCTAGAAACAGAGGGGCTGAATCATAGGGCGAGATACAGATGGCGAGAAATAGAGGGTCTGAAACAGAGTGGCTGAAACAGAAGGGCTGAAACAGAGGGGCTGAAACAGAGGGCGAGAAACAGAGGGGCTGAATCAGAGGGGCTGAATCAGAGGGGCTGAAACAGACGGGCTGAAACAGAGTGCGAGAAACAGATGGGCTGAAACAGAGGGTGAGAAACAGAGGGCGAGAAACAGAGGGGCTGAAACAGAGGGGCTGAAACAGAGGGGCTGAAACAAAGCCGCTGATATAGAGGGTGAGAAACAGAGGGGCTGAAACAGAGGGCGAGAAACAGAGGGGCTGAAACAGAGGGGCTGAAACAGAGGGCGAGAAACGGAGAGGCTGAAACAGAGGGCGAGAAACAGAGGGGCTGAAACAGAGGGGCTGAAACAGAGAGCGCGAAACAGAGGGGCTGAAACAGAGGGAGAGAAACAGAGGGGCTGAAACAGAGGGAGAGAAACAGAGGGGCTGAAACACAGGGCGAGAAACAGACGGGCAGAAACAGAGGGCGAGAAACAGAGGGGCTGAAACAGAGGGGCTGAAACAGAGAGCGCGAAACAGAGGGACTGAAACAGATGGCGAGAAACAGAGGGGCTGAAACAGAGGGCGAGAAACAGAGGGGCTGAAACAGAGGGCGAGAAACATAGGGGCTGAAACAGAGGGCAAGAAACAGAGGGGCTGAAACAGAGTGGCTGAAACAGAGGGCGAGAAACAGAGGGGCTGAATCAGAGGGGCTGAATCAGAGTGGCTGAAACAGAGGGGCTGAAACAGAGGGCGAGAAACAGAGGGGCTGAAACAGAGGGCGAGAAACAGAGGGCGAGAAACAGAGGGGCTGAAAAAGAGGGGCTGAAACAGAGGGGCTGAAACAAAGCAGCTGATACAGAGGGCGAGAAACAGAGGGGCTGAAACAGAGGGCGAGAAACAGAGGGGCTGAAACAGAGGGGCTGAAACAGAGGGGCTGAAACAGAGGGCGAGAAACAGAGAGGCTGAAAGAGAGGGCGAGAAACAGAGGGGCTGAAACAGAGGGCGAGAAACAGAGGGGCTGAAACAGAGGGCGAGAAACAGAGGGGCTGAAACAGAGGGGCTAAAACAGAGGGGCTGAAACAGAGGGGCTGAAACAGAGGGGCTGAAACAGAGGGGCTGAAAACGAGAGCGAGAAACAGAGGGGCTGAAACAGAGGGCCAGAAACAGAGGGCGAGAAACAGAGGGACTGAAACAGAGGGGCTGAAACAGAGGGGCTGAAACAGAGGGGCTGAAACAGAAGGGCTGTAACAGTGGGGCTGAAACAGAGGGGCTGAAACAGAGGGCGAGAAATAGAGGGGCTGAAACACAGGGCGAGAAACAGAGGAGCTGAAACAGAGGTCGAGAAACAGAGGTTGCCGAAACAGAGTGGCTGAAACAGAGTGGCTGAAACAGAGGGCGAGAAACAGATGGGCTGAAAAAGAGGGCGAGAAACAGAGTGGCTGAAACAGAGGGCGAGAAACAGATGGGCTGAATCAGAGGGGCTGAAACAGAGGGCGTGAAACAGAGGGGCTGAAATAGAGGGCGAGAAACAGTGGGGCTGAAACAGAGGGGCTGAAACAGAGGGTGAGAAAGAGAGGGGCTGAAACAGAGGGCGAGAAACAGAGGGGCTGAAACAGAGGCGCTGAAACAGAGGGGCTGAATCAGAAGGGCTGATTCAGAGGGGCTAAAACAGTGCAGCTGAATCAGAGGGGCTGAAACAGAGGGCGAGAAACAGAGGGGCAGAAACAGAGGGCGAGAAACAGAGGGGCTGAAACAGAAGGGCTGAAACAGAGAGCGCGAAACAGAGGGGCTGAAACAGAGGGCGAGAAACAGAGGGGCTGAAACAGAGGGCGAGAAACAGAGGGGCTGAAACAGAGGGCAAGAAACAGAGGGTCTGAAACAGAGTGGCTGAAACAGAAGTGCTGAAACAGAGGGGCTGAAACAGAGTGCGAGAAACAGAGGGGCTGAATCAGAGGGGCTGAATCAGAGGGGCTGAAACAGACGGGCTGATTCAGAGTGCTAGAAACAGAGGGGCTGAATCAGAGGGCGAGAAACAGAGGGCGACAAACAGAGGGTCTGAAACAGAGTGGCTGAAACAGAAGGGCTGAATCAGAGGGGCTGAAACAGACGGGCTGAAACAGAGTGCTAGAAACAGATGGGCTGAAACAGAGGGCGAGAAACAGAGTGCGAGAAACAGAGGGGCTGAAACAGAGGGGCTGAATCAGAGGGGCTGAAACAGAGGGCGAGAAACAGAGGGGCTGAAACAGAGGGGCTGAAACAGAGGGCGAGAAACGGAGAGGCTGAAACAGAGGGCGAGAAACAGAGGGGCTGAAACAGAGGGGCTGAAACAGAGAGCGCGAAACAGAGGGGCTGAAACAGAGGGTGAGAAACAGAGGGGCTGAAACAGAGGGGCTGAATCAGAGGGGCTGAAACAGAGGGCCAGAAACAGAGGGGCTGAAAAAGAGAACGAGAAACAGAGGGGCAGAAACAGAGAGTGAGAAACAGAGGGGCTGAAACAGAGGGGCTGAAACAGAGGGCGAGAAACAGAGGGGCTGAAACAGAGGGCGAGAAACAGAGGGGCTGAAACAGAGGGGCAGAAACATAGGGGCTGAAACAGAGTGGCTGAAACAGAGGGCGAGAAACAGAGGGGCTGAATCAGAGGGGCTGAATCAGAGGGACTGAAACAGAGGGGCTGAAACAGAGGGCGAGAAACAAAGGGGCTGAAACAGCGGGCGAGAAACAGAGGGGCTGAAACAGAGGGGCTGAAACAGAGTGGCTGAAACAGACGGGCTGAAACAGAGAGCCTGAAACAGAGGGCGAGAAACAGAGGTGCTGAAACAGAGGGCAAAAATCAGAGAGGCTGAAACAGAGGGCGAGAAACAGAGGGTGAGAAACAGAGGGCGAGAAACAGAGGGGATGACACAGAGGGGCTGAAACAGAGGGGCTGAAATAGAGGGGCTGAAACAGATGGGCTGAATCAGAGGGGCTGAAACAGAGGGGCTGAAACAGAGGGCGAGAAACACAGAGGCTGAAACAATTGGCGAGAAACAGAGGGGCTGAAACAGAGGGCAAGAAACAGAGGGGCTGAAACAGAGGGCGAGAAACAGAGGGGCTGAAACAGAGGGGCTGAAACAGAGGGGCTGAAACAGTGGGCGAGAAACAGAGAGGCTGAAACACAGGGCGAGAAACAGAGGGGCTGAAACAGAGGGCGAGAAACAGAGGGGCTGAAACAGAGGGCGAGAAACAGAGGGGCTGAAACAGAGGGGCTGAAACAGAGGGGCTGAAACAGAGGGGCTGAAACAGAGGGCGAGAAACAGTGGGGCTGAAACAGAGGGCGAGAAACAGAGGGGCTGAAACAGAGGGCGAGAAACAGAGGGCGAGAAACAGAGGGACTGAGACAGAGGGGCTGAAACAGAGGGGCTGAAACAGAGGACGAGAAAGAGAGGGGCTGAAACAGAGGGCGAGAAACAGAGGGGATGAAACAGAGGGGCTGAAACAGAGGGGCTGAAACAGAGGGCGAAAAATAGAGGGGCTGAAACAGAGGGCGAGAAACAGAGGGCCTGAAACAGAGGGCGAGAAACAGAGGGGCTGAAACAGAGGGGCTGAAACAGAGGGGCTGAAACAGAGGGCAAGAAAGAGATGGGATGAAAAAGAGGGCGAGAAACAGAGGGGCTGAATCAGAGTGGCTGATTCAGAGGGGCTGAAACAGAGGGGCTGAATCAGAGGGGCGGAAACAGAGGGCGAGAAACAGAGGGGCAGAAACAGAGGGCGAGAAACAGAGGGGCTGAAACAGAGCGGCTGAAAGAGAGAGCGCGAAACAGAGGGGCTGAAACAGAAGGCGAGAAACAGAGGGGCTGAAACAGAGGGGTTGAAACAGAGGGCGAGAAACAGAGGGGCTGAAGCAGAGGGGCTGAAACAGAGAGCGCGAAACAGAGGGGCTGAAACAGAGGGCGAGAAACAGAGGGGCTGAAACAGAGGGCGAGAAACAGAGGGGCTGAAACAGAGGGCGAGAAACAGAGGGGCTGAAACAGAGGGGCTAAAACAGAGGGGCTGAAACAGAGGGGCTGAAACAGAGGGGCTGAAAACGAGAGCGAGAAACAGAGGGGCTGAAACAGAGGGCCAGAAACAGAGGGCGAGAAACAGAGGGGCTGAAACAGAGGGGCTCAAACAGAGGGGCTGAAACAGAGGGGCTGAAACAGAAGGGCTGTAACAGTGGGGCTGAAACAGAGGGGCTGAAACAGAGGGCGAGAAATAGAGGGGCTGAAACACAGGGCGAGAAACAGAGGAGCTGAAACAGAGGTCGAGAAACAGAGGTTGCCGAAACAGAGTGGCTGAAACAGAGTGGCTGAAACAGAGGGCGAGAAACAGATGGGCTGAAAAAGAGGGCGAGAAACAGAGGGGCTGAAACAGAGGGCGAGAAACAGATGGGCTGAAACACAGGGCAAGAAACAGAGGGGCTGAAACCGAGTGGCTGAAACAGAGGGGCTGAAACAGAGAGCGCGAAACAGAGGGACTGAAACAGAGGGCAAGAAACAGAGGGGCTGAAACAGAGAGCGAGAAACAGAGGGGCTGAATCAGAGGGGCAGAAACTGAGGGCGAGAAACAGAGGGGCTGAAACAGAGGGTGAGAAACAGAGGGACTGAAACAGAGGGGCTGAAACAGAGGGTGAGAAACAGAGGGGCTGAAACAGAGGGCGAGAAACAGAGGGGCTGAAACAGAGGGGCTGAAACAGAGGGGCTGAATCAGAGGGGCTGATTTAGAGGGGCAGAAACAGAGGGGCTGAATCAGAGGGGCGAAAACAGAGGGCGAGAAACAGAGGGGCTGAAAAAGAGGGCGAGAAACAGAGGGGCTGAAACAGAGGGGCTGAAACAGAGAGCTCGAAACAGAGGGGCTGAAACAGAGGGCGAGAAACAGAGCGGCTGAAACAGAGGGCGAGAAACAGAGGGGCTGAAACAGAGGGGCTGAAACAGAGGGGCTGAAACAGAGGGGCTGAAACAGAGGGCGAGAAATAGAGGGGCTGAAACAGAGGGCGAGAAACAGAGGGGGTGAAACAGAGGGCGAGAAACAGAGGGGCTGAAACAGAGGGGCTGAAACAGAGGGGCTGAAACAGAGGGCAAGAAACAGAGGGTCTGAAAAAGAGGGCGAGAAACAGAGGGGCTGAAACAGAGGGGCTGAAACAGAGGGTGAGAAACAGAGGGGCTGGAACAGAGGGCGAGAAACAGAGTGGCTGAAACAGAGGGGCTGAATCAGAGGGGCGGAAACAGAGGGCGAGAAACAGAGGGGCAGAAACAGAGGGCGAGAAACAGAGGGGCTGAAACAGAGGGGCTGAAAGAGAGAGCGCGAAACAGAGGGGCAGAAACAGAGGGCGAGAAACAGAGGGGCTGAAACAGAGGGGCTGAATCAGAGGGGCTGAAACAGAGGGCCAGAAACAGAGGGGCTGAAAAAGAGAACGAGAAACAGAGGGGCAGAAACAGAGAGTGAGAAACAGAGGGGCTGAAACAGAGGGGCTGAAACAGATGGCGAGAAACGGAGAGGCTGAAACAGAGGGCGAGAAACAGAGGGGCTGAAACAGAGGGGCTGAAACAGAGAGCGCGAAACAGAGGGGCTGAAACAGAGGGTGAGAAACAGAGGGGCTGAAACAGAGGGGCTGAATCAGAGGGGCTGAAACAGAGGGCCAGAAACAGAGGGGCTGAAAAAGAGAACGAGAAACAGAGGGGCAGAAACAGAGAGTGAGAAACAGAGGGGCTGAAACAGAGGGGCTGAAACAGAGGGCGAGAAACAGAGGGGCTGAAACAGAGGGCGAGAAACAGAGGGGCTGAAACAGAGGGGCAGAAACATAGGGGCTGAAACAGAGTGGCTGAAACAGAGGGCGAGAAACAGAGGGGCTGAATCAGAGGGGCTGAATCAGAGGGACTGAAACAGAGGGGCTGAAACAGAGGGCGAGAAACAAAGGGGCTGAAACAGCGGGCGAGAAACAGAGGGGCTGAAACAGAGGGGCTGAAACAGAGTGGCTGAAACAGACGGGCTGAAACAGAGAGCCTGAAACAGAGGGCGAGAAACAGAGGTGCTGAAACAGAGGGCAAAAATCAGAGAGGCTGAAACAGAGGGCGAGAAACAGAGGGTGAGAAACAGAGGGCGAGAAACAGAGGGGATGACACAGAGGGGCTGAAACAGAGGGGCTGAAATAGAGGGGCTGAAACAGATGGGCTGAATCAGAGGGGCTGAAACAGAGGGGCTGAAACAGAGGGCGAGAAACACAGAGGCTGAAACAATTGGCGAGAAACAGAGGGGCTGAAACAGAGGGCAAGAAACAGAGGGGCTGAAACAGAGGGCGAGAAACAGAGGGGCTGAAACAGAGGGGCTGAAACAGAGGGGCTGAAACAGTGGGCGAGAAACAGAGAGGCTGAAACACAGGGCGAGAAACAGAGGGGCTGAAACAGAGGGCGAGAAACAGAGGGGCTGAAACAGAGGGCGAGAAACAGAGGGGCTGAAACAGAGGGGCTGAAACAGAGGGGCTGAAACAGAGGGGCTGAAACAGAGGGCGAGAAACAGTGGGGCTGAAACAGAGGGCGAGAAACAGAGGGGCTGAAACAGAGGGCGAGAAACAGAGGGCGAGAAACAGAGGGACTGAGACAGAGGGGCTGAAACAGAGGGGCTGAAACAGAGGACGAGAAACAGAGGGGCTGAAACAGAGGGCGAGAAACAGAGGGGATGAAACAGAGGGGCTGAAACAGAGGGGCTGAAACAGAGGGCGAAAAATAGAGGGGCTGAAACAGAGGGCGAGAAACAGAGGGCCTGAAACAGAGGGCGAGAAACAGAGGGGCTGAAACAGAGGGGCTGAAACAGAGGGGCTGAAACAGAGGGCAAGAAAGAGATGGGCTGAAAAAGAGGGCGAGAAACAGAGGGGCTGAATCAGAGTGGCTGATTCAGAGGGGCTGAAACAGAGGGGCTGAATCAGAGGGGCGGAAACAGAGGGCGAGAAACAGAGGGGCAGAAACAGAGGGCGAGAAACAGAGGGGCTGAAACAGAGCGGCTGAAAGAGAGAGCGCGAAACAGAGGGGCTGAAACAGAAGGCGAGAAACAGAGGGGCTGAAACAGAGGGGTTGAAACAGAGGGCGAGAAACAGAGGGGCTGAAGCAGAGGGGCTGAAACAGAGAGCGCGAAACAGAGGGGCTGAAACAGAGGGCGAGAAACAGAGGGGCTGAAACAGAGGGCGAGAAACAGAGGGGCTGAAACAGAGGGCGAGAAACAGAGGGGCTGAAACAGAGGGGCTAAAACAGAGGGGCTGAAACAGAGGGGCTGAAACAGAGGGGCTGAAAACGAGAGCGAGAAACAGAGGGGCTGAAACAGAGGGCCAGAAACAGAGGGCGAGAAACAGAGGGGCTGAAACAGAGGGGCTCAAACAGAGGGGCTGAAACAGAGGGGCTGAAACAGAAGGGCTGTAACAGTGGGGCTGAAACAGAGGGGCTGAAACAGAGGGCGAGAAATAGAGGGGCTGAAACACAGGGCGAGAAACAGAGGAGCTGAAACAGAGGTCGAGAAACAGAGGTTGCCGAAACAGAGTGGCTGAAACAGAGTGGCTGAAACAGAGGGCGAGAAACAGATGGGCTGAAAAAGAGGGCGAGAAACAGAGGGGCTGAAACAGAGGGCGAGAAACAGATGGGCTGAAACACAGGGCAAGAAACAGAGGGGCTGAAACCGAGTGGCTGAAACAGAGGGGCTGAAACAGAGAGCGCGAAACAGAGGGACTGAAACAGAGGGCAAGAAACAGAGGGGCTGAAACAGAGAGCGAGAAACAGAGGGGCTGAATCAGAGGGGCAGAAACTGAGGGCGAGAAACAGAGGGGCTGAAACAGAGGGTGAGAAACATTGGGACTGAAACAGAGGGGCTGAAACAGAGGGTGAGAAACAGAGGGGCTGAAACAGAGGGCGAGAAACAGAGGGGCTGAAACAGAGGGGCTGAAACAGAGGGGCTGAATCAGAGGGGCTGATTTAGAGGGGCAGAAACAGAGGGGCTGAATCAGAGGGGCGAAAACAGAGGGCGAGAAACAGAGGGGCTGAAAAAGAGGGCGAGAAACAGAGGGGCTGAAACAGAGGGGCTGAAACAGAGAGCTCGAAAAAGAGGGGCTGAAACAGAGGGCGAGAAACAGAGCGGCTGAAACAGAGGGCGAGAAACAGAGGGGCTGAAACAGAGGGGCTGAAACAGAGGGGCTGAAACAGAGGGGCTGAAACAGAGGGCGAGAAATAGAGGGGCTGAAACAGAGGGCGAGAAACAGAGGGGGTGAAACAGAGGGCGAGAAACAGAGGGGCTGAAACAGAGGGGCTGAAACAGAGGGGCTGAAACAGAGGGCAAGAAACAGAGGGTCTGAAAAAGAGGGCGAGAAACAGAGGGGCTGAAACAGAGGGGCTGAAACAGAGGGTGAGAAACAGAGGGGCTGGAACAGAGGGCGAGAAACAGAGTGGCTGAAACAGAGGGGCTGAATCAGAGGGGCGGAAACAGAGGGCGAGAAACAGAGGGGCAGAAACAGAGGGCGAGAAACAGAGGGGCTGAAACAGAGGGGCTGAAAGAGAGAGCGCGAAACAGAGGGGCAGAAACAGAGGGCGAGAAACAGAGGGGCTGAAACAGAGGGGTTGAAACAGAGGGTGAGAAACAGGGGGGCTTAAACAGAGGGCGAGAAACAGAGGGGCTGAAACAGAGGGGCTGAAACAGACGGGCTGAATCAGAGGGGCTGATTCAGAGGGGCTGAAACAGAGGGGCTGAATCAGGGGGGCGGAAACAGAGGGCGAGAAACAGAGGGGCAGAAGCAGAGGGCGAGAAACAGAGGGGCTGAAGCAGAGGGGCTGAAACAGAGAGCGCGAAACAGAGGGGCTGAAACAGAGGGCGAGAAACAGAGGGGCTGAAACAGAGGGCGAGAAACAGAGGGGCTGAAACAGAGGGCGAGAAACAGAAGGGCAGAAACAGAGGGCGAGAAACAGAGGGGCTGAAACAGAGGGGCTGAAACAGAGAGCGTGAAGCAGAGGGACTGAAACAGAGGGCAAGAAACAGAGGGGCTGAAACAGAGGGCGAGAAACAGAGGGGCTGAATCAGAGGGGCAGAAACAGAGGGCGAGATACAGAGGGGCTGAAACAGACGGGCAGAAACAGAGGGCGAGAAACAGAGGGGCTGAAACAGAGGGGCTGAAACAGAGAGCGCGAAGCAGAGGGACTGAAACAGAGGGCAAGAAACAGAGGGGCTGAAACAGAGGGCGAGAAACAGAGGGGCTGAATCAGAGGGGCAGAAACAGAGGGCGAGAAACAGAGGGGCTGAAACAGAGGGTGAGAAACAGAGGGACTGAAACAGAGGGGCTGAAACAGAGGGTGAGAAACAGAGGGGCTGAAACAGAGGGCGAGAAACAGAGGGGCTGAAAAAGAGGGCGAGAAACAGAGGGGCTGAAACAGAGGGCGAGAAACAGATGGGCTGAATCAGAGGGGCTGAAACAGAGGGCGTGAAACAGAGGGGCTAAAATAGAGGGCGAGAAACAGTGGGGCTGAAACAGAGGGGCTGAAACAGAGGGTGAGAAAGAGAGGGGCTGAAACAGAGGACGAGAAACAGAGGGGCTGAAACAGAGGGGCTGAAACAGAGGGGCTGAATCAGAAGGGCTGATTCAGAGGGGCTAAAACAGTGCGGCTGAATCAGAGGGGCTGAAACAGAGGGCGAGAAACAGAGGGGCAGAAAAAGAGGGCGAGAAACAGAGGGGCTGAAACAGAAGGGCTGAAACAGAGAGCGCGAAACAGAGGGGCTGAAACAGAGGGCGAGAAACAGAGGGGCTGAAACAGAGGGCGAGAAACAGAGGGGCTGAAACAGAGGGCAAGAAACAGAGGGTCTGAAACAGAGTGGCCGAAACAGAAGTGCTGAAACAGAGGGGCTGAAACAGAGTGCGAGAAACAGAGGGGCTGAATCAGAGGGGCTGAATCAGAGGGGCTGAAACAGACGGGCTGATTCAGAGTGCTAGAAACAGAGGGGCTGAATCAGAGGGCGAGAAACAGAGGGCGAGAAACAGAGGGTCTGAAACAGAGTGGCTGAAACAGAAGGGCTGAAACAGAGGGGCTGAAACAGAGGGCGAGAAACAGAGGGGCTGAATCAGAGGGGCTGAATCAGAGGGGCTGAAACAGACGGGCTGAAACAGAGTGCTAGAAACAGATGGGCTGAAACAGAGGGCGAGAAACAGAGTGCGAGAAACAGAGGGGCTGAAACAGAGGGGCTGAATCAGAGGGGCTGAAACAGAGGGCGAGAAACAGAGGGGCTGAAACAGAGGGGCTGAAACAGAGGGCGAGAAACGGAGAGGCTGAAACAGAGGGCGAGAAACAGAGGGGCTGAAACAGAGGGGCTGAAACAGAGAGCGCGAAACAGAGGGGCTGAAACAGAGGGTGAGAAACAGAGGGGCTGAAACAGAGGGGCTGAATCAGAGGGGCTGAAACAGAGGGCCAGAAACAGAGGGGCTGAAAAAGAGAACGAGAAACAGAGGGGCAGAAACAGAGAGTGAGAAACAGAGGGGCTGAAACAGAGGGGCTGAAACAGAGGGCGAGAAACAGAGGGGCTGAAACAGAGGGCGAGAAACAGAGGGGCTGCAACAGAGGGGCAGAAACATAGGGGCTGAAACAGAGTGGCTGAAACAGAGGGCGAGAAACAGAGGGGCTGAATCAGAGGGGCTGAATCAGAGGGACTGAAACAGAGGGGCTGAAACAGAGGGCGAGAACAAAGGGGCTGAAACAGCGGGCGAGAAACAGAGGGGCTGAAACAGAGGGGCTGAAACAGAGTGGCTGAAACAGACGGGCTGAAACAGAGAGCCTGAAACAGAGGGCGAGAAACAGAGGTGCTGAAACAGAGGGCAAAAATCAGAGAGGCTGAAACAGAGGGCGAGAAACAGAGGGTGAGAAACAGAGGGCGAGAAACAGAGGGGATGACACAGAGGGGCTGAAACAGAGGGGCTGAAATAGAGGGGCTGAAACAGATGGGCTGAATCAGAGGGGCTGAAACAGAGGGGCTGAAACAGAGGGCGAGAAACACAGAGGCTGAAACAGAGGGCGAGAAACAGAGGGGCTGAAACAGAGGGCAGAAACAGAGGGGCTAAAACAGAGGGCGAGAAACAGAGGGGCTGAAACAGAGGGGCTGAAACAGAGGGGCTGAAACAGTGGGCGAGAAACAGAGAGGCTGAAACACAGGGCGAGAAACAGAGGGGCTGAAACAGAGGGTGAGAAACAGAGGGGCTGAAACAGAGGGCGAGAAACAGAGGGGCTGAAACAGAGGGGCTGAAACAGAGGGGCTGAAACAGAGGGGCTGAAACAGAGGGCGAGAAACAGTGGGGCTGAAACAGAGGGCGAGAAACAGAGGGGCTGAAACAGAGGGCGAGAAACAGAGGGCGAGAAACAGAGGGACTGAGACAGAGGGGCTGAAACAGAGGGGCTGAAACAGAGGGCGAGAAACAGAGGGGCTGAAACAGAGGGCGAGAAACAGAGGGGCTGAAACAGAGGGGCTGAAACAGAGGGGCTGAAACAGAGGGCGAAAAATAGAGGGGCTGAAACAGAGGGCGAGAAACAGAGGGCCTGAAACAGAGGGCGAGAAACAGAGGGGCTGAAACAGAGGGGCTGAAACAGAGGGGCTGAAACAGAGGGCAAGAAACAGATGGGCTGAAAAAGAGGGCGAGAAAAAGAGGGGCTGAATCAGAGGGGCTGATTCAGAGGGGCTGAAACAGAGGGGCTGAATCAGAGGGGCGGAAACAGAGGGCGAGAAACAGAGGGGCAGAAACAGAGGGCGAGAAACAGAGGGGCTGAAACAGAGCGGCTGAAAGAGAGAGCGCGAAACAGAGGGGCTGAAACAGAAGGCGAGAAACAGAGGGGCTGAAACAGAGGGGTTGAAACAGAGGGTGAGAAACAGGGGGGCTGAAACAGAGGTCGAGAAACAGAGGGGCTGAAACAGAGGGGCTGAAACAGAGGGGCTGAATCAGAGGGGCTGATTCAGAGGGGCTGAAACAGAGGGGCTGAATCAGGGGGGCGGAAACAGAGGGCGAGAAACAGAGGGGCAGAAGCAGAGGGCGAGAAACAGAGGGGCTGAAGCAGAGGGGCTGAAACAGAGAGCGCGAAACAGAGGGGCTGAAACAGAGGGCGAGAAACAGAGGGGCTGAAACAGAGGGCGAGAAACAGAGGGGCTGAAACAGAGGGCGAGAAACAGAGGGGCTGAAACAGAGGGGCTAAAACAGAGGGGCTGAAACAGAGGGGCTGAAACAGAGGGGCTGAAACAGAGGGGCTGAAAACGAGAGCGAGAAACAGAGGGGCTGAAACAGAGGGCCAGAAACAGAGGGCGAGAAACAGAGGGGCTGAAACAGATGGGCTGAAACAGAGGGGCTGAAACAGAGGGGCTGAAACAGAAGGGCTGTAACAGTGGGGCTGAAACAGAGGGGCTGAAACAGAGGGCGAGAAATAGAGGGGCTGAAACACAGGGCGAGAAACAGAGGGGCTGAAACAGAGGGCGAGAAACAGATGGGCTGAAACACAGGGCAAGAAACAGAGGGGCTGAAACCGAGTGGCTGAAACAGAGGGGCTGAAACAGAGAGCGCGAAGCAGTGGGACTGAAACAGAGGGCAAGAAACAGAGGGGCTGAAACAGAGGGCGAGAAACAGAGGGGCTGAATCAGAGGGGCAGAAACTGAGGGCGAGAAACAGAGGGGCTGAAACAGAGGGTGAGAAACAGAGGGACTGAAACAGAGGGGCTGAAACAGAGGGTGAGAAACAGAGGGGCTGAAACAGAGGGCGAGAAACAGAGGGGCTGAAACAGAGGGGCTGAAACAGATGGGCTGAATCAGAGGGGCTGATTTAGAGGGGCTGAAACAGAGTGGCTGAATCAGAGGGGCGAAAACAGAGGGCGAGAAACAGAGGGGCTGAAAAAGAGGGCGAGAAACAGAGGGGCTGAAACAGAGGGACTGAAACAGAGAGCTCGAAACAGAGGGGCTGAAACAGAGGGCGAGAAACAGAGCGGCTGAAACAGAGGGCGAGAAACAGAGGGGCTGAAACAGAGGGGCTGAAACAGAGGGCGAGAAACAGAGGGGCTGAAACAGAGGGCGAGAAACAGATGGGCTGAAACAGAGGGCGAGAAACAGAGGGCGAGAAACAGAGGGACTGAAACAGAGGGGCTGAAACAGAGGGGCTGAAACAGAGGGCGAGAAATAGAGGGGCTGAAACAGAGGGCGAGAAACAGAGGGGGTGAAACAGAGGGCGAGAAACAGAGGGGCTGAAACAGAGGGGCTGAAACAGAGGGGCTGAAACAGAGGGCAAGAAACAGAGGGTCTGAAAAAGAGTGCGAGAAACAGAGGGTCTGAAACAGAGGGGCTGAAACAGAGGGTGAGAAACAGAGGGGCTGGAACAGAGGGCGAGAAACAGAGTGGCTGAAACAGAGGGGCTGAAACAGAGGTGCTGAATCAGAGGGGCTGATTCAGAGGGGCTGAAACAGAGGGGCTGAATCAGAGGGGCGGAAACAGAGGGCGAGAAACAGAGGGGCAGAAACAGAGGGCGAGAAACAGAGGGGCTGAAACAGAGGGGCTGAAAGAGAGAGCGCGAAACAGAGGGGCAGAAACAGAGGGCGAGAAACAGAGGGGCTGAAACAGAGGGGTTGAAACAGAGGGTGAGAAACAGGGGGGCTGAAACAGAGGGCGAGAAACAGAGGGGCTGAAACAGAGGGGCTGAAACAGAGGGGCTGAATCAGAGGGGCTGATTCAGAGGGGCTGAAACAGAGGGGCTGAATCAGGGGGGCGGAAACAGAGGGCGAGAAACAGAGGGGCAGAAGCAGAGGGCGAGAAACAGAGGGGCTGAAGCAGAGGGGCTGAAACAGAGAGCGCGAAACAGAGGGGCTGAAACAGAGGGCGAGAAACAGAGGGGCTGAAACAGAGGGCGAGAAACAGAGGGGCTGAAACAGAGGGCAAGAAACAGACGGGCAGAAACTGAGGGCGAGAAACAGAGGGGCTGAAACAGAGGGGCTGAAACAGAGAGCGTGAAGCAGAGGGACTGAAACAGAGGGCAAGAAACAGAGGGGCTGAAACAGAGGGCGAGAAACAGAGGGGCTGAATCAGAGGGGCAGAAACAGAGGGCGAGATACAGAGGGGCTGAAACAGAGCGTGAGAAACAGAGGGACTGAAACAGAGGGGCTGAAACAGAGAGCGCGAAGCAGAGGGACTGAAACAGAGGGCAAGAAACAGAGGGGCTGAAACAGAGGGCGAGAAACAGAGGGGCTGAATCAGAGGGGCAGAAACAGAGGGCGAGAAACAGAGGGGCTGAAACAGAGGGTGAGAAACAGAGGGACTGAAACAGAGGGGCTGAAACAGAGGGTGAGAAACAGAGGGGCTGAAACAGAGGGCGAGAAACAGAGGGGCTGAAACAGAGGGGCTGAAACAGAGGGGCTGAATCAGAGGGGCTGATTTAGAGGGGCTGAAACAGAGGGGCTGAATCAGAGGGGCGAAAACAGAGGGCGAGAAACAGAGGGGCTGAAACAGAGGGCGAGAAACAGAGGGGCTGAAACAGAGGGGCTGAAACAGAGAGCGTGAAACAGAGGGGCTGAAACAGAGGGCGAGAAACAGAGCGGCTGAAACAGAGGGCGAGAAACAGAGGGGCTGAAACAGAGGGGCTGAAACAGAGGGGCTGAAACAGAGGGCGAGAAACAGAGGGGCTGAAACAGAGGGCGAGAAAGAGAGGGGCTGAAACAGAGGGCGAGAAACAGAGGGCGAGAAACAGAGGGACTGAAACAGAGCGGCTGAAACAGAGCGCGAGAAACAGAGGGGCTGAAACAGAGGGGCTGAAACAGAGGGGCTGAAACAGAGGGCGAGAAACAGAGGGGCTGAAACAGAGGGCGAGAAACAGAGGGGCTGAAACAGAGGGCGAGAAACAGAGGGCGAGAAACAGAGGGGCTGAAACAGAGGGGCTGAAACAGAGGGTGAGAAACAGAGGGGCTGGAACAGAGGGCGAGAAACAGAGTGGCTGAAACAGAGTGGCTGAAACAGAGGGGCTGAATCAGAGGGGCTGATTCAGAGGGGCTGAAACAGAGGGGCTGAATCAGAGGGGCGGAAACAGAGGGCGAGAAACAGAGGGGCAGAATCAGAGGGCGAGAAACAGAGGGGCTGAAACAGAGGGGCTGTAAGAGAGAGCGCGAAACAGAGGGGCTGAAACAGAAGGTGAGAAACAGAGGGGCTGAAACAGAGGGGTTGAAACAGAGGGTGAGAAACAGGGGGGCTGAAACAGAGGGCGAGAGACAGAGGGGCTGAAACAGAGGGGCTGAAACAGAGGGGCTGAATCAGAGGGGCTGATTCAGAGGGGCTGAAACAGAGGGGCTGAATCAGGGGGGTGGAAACAGAGGGCGAGAAACAGTGGGGCAGAAGCAGAGGGCGAGAAACAGAGTGGCTGAAGCAGAGGGGCTCAAACAGAGAGCGCGAAACAGAGGGGCTGAATCAGAGGGCGAGAAACAGAGGGGCTGAAACAGAGGGCGAGAAACAGAGGGGCTGAAACAGAGGGTGAGAAACAGACGGGCAGAAACAGAGGGCGAGAAACAGAGGGGCTGAAAGAGAGGGGCTGAAACAGAGAGCGCGAAGCAGAGGGACTGAAACAGAGGGCAAGAAACAGAGGGGCTGAAACAGAGGGCGAGAAACAGAGGGGCTGAATCAGAGGGGCAGAAACAGAGGGCGAGAAACAGAGGGGCTGAAACAGAGGGTGAGAAACAGAGGGGCTGAAACAGAGGGCGAGAAACAGAGGGCGAGAAACAGAGGGACTGAAACAGAGCGGCTGAAACAGAGGGCGAGAAACAGAGGGGCTGAAACAGAGGGGCTGAAACAGAGGGGCTGAAACAGAGGGCGAGAAACAGAGGGGCTGAAACAGAGGGTGAGAAACAGAGGGCGAGAAACAGAGGGGCTGAAACAGAGGGGCTGAAACAGAGGGGCTGAAACAGAGGGCAAGAAACAGAGTGGCTGAAACAGAGGGCGAGAAACAGAGGGGCTGAAACAGAGGGGCTGAAACAGAGGGGCTGAATCAGAGGGGCTGATTTAGAGGGGCTGAAACACAGGGGCTGAATCAGAGGGGCGAAAACAGAGGGCGAGAAACAGAGGGGCTGAAACAGAGGGCGAGAAACAGAGGGGCTGAAACAGAGGGGCTGAAACAGAGAGCGCGAAACAGAGGGGCTGAAACAGAGGGTGAGAAACAGAGCGGCTGAAACAGAGGGCGAGAAACAGAGGGGCTGAAACAGAGGGGCTGAAACAGAGGGGCTGAAACAGAGGGCGAGAAACAGAGGGGCTGAAACAGAGGGCGAGAAACAGAGGGGCTGAAACAGAGGGCGAGAAACAGAGGGCGAGAAACAGAGGGACTGAAACAGAGCGGCTGAAACAGAGCGCGAGAAACAGAGGGGCTGAAACAGAGGGGCTGAAACAGAGGGGCTGAAACAGAGGGCGAGAAACAGAGGGGCTGAAACAGAGGGCGAGAAACAGAGGGGCTGAAACAGAGGGCGAGAAACAGAGGGCGAGAAACAGAGGGGCTGAAACAGAGGGGCTGAAACAGAGGGGCTGAAACAGAGGGCAAGAAACAGAGGGGCTGAAAAAGAGGGCGAGAAACAGAGGGGCTGAAACAGAAGGGCTGAAACAGAGGGTGAGAAACAGAGGGGCTGGAACAGAGGGCGAGAAACAGAGTGGCTGAAACAGAGGGGCTGAAACAGAGGGGCTGAATCAGAGGGGCTGGTTCAGAGGGGCTGAAACAGAGGGGCTGAATCAGAGGGGCGGAAACAGAGGGCGAGAAACAGAGGGGCAGAATCAGAGGGCGAGAAACAGAGGGGCTGAAACAGAGGGGCTGAAAGAGAGAGCGCGAAACAGAGGGGCTGAAACAGAGGGGTTGAAACAGAGGGTGAGAAACAGGGGGGCTGAAACAGAGGGCGAGAAACAGAGGGGCTGAAACAGAGGGGCTGAAACAGAAGGGCTGAATCAGAGGGGCTGATTCAGAGGGGCTGAAACAGAGGGGCTGAATCAGGGGGGTGGAAACAGAGGGCGAGAAACAGAGGGGCAGAAGCAGAGGGCGAGAAACAGAGGGGCTGAAGCAGAGGGTCTGAAACAGAGAGCGCGAAACAGAGGGGCTGAAACAGAGGGCGAGAAACAGAGGGGCTGAAACAGAGGGCGAGAAACAGAGGGGCTGAGACAGAGGGCGAGAAACAGAGGGCGAGAAACAGAGGGACTGAAACAGAGGGGCTGAAACAGAGGGGCTGAAACAGAGGGCGAGAAACAGAGGGGCTGAAACAGAGGGCGAGAAACAGAGGGGCTGAAACAGTGGGGCTGAAACAGAGGGGTTGAAACAGAGGGCGAGAAATAGAGGGGCTGAAACAGAGGGCGAGAAACAGAGGGGGTGAAACAGAGGGCGAGAAACAGAGGGGCTGAAACAGAGGGGCTGAAACAGAGGGGCTGAAAGAGAGAGCGCGAAACAGAGGGGCAGAAACAGAGGGCGAGAAACAGAGGGGCTGAAACAGAGGGGTTGAAACAGAGGGTGAGAAACAGGGGGGCTGAAACAGAGGGCGAGAAACAGAGGGGCTGAAACAGAGGGGCTGAAATAGACGGGCTGAATCAGAGGGGCTGATTCAGAGGGGCTGAAACAGAGGGGCTGAATCAGAGGGGCAGAAACAGAGGGCGAGAAACAGAGGGGCTGAAACAGAGGGTGAGAAACAGAGGGACTGAAACAGAGGGGCTGAAACAGAGGGTGAGAAACAGAGGGGCTGAAACAGAGGGCGAGAAACAGAGGGGCTGAAACAGAGGGGCTGAAACAGAGGGGCTGAATCAGAGGGGCTGATTTAGAGGGGCTGAAACACAGGGGCTGAATCAGAGGGGCGAAAACAGAGGGCGAGAAACAGAGGGGCTGAAAGAGAGGGCGAGAAACAGAGGGGCTGAAACAGAGGGGCTGAAACAGAGAGCGTGAAACAGAGGGGTTGAAACAGAGGGCGAGAAACAGAGCGGCTGAAACAGAGGGCGAGAAACAGAGGGGCTGAAACAGAGGGGCTGAAACAGAGGGGCTGAAACAGAGGGCGAGAAACAGAGGGGCTGAAACATAGGGCGAGAAAGAGAGGGGCTGAAACAGAGGGCGAGAAACAGAGGGCGAGAAACAGAGGGACTGAAACAGAGCGGCTGAAACAGAGCGCGAGAAACAGAGGGGCTGAAACAGAGGGGCTGAAACAGAGGGGCTGAAACAGAGGGCGAGAAACAGAGGGGCTGAAACAGAGGGCGAGAAACAGAGGGGCTGAAACAGAGGGCGAGAAACAGAGGGCGAGAAACAGAGGGGCTGAAACAGAGGGGCTGAAACAGAGGGGCTGAAACAGAGGGCAAGAAACAGAGGGGCTGAAAAAGAGTGCGAGAAACAGAGGGGCTGAAACAGAGGGGCTGAAACAGAGGGTGAGAAACAGAGGGGCTGGAACAGAGGGCGAGAAACAGAGTGGCTGAAACAGAGGGGCTGAAACAGAGGGGCTGAATCAGAGGGGCTGATTCAGAGGGGCTGAAACAGAGGGGCTGAATCAGAGGGGCGGAAACAGAGGGCGAGAAACAGAGGGGCAGAATCAGAGGGCGAGAAACAGAGGGGCTGAAACAGAGGGGCTGAAAGAGAGAGCGCGAAACAGAGGGGCTGAAACAGAAGGTGAGAAACAGAGGGGCTGAAACACAGGGGTTGAAACAGAGTGTGAGAAACAGGGGGGCTGAAACAGAGGGCGAGAAACAGAGGGGCTGAAACAGAGGGGCTGAAACAGAGGGGCTGAATCAGAGGGGCTGATTCAGAGGGGCTGAAACAGAGGGGCTGAATCAGGGGGGTGGAAACAGAGGGCGAGAAACAGTGGGGCAGAAGCAGAGGGCGAGAAACAGAGGGGCTGAAGCAGAGGGGCTCAAACAGAGAGCGCGAAACAGAGGGGCTGAATCAGAGGGCGAGAAACAGAGGGGCTGAAACAGAGGGCGAGAAACAGAGGGGCTGAAACAGAGGGCGAGAAACAGACGGGCAGAAACAGAGGGCGAGAAACAGAGGGGCTGAAAGAGAGGGGCTGAAACAGAGAGCGCGAAGCAGAGGGACTGAAACAGAGGGCAAGAAACAGAGGGGCTGAAACAGAGGGCGAGAAACAGAGGGGCTGAATCAGAGGGGCAGAAACAGAGGGCGAGAAACAGAGGGGCTGAAACAGAGGGTGAGAAACAGAGGGACTGAAACAGAGGGGCTGAAACAGAGGGTGAGAAACAGAGGGGCTGAAACAGAGGGCGAGAAACAGAGGCGCTGAAACAGAGGGGCTGAAACAGAGGGGCTGAATCAGAGGGGCTGATTTAGAGGGGCTGAAACAGAGGGGCTGAATCAGAGGGGCGAAAACCGAGGGCGAGAAACAGAGGGGCTGAAACAGAGGGCGAGAAACAGAGGGGCTGAAACAGAGGGGCTGAAACAGAGAGCGCGAAACAGAGGGGCTGAAACAGAGGGCGAGAAACAGAGCGGCTGAAACAGAGGGCGAGAAACAGAGGGGCTGAAACAGAGGGGCTGAAACAGAGGGGCTGAAACAGAGGGCGAGAAACAGAGGGGCTGAAACAGAGGGCGAGAAAGAGAGGGGCTGAAACAGAGGGCGAGAAACAGAGGGCGAGAAACAGAGGGACTGAAACAGAGCGGCTGAAACAGAGGGCGAGAAACAGAGGGGCTGAAACAGAGGGGCTGAAACAGAGGGGCTGAAACAGAGGGCGAGAAACAGAGGGGCTGAAACAGAGGGCGAGAAACAGAGGGGCTGAAACAGAGGGTGAGAAACAGAGGGCGAGAAACAGAGGGGCTGAAACAGAGGGGCTGAAACAGAGGGGCTGAAACAGAGGGCAAGAAACAGAGGGGCTGAAACAGAGGGCGAGAAACAGAGGGGCTGAAACAGAAGGGCTGAAACAGAGGGGCTGAATCAGAGGGGCTGATTTAGAGGGGCTGAAACACAGGGGCTGAATCAGAGGGGCGAAAACAGAGGGCGAGAAACAGAGGGGCTGAAACAGAGGGCGAGAAACAGAGGGGCTGAAACAGAGGGGCTGAAACAGAGAGCGCGAAACAGAGGGGCTGAAACAGAGGGTGAGAAACAGAGCGGCTGAAACAGAGGGCGAGAAACAGAGGGGCTGAAACAGAGGGGCTGAAACAGAGGGGCTGAAACAGAGGGCGAGAAACAGAGGGGCTGAAACAGAGGGCGAGAAACTGAGGGGCTGAAACAGAGGGCGAGAAACAGAGGGCGAGAAACAGAGGGACTGAAACAGAGCGGCTGAAACAGAGCGCGAGAAACAGAGGGGCTGAAACAGAGGGGCTGAAACAGAGGGGCTGAAACAGAGGGCGAGAAACAGAGGGGCTGAAACAGAGGGCGAGAAACAGAGGGGCTGAAACAGAGGGCGAGAAACAGAGGGCGAGAAACAGAGGGGCTGAAACAGAGGGGCTGAAACAGAGGGGCTGAAACAGAGGGGCTGAAACAGAGGGCGAGAAACAGAGGGGCTGAAACAGAGGGCGAGAAAGAGAGGGGCTGAAACAGAGGGCGAGAAACAGAGGGCGAGAAACAGAGGGACTGAAACAGAGCGGCTGAAACAGAGGGCGAGAAACAGAGGGGCTGAAACAGAGGGGCTGAAACAGAGGGGCTGAAACAGAGGGCGAGAAACAGAGGGGCTGAAACAGAGGGCGAGAAACAGAGGGGCTGAAACAGAGGGTGAGAAACAGAGGGCGAGAAACAGAGGGGCTGAAACAGAGGGGCTGAAACAGAGGGGCTGAAACAGAGGGCAAGAAACAGAGGGGCTGAAACAGAGGGCGAGAAACAGAGGGGCTGAAACAGAAGGGCTGAAACAGAGGGGCTGAATCAGAGGGGCTGATTTAGAGGGGCTGAAACACAGGGGCTGAATCAGAGGGGCGAAAACAGAGGGCGAGAAACAGAGGGGCTGAAACAGAGGGCGAGAAACAGAGGGGCTGAAACAGAGGGGCTGAAACAGAGAGCGCGAAACAGAGGGGCTGAAACAGAGGGTGAGAAACAGAGCGGCTGAAACAGAGGGCGAGAAACAGAGGGGCTGAAACAGAGGGGCTGAAACAGAGGGGCTGAAACAGAGGGCGAGAAACAGAGGGGCTGAAACAGAGGGCGAGAAACAGAGGGGCTGAAACAGAGGGCGAGAAACAGAGGGCGAGAAACAGAGGGACTGAAACAGAGCGGCTGAAACAGAGCGCGAGAAACAGAGGGGCTGAAACAGAGGGGCTGAAACAGAGGGGCTGAAACAGAGGGCGAGAAACAGAGGGGCTGAAACAGAGGGCGAGAAACAGAGGGGCTGAAACAGAGGGCGAGAAACAGAGGGCGAGAAACAGAGGGGCTGAAACAGAGGGGCTGAAACAGAGGGGCTGAAACAGAGGGCAAGAAACAGAGGGGCTGAAAAAGAGGGCGAGAAACAGAGGGGCTGAAACAGAGGGGCTGAAACAGAGGGTGAGAAACAGAGGGGCTGGAACAGAGGGCGAGAAACAGAGTGGCTGAAACAGAGGGGCTGAAACAGAGGGGCTGAATCAGAGGGGCTGGTTCAGAGGGGCTGAAACAGAGGGGCTGAATCAGAGGGGCGGAAACAGAGGGGCTGAAACAGAGGGGCTGAAAGAGAGAGCGCGAAACAGAGGGGCTGAAACAGAAGGTGAGAAACAGAGGGGCTGAAACAGAGGGGTTGAAACAGAGGGTGAGAAACAGGGGGGCTGAAACAGAGGGCGAGAAACAGAGGGGCCGAAACAGAGGGGCTGAAACAGAAGGGCTGAATCAGAGGGGCTGATTCAGAGGGGCTGAAACAGAGGGGCTGAATCAGGGGGGTGGAAACAGAGGGCGAGAAACAGAGGGGCAGAAGCATAGGGCGAGAAACAGAGGGGCTGAAGCAGAGGGTCTGAAACAGAGAGCGCGAAACAGAGGGGCTGAAACAGAGGGCGAGAAACAGAGGGGCTGAAACAGAGGGCGAGAAACAGAGGGGCTGAAACAGAGGGCGAGAAACAGACGGGCAGAAACAGAGGGCGAGAAACAGAGGGGCTGAAACAGAGGGGCTGAAACAGAGAGCGCGAAGCAGAGGTACTGAAACAGAGGGCAAGAAACAGAGGGGCTGAAACAGAGGGCGAGAAACAGAGGGGCTGAATCAGAGGGGCAGAAACAGAGGGCGAGAAACAGAGGGGCTGAAACAGAGGGTGAGAAACAGAGGGACTGAAACAGAGGGGCTGAAACAGAGGGTGAGAAACAGAGGGGCTGAAACAGAGGGCGAGAAACAGAGGCGCTGAAACAGAGGGGCTGAAACAGAGGGGCTGAATCAGAGGGGCTGATTTAGAGGGGCTGAAACAGAGGGGCTGAATCAGAGGGGCGAAAACAGAGGGCGAGAAACAGAGGGGCTGAAACAGAGGGCGAGAAACAGAGGGGCTGAAACAGGGGGGCTGAAACAGAGAGCGCGAAACAGAAGGGCTGAAACAGAGGGCGAGAAACAGAGCGGCTGAAACAGAGGGGCTGAAACAGAGGGGCTGAAACAGAGGGCGAGAAACAGAGGGGCTGAAACAGAGGGCGAGAAACAGAGGGGCTGAAACAGAGGGCGAGAAACAGAGGGCGAGAAACAGAGGGACTGAAACAGAGCAGCTGAAACAGAGGGCGAGAAACAGAGGGGCTGAAACAGAGGGGCTGAAACAGAGGGGCTGAAACAGAGGGCGAGAAACAGAGGGGCTGAAACAGAGGGCGAGAAACAGAGGGGCTGAAACAGAGGGCGAGAAACAGAGGGCGAGAAACAGAGGGGCTGAAACAGAGGGGCTGAAACAGAGGGGCTGAAACAGAGGGCTAGAAACAGAGGGGCTGAAAAAGAGGGCGAGAAACAGAGGGACTGAAACAGAGGGGCTGAAACAGAGGGTGAGAAACAGAGGGGCTGGAACAGAGGGCGAGAAACAGAGTGGCTGAAACAGAGGGGCTGAAACAGAGGGGCTGAATCAGAGGGGCTGATTCAGAGGGGCTGAAACAGAGGGGCTGAATCAGAGGGGCGGAAACAGAGGGCGAGAAACAGTGGGGCAGAATCAGAGGACGAGAAACAGAGGGGCTGAAACAGAGGGGCTGAAAGAGAGAGCGTGAAACAGAGGGGCTGAAACAGAGGGGCTGAATCAGAGGGGCTGATTCAGAGGGGCTGAAACAGAGGGGCTGAATCAGAGGGGCGGAAACAGAGGGCGAGAAACAGAGGGGCAGAATCAGAGGGCGAGAAACAGAGGGGCTGAAACAGAGGGGTTCAAACAGAGGGTGAGAAACAGGGGGGCTGAAACACAGGGCGAGAAACAGAGGGGCTGAAACAGAGGGGCTGAAACAGAGGGGCTGAATCAGAGGGGCTGATTCAGAGGGGCTGAAACAGAGGGGCTGAATCAGGGGGGTGGAAACAGAGGGCGAGAAACAGAGGGGCTGAAGCAGAGGGGCTGAAACAGAGAGTGCGAAACAGAGGGGCTGAAACACAGGCCGAGAAACAGAGGGGCTGAAACAGAGGGCGAGAAACAGAGGGGCTGAAACAGAGGGCAAGAAACAGACGGGCAGAAACAGAGGGCGTGAAACAGAGGGGCTGAAACAGAGGGGCTGAAACAGAGAGCGCGAAGCAGAGGGACTGAAACAGAGGGCAAGAAACAGAGGGGCTGAAACAGAGGGCGAGAAACAGAGGGGCTGAATCAGAGGGGCAGAAACAGAGGGCGAGAAACAGAGGGGCTGAAACAGAGGGTGAGAAACAGAGGGACTGAAAGAGAGGGGCTGAAACAGAGGGTGAGAAACAGAGGGGCTGAAACAGAGGGCGAGAAACAGAGGGGCTGAAACAGAGGGGCTGAAACAGAGGGGCTGAATCAGAGGGGCTGATTTAGAGGGGCTGAAACAGAGGGGCTGAATCAGAGGGGCGAAAACAGAGGGCGAGAAACAGAGGGGCTGAAACAGAGGGCGAGAAACAGAGGGGCTGAAACAGAGGGGCTGAAACAGAGAGCGCGAAACAGAGGGGCTGAAACAGAGGGCGAGAAACAGAGTGGCTGAAACAGAGGGCGAGAAACAGAGGGGCTGAAACAGAGGGCGAGAAACAGACGGGCAGAAACAGAGGGCGAGAAACAGAGGGGCTGAAACAGAGGGGCTGAAACAGAGAGCGCGAAACAGAGGGACTGAAACAGATGGCGAGAAACAGAGGGGCTGCAACAGAGGGCTAGAAACAGAGGGGCTGAAACAGAGGGCGAGAAACAGAGGGGCTGAAACAGAGGGCAAGAAACAGAGGGGCTGAAACAGAGTGGCTGAAACAGAGGGCGAGAAACAGAGGGGCTGAATCAGAGGGGCTGAATCAGAGGGGCTGAAAGAGAGGGGCTGAAACAGAGGGCGAGAAACAGAGGGGCTGAAACAGACGGCGAGAAACAGAGGGCGAGAAACAGAGGGGCTGAAAATGAGGGTCTGAAACAGAGGGGCTGAAACAAAGCAGCTGATACAGAGGGCGAGAAACAGAGGGGCTGAAACAGAGGGCGAGAAACAGAGTGGCTGAAACAGAGGGGCTGAAACAGAGGGGCTGAAACAGAGGGCGAGAAACAGAGAGGCTGAAACAGAGGGCGAGAAACAGAGGGGCTGAAACAGAGGGCGAGAAACAGAGGGGCTGAAACAGAGGGGCTGAAACAGAGGGGCTGAAAGAGAGGGGCTGAAACAGAGGGCGAGAAACAGAGAGGCTGAAACAGAGGGCGAGAATCAGAGTGGCTGAAACAGAGGGCAAGAAACAGAGGGGCTGAAACATTGCCGAGAAACAGAGGGGCTGAAACAGAGGGGCTGAAACAGAGGGGCTGAAACAGAGGCGCTGAAACAGAGAGCGAGAAACAGAGGGGCTTTAACAGAGGGCCAGAAACAGAAGGCCAGAAACAGAGGGACTGAAACAGAGGGGCTGAAACAGAGGGGCTGATACAGAGGGCGAGAAACAGAGCGGCTGAAACAGAGGGCGAGAAACAGAGGGGCTGAAACAAAGGGGCTGAAACAGTGGAGCTAAAACAGAGGGGCTGAAACAGAGGGCGAGAAATAGAGGGGCTGAAACAGAGGGGCTGAAACAGAGTGGCTGAAACAGAGGGCGAGAAACAGAGGGGCTGAATCAGAGGGGCTGAATCAGAGGGGCTGAAACAGAGGGGCAGAAACAGAGGGCGAGAAACAGAGGGGCTGAAACAGAGGGCAAGAAACAGAGGGGCTGAAACAGAGGGGTTCAAACAGAGGGTGAGAAACAGGGGGGCTGAAACACAGGGCGAGAAACAGAGGGGCTGAAACAGAGGGGCTGAAACAGAGGGGCTGACTCAGAGGGGCTGATTCAGAGGGGCTGAAACAGAGGGGCTGAATCAGGGGGGTGGAAACAGAGGGCGAGAAACAGAGGGGCTGAAGCAGAGGGGCTGAAACAGAGAGCGCGAAACAGAGGGGCTGAAACAGAGGGCGAGAAACAGAGGGGCTGAAACAGAGGGCGAGAAACAGAGGGGCTGAAACAGAGGGCAAGAAACAGACGGGCAGAAACAGAGGGCGTGAAACAGAGGGGCTGAAACAGAGGGGCTGAAACAGAGAGCGCGAAGCAGAGGGACTGAAACAGAGGGCAAGAAACAGAGGGGCTGAAACAGAGGGCGTGAAACAGAGGGGCTGAATCAGAGGGGCAGAAACAGAGGGCGAGAAACAGAGGGGCTGAAACAGAGGGTGAGAAACAGAGGGACTGAAAGAGAGGGGCTGAAACAGAGGGTGAGAAACAGAGGGGCTGAAACAGAGGGCGAGAAACAGAGGGGCTGAAACAGAGGGGCTGAAACAGAGGGGCTGAATCAGAGGGGCTGATTTAGAGGGGCTGAAACAGAGGGGCTGAATCAGAGGGGCGAAAACCGAGGGCGAGAAACAGAGGGGCTGAAACAGAGGGCGAGAAACAGAGGGGCTGAAACAGAGGGGCTGAAACAGAGAGCGCGAAACAGAGGGGCTGAAACAGAGGGCGAGAAACAGAGCGGCTGAAACAGAGGGCGAGAAACAGAGGGGCTGAAACAGAGGGCGAGAAACAGACGGGCAGAAACAGAGGGCGAGAAACAGAGGGGCTGAAACAGAGGGGCTGAAACAGAGAGCGCGAAACAGAGGGACTGAAACAGATGGCGAGAAACAGAGGAGCTGCAACAGAGGGCGAGAAACAGAGGGGCTGAAACAGAGGGCGAGAAACAGAGCGGCTGAAACAGAGGGCAAGAAACAGAGGGGCTGAAACAGAGTGGCTGAAACAGAGGGCGAGAAACAGATGGGCTGAATCAGAGGGGCTGAATCAGAGGGGCTGAAAGAGAGGGGCTGAAACAGAGGGCGAGAAACAGAGGGGCTGAAACATTGGCGAGAAACAGAGGGGCTGAAACAGAGGGGCTGAAACAGAGGGGCTGAAACAGAGGGGCTGAAACAGAGAGCGAGAAACAGAGGGGCTGAAACAGAGGGCCAGAAACAGAGGGCCAGAAAGAGAGGGACTGAAACAGAGGGGCTGAAACAGAGGGGCTGATACAGAGGGTGAGAAACAGAGCGGCTGAAACAGAGGGCGAGAAACAGAGGGGCTGAAACAAAGGGGCTGAAACAGTGGGGCTAAAACAGAGGGGCTGAAACAGAGGGCGAGAAACAGAGGGGCTGAAACAGAGGGCAAGAAACAGAGGGGCTGAAACAGAGGGGTTCAAACAGAGGGTGAGAAACAGGGGGGCTGAAACACAGGGCGAGAAACAGAGGGGCTGAAACAGAGGGGCTGAAACAGAGGGGCTGAATCAGAGGGGCTGATTCAGAGGGGCTGAAACAGAGGGGCTGAATCAGGGGGGTGGAAACAGAGGGCGAGAAACAGAGGGGCTGAAGCAGAGGGGCTGAAACAGAGAGCGCGAAACAGAGGGGCTGAAACAGAGGGCGAGAAACAGAGGGGCTGAAACAGAGGGCGAGAAACAGAGGGGCTGAAACAGAGGGCAAGAAACAGACGGGCAGAAACAGAGGGCGTGAAACAGAGGGGCTGAAACAGAGGGGCTGAAACAGAGAGCGCGAAGCAGAGGGACTGAAACAGAGGGCAAGAAACAGAGGGGCTGAAACAAAGGGGCTGAAACAGTGGGGCTAAAACAGAGGGGCTGAAACAGAGGGTGAGAAATAGAGGGGCTGAAACAGAGGGCGAGAAACAGAGGGGCTGAAACAGAGGGCGAGAAACAGAGGGGCTGAAACAGAGGGGCTGAATAAGAGGGGCTGAAACAGAGGGGCTGAAACAGAGGGGCTGAATCAGAGGGGCTGATTCAGAGGGGCTGAAACAGTGGGGCTGAATCAGAGGGGCGGAAACAGAGGGCGAGAAACAGAGGGGCAGAAACAGAGGGCGAGAAACAAAGGGGCTGAAACAGAGGAGCTGAAACAGAGAGCGCGAAACAGAGGGGCTGAAACAGAGGGCGAGAAACAGAGGGGCTGAAACTGAGGGCGAGAAACAGAGGGGCTGAAACAGAGGGCGAGAAACAGACGGGCAGAAACAGAGGGCGAGAAACAGAGGGGCTGAAACAGAGGGGCTGAAACAGAGAGCGCGAAACAGAGGGACTGGAACAGAGGGCGAGAAACAGAGGGGCTGAAACAGAGGGCGAGAAACAGAGGGGCTGAAACAGAGGGCGAGAAACAGAGGGGCTGAAACAGAGGGCAAGAAACAGAGGGGCTGAAACAGAGTGGCTGAAACAGAGGGCGAGAAACAGAGGGGCTGAATCAGAGGGGCTGAATCAGAGGGGCTGAAACAGAGGGGCAGAAACAGAGGGCGAGAAACAGAGGGGCTGAAACAGAGGGCAAGAAACAGAGGGCGTGAAACAGAGGGGCTGAAAAAGAGGGGCTGAAACAGAGGGGCTGAAGCAAAGCGGCTGATACAGAGGGCGAGAAACAGAGGGGCTGAAACATAGGGGCTTAAACAGAGGGGCTGAAACAGTGGGGCTGAAACAGAGGGCGAGAAACAGAGAGGCTGAAACAGAGGGCGAGAAACAGATGGGCTGAAACAGAGGGCGAGAAACAGAGGGGCTGAAACAGAGGGCGAGAAACAGAGGGGCTGAAACAGAGGGGCTGAAACAGAGGGGCTGAAACAGAGGGCGAGAAACAGAGAGGCTGAAACAGAGGGCAAGAAACAGAGGGGCTGAAACAGTGGGCGAGAAATAGAGGGCGAGAAACAGAGGGGCTGAAACAGAGGGGCTGAAACAGAGGCCCAGAAACAGAGGGGCTGAAACAGAGGGCCAGAAACAGAAGGACTGAAACAGAGGGGCTGAAACAGAGGGGCTGAAACAGTGGGGCTAAAACAGAGGGGCTGAAACAGAGGGCGAGAAATAGTGGGGCTGAAACAGAGGGCGAGAAACAGAGTGGCTGAAACAGAGGGCGAGAAACAGAGGGCCTGAAACAGAGGGCGAGAAACAGAGGGGCTGAAACAGAGGGGCTGGAACAGAGGGCGAGAAACAGAGGGGCTGAAACAGAGGGCGAGAAACAGAGGGGCTGGAACAGAGGGCGAGAAACAGAGGGGCTGAATCAGAGGGGCTGAAACAGAGGGCGAGAAACAGAGGGGCTGAAACAGAGGGGCTGAAACAGAGGGGCTGATTCAGAGGGGCTGAAACTGAGGGGCTTAATCAGAGGGCCTGAAACAGAGGGTGAGAAACAGAGGGGCTGAAACAGAGGGCGAGAAACAGAGGGGCAGTAAACGAGGGCGAGAAACAGTGGAGCTGAAACAGAGGGGCTGAAACAGAGAGCGCGAAACAGAGGGGCTGAAACAGATGGCGAGAAACAGAGTGATTGAAACAGAGGTCGAGAAACAGAGGGGCTGAAACAGAGGGGCTGAAACAGAGGGGCTGAATCAGAGGAGCTGAAACAGAGGGGCTGAAACAGAGGGCGAGAAACAGAGGGGCTGAAACAGAGGGGCTGAAACAGAGGGGCTGAAACAGAGGGGCTGAAAGAGAGGGGCTGAAACAGAGGGCGAGAAACAGAGAGGCTGAAACAGAGGGCGAGAAACAGAGTGGCTGAAACAGAGGGCAAGAAACAGAGGGGCTGAAACAGAGGGCGAGAAACAGAGGGGCTGAAACAGAGGGGCTGAAACAGAGGGGCTGAAACAGAGAGCGAGAAACAGAGGGGCTGAAACAGAGGGCCAGAAACAGAGGGCGAGAGACAGAGGGACTGAAACAGAGGGGCTGAAACAGAGGGGCTGATACAGAGGGCGAGAAACAGAGGGGCTGAAACAGAGGGCGAGAAACAGACGGGCAGAAACAGAGAGCGAGAAACAGAGGGGCTGAAACAGAGTGGCTGAAACAGAGAGCGCGAAGCAGAGGGACTGAAACAGAGGGCAAGAAACAGAGGGGCTGAAACAGAGGGCGAGAAACAGAGGGGCTGAATCAGAGGGGCAGAAACACAGGGCGAGAAACAGAGAGGCTGAAACAGAGGGTGAGAAACAGAGGGACTGAAACAGAGTGCCTGAAACAGAGGGTGAGAAACAGAGGGGCTGAAACAGAGGGCGAGAAACAGGGGCTGAAACAGAGGGGCTGAAACAGAGGGGCTGAATCAGAGGGGCTGATTTAGAGGGGCTGAAACAGAGGGGCTGAATCAGAGGGGCGAAAACAGAGGGCGAGAAACAGAGGGGCTGAAACAGAGGGCGAGAAACAGAGGGGCTGAAACGGAGAGCGCGAAACAGAGGGGCTGAAACAGAGGGCGAGAAACAGAGCGGCTGAAACAGAGGGCGAGAAACAGAGGGGCTGAAACAGAGGGCGAAAAAACAGACGGGCAGAAACAGAGGGCAAGAAACAGAGGGGCTGAAACAGAGGGGCTGAAACAGAGAGCGCGAAACATAGGGACTGAAACAGATGGCGAGAAACAGAGGGCGAGAAACAGAGGGCGAGAAACAGAGGGGCTGAAACAGAGGGCGAGAAACAGAGCGGCTGAAACAGAGGGCAAGAAACAGAGGGGCTGAAACAGAGTGGCTGAAACAGAGGGCGAGAAACAGAGGGGCTGAATCAGAGGGGCTGAATCAGTGGGGCTGAAAGAGAGGGGCTTAAACAGAGGGCGAGAAACAGAGGGGCTGAAACAGAGGGCGAGAAACAGAGGGCGAGAAACAGAGGGGCTGAAAAAGCGGGTCTGAAACAGAGGGGCTGAAACAAAGCAGCTGATACAGAGGGCGAGAAACAGAGGGGCTGAAACAGAGGGCGAGAAACAGAGTGGCTGAAACAGAGGGGCTGAAACAGAGGGGCTGAAACAGAGGGCGAGAAACAGAGAGGCTGAAAGAGAGGGCGAGAAACAGAGGGGCTGAAACAGAGGGGCTGAAACAGAGAGCGCGAAACAGAGGGACTGAAACAGATGGCGAGAAACAGAGGGGCTGCAACAGAGGGCGAGAAACAGAGGGGCTGAAACAGAGGGCGAGAAACAGAGCGGCTGAAACAGAGGGCAAGAAACAGAGGGGCTGAAACAGAGTGGCTGAAACAGAGGGCGAGAAACAGATGGGCTGAATCAGAGGGGCTGAATCAGAGGGGCTGAAAGAGAGGGGCTGAAACAGAGGGCGAGAAACAGAGGGGCTGAAACATTGGCGAGAAACAGAGGGGCTGAAACAGAGGGGCTGAAACAGAGGGGCTGAAACAGAGGGGCTGAAACAGAGAGCGAGAAACAGAGGGGCTGAAACAGAGGGCCAGAAACAGAGGGCCAGAAACAGAGGGACTGAAACAGAGGGGCTGAAACAGAGGGGCTGATACAGAGGGTGAGAAACAGAGCGGCTGAAACAGAGGGCGAGAAACAGAGGGGCTGAAACAAAGGGGCTGAAACAGTGGGGCTAAAACAGAGGGGCTGAAACAGAGGGCGAGAAATAGAGGGGCTGAAACAGAGGGCGAGAAACAGAGGGGCTGAAACAGAGGGCGAGAAACAGAGGGGCTGAAACAGAGGGGCTGAAACAGAGGGGCTGAAACAGAGGGGCTGAAACAGAGGGGCTGAATCAGAGGGGCTGATTCAGAGGGGCTGAAACAGTGGGGCTGAATCAGAGGGGCGGAAACAGAGGGCGAGAAACAGAGGGGCAGAAACAGAGGGCGAGAAACAAAGGGGCTGAAACAGAGGAGCTGAAACAGAGAGCGCGAAACAGAGGGGCTGAAACAGAGGGCGAGAAACAGAGGGGCTGAAACTGAGGGCGAGAAACAGAGGGGCTGAAACAGAGGGCGAGAAACAGACGGGCAGAAACAGAGGGCGAGAAACAGAGGGGCTGAAACAGAGGGGCTGAAACAGAGAGCGCGAAACAGAGGGACTGAAACAGAGGGCGAGAAACAGAGGGGCTGAAACAGAGGGCGAGAAACAGAGGGGCTGAAACAGAGGGCGAGAAACAGAGGGGCTGAAACAGAGGGCAAGAAACAGAGGGGCTGAAACAGAGTGGCTGAAACAGAGGGCGAGAAACAGAGGGGCTGAAACATAGGGGCTTAAACAGAGGGGCTGAAACAGAGGGGCTGAAACAGAGGGCGAGAAACAGAGAGGCTGAAACAGAGGGCGAGAAACAGATGGGCTGAAACAGAGGGCGAGAAACAGAGGGGCTGAAACAGAGGGCGAGAAACAGAGGGGCTGAAACAGAGGGGCTGAAACAGAGGGGCTGAAACAGAGGGCGAGAAACAGAGAGGCTGAAACAGAGGGCAAGAAACAGAGGGGCTGAAACAGTGGGCGAGAAATAGAGGGCGAGAAACAGAGGGGCTGAAACAGAGGGGCTGAAACAGAGGCCCAGAAACAGAGGGGCTGAAACAGAGGGCCAGAAACAGAAGGACTGAAACAGAGGGGCTGAAACAGAGGGGCTGATACAGAGGGCGAGAAACAGAGCGGCTGAAACATTGGCGAGAAACAGAGGGGCTGAAACAAAGGGGCTGAAACAGTGGGGCTAAAACAGAGGGGCTGAAACAGAGGGCGAGAAATAGTGGGGCTGAAACAGAGGGCGAGAAACAGAGTGGCTGAAACAGAGGGCGAGAAACAGAGGGCCTGAAACAGAGGGCGAGAAACAGAGGGGCTGAAACAGAGGGGCTGGAACAGAGGGCGAGAAACAGAGGGGCTGAAACAGAGGGCGAGAAACAGAGGGGCTGGAACAGAGGGCGAGAAACAGAGGGGCTGAATCAGAGGGGCTGAAACAGAGGGCGAGAAACAGAGGGGCTGGAACAGAGGGGCTGAAACAGAGGGGCTGATTCAGAGGGGCTGAAACTGAGGGGCTTAATCAGAGGGGCTGAAACAGAGGGTGAGAAACAGAGGGGCTGAAACAGAGGGCGAGAAACAGAGGGGCAGTAAACGAGGGCGAGAAACAGTGGAGCTGAAACAGAGGGGCTGAAACAGAGAGCGCGAAACAGAGGGGCTGAAACAGATGGCGAGAAACAGAGTGATTGAAACAGAGGTCGAGAAACAGAGGGGCTGAAACAGAGGGGCTGAAACAGAGGGGCTGAATCAGAGGAGCTGAAACAGAGGGGCTGAAACAGAGGGCGAGAAACAGAGGGGCTGAAACAGAGGGGCTGAAACAGAGGGGCTGAAACAGAGGGGCTGAAAGAGAGGGGCTGAAACAGAGGGCGAGAAACAGAGAGGCTGAAACAGAGGGCGAGAAACAGAGTGGCTGAAACAGAGGGCAAGAAACAGAGGGGCTGAAACAGAGGGCGAGAAACAGAGGGGCTGAAACAGAGGGGCTGAAACAGAGGGGCTGAAACAGAGAGCGAGAAACAGAGGGGCTGAAACAGAGGGCCAGAAACAGAGGGCGAGAGACAGAGGGACTGAAACAGAGGGGCTGAAACAGAGGGGCTGATACAGAGGGCGAGAAACAGAGGGGCTGAAACAGAGGGCGAGAAACAGACGGGCAGAAACAGAGAGCGAGAAACAGAGGGGCTGAAACAGAGTGGCTGAAACAGAGAGCGCGAAGCAGAGGGACTGAAACAGAGGGCAAGAAACAGAGGGGCTGAAACAGAGGGCGAGAAACAGAGGGGCTGAATCAGAGGGGCAGAAACACAGGGCGAGAAACAGAGAGGCTGAAACAGAGGGTGAGAAACAGAGGGACTGAAACAGAGGGCCTGAAACAGAGGGTGAGAAACAGAGGGGCTGAAACAGAGGGCGAGAAACAGAGGGGCTGAAACAGAGGGGCTGAAACAGAGGGGCTGAATCAGAGGGGCTGATTTAGAGGGGCTGAAACAGAGGGGCTGAATCAGAGGGGCGAAAACAGAGGGCGAGAAACAGAGGGGCTGAAACAGAGGGCGAGAAACAGAGGGGCTGAAACAGAGGGGCTGAAACGGAGAGCGCGAAACAGAGGGGCTGAAACAGAGGGCGAGAAACAGAGCGGCTGAAACAGAGGGCGAGAAACAGAGGGGCTGAAACAGAGGGCGAAAAAACAGACGGGCAGAAACAGAGGGCAAGAAACAGAGGGGCTGAAACAGAGGGGCTGAAACAGAGAGCGCGAAACATAAGGACTGAAACAGATGGCGAGAAACAGAGGGGCTGCAACAGAGGGCGAGAAACAGAGGGGCTGAAACAGAGGGCGAGAAACAGAGCGGCTGAAACAGAGGGCAAGAAACAGAGGGGCTGAAACAGAGTGGCTGAAACAGAGGGCGAGAAACAGAGGGGCTGAATCAGAGGGGCTGAATCAGTGGGGCTGAAAGAGAGGGGCTGAAACAGAGGGCGAGAAACAGAGGGGCTGAAACAGAGGGCGAGAAACAGAGGGCGAGAAACAGAGGGGCTGAAAAAGAGGGTCTGAAACAGAGGGGCTGAAACAAAGCAGCTGATACAGAGGGCGAGAAACAGAGGGGCTGAAACAGAGGGCGAGAAACAGAGTGGCTGAAACAGAGGGGCTGAAACAGAGGGGCTGAAACAGAGGGCGAGAAACAGAGAGGCTGAAAGAGAGGGCGAGAAACAGAGGGGCTGAAACAGAGGGCGAGAAACAGAGGGGCTGAAACAGAGGGCGAGAAACAGAGGGGCTGAAACAGAGGGGCTGAAACAGAGGGGCTGAAAGAGAGGGGCTGAAACAGAGGGCGAGAAACAGAGAGGCTGAAACAGAGGGCGAGAAACAGAGTGGCTGAAACAGAGGGCAAGAAACAGAGGGGCTGAAACATTGGCGAGAAACAGAGGGGCTGAAACAGAGGGGCTGAAACAGAGGGGCTGAAACAGAGGGGCTGAAACAGAGAGCGAGAAACAGAGGGTCTGAAACAGAGGGCCAGAAACAGAGGGCCAGAAACAGAGGGACTGAAACAGAGGGGCTGAAACAGAGGGGCTGATACAGAGGGCGAGAAACAGAGCGGCTGAAACAGAGGGCGAGAAACAGAGGGGCTGAAACAAAGGGGCTGAAACAGTGGGGCTAAAACAGAGGGGCTGAAACAGAGGGCGAAAAATAGAGGGGCTGAAACAGAGGGCGAGAAACAGAGGGGCTGAAACAGAGGGCGAGAAACAGAGGGGCTGAAACAGAGGGGCTGAAACAGAGGGGCTGAAACAAAGGGGCTGAAACAGAGGGGCTGAATCAGAGGGGCGGAAACAGAGGGCGAGAAACAGAGGGGCAGAAACAGAGGGCGAGAAACAACGGGGCTGAAACAGAGGGGCTGAAACAGAGAGCGCGAAACAGAGGGGCTGAAACAGAGGGCGAGAAACAGAGGGGCTGAAACTGAGGCCGAGAAACAGAGGGGCTGAAACAGAGGGCGAGAAACAGACGGAAAGAAACAGAGGGCGAGAAACAGAGGGGCTGAAACAGAGGGGCTGAAACAGAGAGCGCGAAACAGAGGGACTGAAACAGAGGGCGAGAAACAGAGGGGCTGAAGCAGAGGGCGCGAAACAGAGGGGCTGAAACAGAGGGCGAGAAACAGAGGGGCTGAAACAGAGGGCAAGACATAGAGGGGCTGAATCAGAGGGGCTGAATCAGAGGGGCTGAAACAGAGGGGCAGAAACAGAGGGCGAGAAACAGAGGGGCTGAAACAGAGGGCGAGAAACAGAGGGCGTGAAACAGAGGGGCTGAAAAAGAGGGGCTGAAACAGAGGGGCTGAAGCAAAGCGGCTGATACAGAGGGCGAGAAACAGAGGGCGAGAAACAGAGGGGCTGAAACAGAGGGGCTTAAACAGAGGGGCTGAAACAGAGGGGCTGAAAGAGAGGGCGAGAAACAGAGAGGCTGAAACAGATGGCGAGAAACAGAGGGGCTGAAACAGAGGGCGAGAAACAGAGGGGCTGAAACAGAGGGCGAGAAACAGAGGGGCTGAAAGAGAGGGGCTGAAACAGAGGGGCTGAAACAGAGGGCGAGAAACAGAGAGGCTGAAACAGAGGGCAAGAAACAGAGGGGCTGAAACAGTGGGCGAGAAACAGAGGGCGAGAAACAGAGGGGCTGAAACAGAGGGGCTGAAACAGAGGGGCTGAAACAGAGAGCGAGAAACAGAGGGGCTGAAACAGAGGGCCAGAAACAGAAGAACTGAAACAGAGGGGCTGAAACAGAGGGGCTGATACAGAGGGCGAGAAACAGAGCGGCTGGAACAGAGGGCGAGAAACAGAGGGGCTGAAACAAAGGGGCTGAAACAGTGGGGCTAAAACAGAGGGGCTGAAACAGAGGGTGAGAAACAGACGGGCAGAAACAGAGGGCGAGAAACAGAGGGGCTGAAACAGAGGGCCTGAAACAGAGGGGCTGAAACAGAGGGCGAGAAACAGAGGGGCTGGAACAGAGGGCGAGAAACAGAGGGGCTGAATCAGAGGGGCTGAAACAGAGGGCGAGAAACAGAGGGGCTGAAACAGAGGGGCTGAAACAAAGGGCCTAATCAGAGGGGCTGAAACAGAGGGGCTGAAACAGAGCGCGAGAAACAGAGGGGCTGAAACAGAGGGCGAGAAACAGAGGGGCTGAAACAGAGGGGCTGAAACAGAGGGGCTGAAAGAGAGGGGCTGAAACAGAGGGCGAGAAACAGAGAGGCTGAAACAGAGGGCGAGAAACAGAGTGGCTGAAACAGAGGGCAAGAAACAGAGGGGCTGAAACAGAGAGCGAGAAACAGAGGGGCTGAAACAGAGGGGCTGAAACAGAGGGGCTGAAACAGAGGGGCTGAAACAGAGAGCGAGAAACAGAGGGGCTGAAACAGAGGGCCAGAAACAGAGGGCGAGAGACAGAGGGACTGAAACAGAGGGGCTGAAACAGAGGGGCTGATACAGAGGGCGAGAAACAGAGGGGCTGAAACAGAGGGCGAGAAACAGAGGGGCTGAAACAAAGGGGCTGAAACAGTGGGGCAAAAACAGAGGGGCTGAAACAGAGGGCGAGAAATAGAGGGGCTGAAACAGAGGGCGAGAAACAGAGGGGCTGAAACAGAGGGCGAGTAACAGAGCGGCTGAAACAGAGGGCGAGAAACAGAGGGGCTGAAACAGAGGGCAAGAAACAGAGGGGCTGAAACAGAGGGCGAGAAACAGAGGGGCTGAAACAGAGGGGCTGAAACAGAGGGGCTGAAACAGAGGGGCTGAAACAGAGAGCGAGAAACAGAGGGGCTGAAACAGAGGGCCAGAAACAGAGGGCGAGAGACAGAGGGACTGAAACAGAGGGGCTGAAACAGAGGGGCTGATACAGAGGGCGAGAAACAGAGGGGCTGAAACAGAGGGCGAGAAACAGAGGGGCTGAAACAAAGGGGCTGAAACAGTGGGGGTAAAACAGAGGGGCTGAAACAGAGGGCGAGAAATAGAGGGGCTGAAACAGAGGGCGAGAAACAGAGGGGCTGAAACAGAGGGCGAGAAACAGAGCGGCTGAAACAGAGGGCGAGAAACAGAGGGGCTGAAACAGAGGGCGAGAACTGAGGGGCAGAAACAGAGGGGCTGAAACAGAGGGGCTGAATCAGAGGGGCTGATTCAGAGGGGCTGAAACAGAGGGGCTGAATCAGAGGGGTGGAAACAGAGGGCGAGAAACAGAGGGGCAGAAACAGAGGGCGAGAAACAAAGGGGCTAAAACAGAGGGCCAGAAACAGAGGGACTGAAACAGAGGGGCTGAAACAGAGGGGCTGATACAGAGGGCGAGAAACAGAGCGGCTGAAACAGATCGGCTGAAACAGAGGGCGAGAAACAGAGGGGCTGAAACAAAGGGGCTGATACAGTGGGGCTAAAACAGTGGGGCTGAAACAGAGGGCGAGAAACAGAGGGGCTGAAACAGAGGGCGAGAAACAGAGGGCCTGAAACAGAGGGCGAGAAACAGAGGGGCTGAAACAGAGGGGCTGAAACAGAGGGGCTGAAACAGAGGGCGAGAAACAGAGGGGCTGAAACAGAGGGCGAGAAACAGAGGGGCTGAAACAGAGGGGCTGAAACAGAGGGGCTGAAACAGAGGGCGAGAAACAGAGAGGCTGAAAGAGAGGGCGAGAAACAGAGGGGCTGAAACAGAGGGCGAGAAACAGAGGGGCTGAAACAGAGGGCGAGAAACAGAGGGGCTGAAACAGAGGGGCTGAAACAGAGGGGCTGAAAGAGAGGGGCTGAAACAGAGGGCGAGAAACAGAGAGTCTGAAACAGAGGGCGAGAAACAGAGTGGCTGAAACAGAGGGCAAGAAACAGAGGGGCTGAAACATTGGCGAGAAACAGAGGGGCTGAAACAGAGGGGCTGAAACAGAGGGGCTGAAACAGAGGGGCTGAAACAGAGAGCGAGAAACAGAGGGTCTGAAACAGAGGGCCAGAAACAGAGGGCCAGAAACAGAGGGACTGAAACAGAGGGGCTGAAACAGAGGGGCTGATACAGAGGGCGAGAAACAGAGCGGCTGAAACAGAGGGCGAGAAACAGAGGGGCTGAAACAAAGGGGCTGAAACAGTGGGGCTAAAACAGAGGGGCTGAAACAGAGGGCGAAAAATAGAGGGGCTGAAACAGAGGGCGAGAAACAGAGGGGCTGAAACAGAGGGCGAGAAACAGAGGGGCTGAAACAGAGGGGCTGAAACAGAGGGGCTGAAACAAAGGGGCTGAAACAGAGGGGCTGAATCAGAGGGGCGGAAACAGAGGGCGAGAAACAGAGGGGCAGAAACAGAGGGGCTGAAACAGAGGGGCTGAAACAGAGGGCGAGAAACAGAGGGGCTGAAACAGAGGGCGAGAAACAGAGGGGCTGAAACAGAGGGGCTGAAACAGAGGGGCTGAAACAGAGGGCGAGAAACAGAGAGGCTGAAAGAGAGGGCGAGAAACAGAGGGGCTGAAACAGAGGGCGAGAAACAGAGGGGCTGAAACAGAGGGCGAGAAACAGAGGGGCTGAAACAGAGGGGCTGAAACAGAGGGGCTGAAAGAGAGGGGCTGAAACAGAGGGCGAGAAACAGAGAGTCTGAAACAGAGGGCGAGAAACAGAGTGGCTGAAACAGAGGGCAAGAAACAGAGGGGCTGAAACATTGGCGAGAAACAGAGGGGCTGAAACAGAGGGGCTGAAACAGAGGGGCTGAAACAGAGGGGCTGAAACAGAGAGCGAGAAACAGAGGGTCTGAAACAGAGGGCCAGAAACAGAGGGCCAGAAACAGAGGGACTGAAACAGAGGGGCTGAAACAGAGGGGCTGATACAGAGGGCGAGAAACAGAGCGGCTGAAACAGAGGGCGAGAAACAGAGGGGCTGAAACAAAGGGGCTGAAACAGTGGGGCTAAAACAGAGGGGCTGAAACAGAGGGCGAAAAATAGAGGGGCTGAAACAGAGGGCGAGAAACAGAGGGGCTGAAACAGAGGGCGAGAAACAGAGGGGCTGAAACAGAGGGGCTGAAACAGAGGGGCTGAAACAAAGGGGCTGAAACAGAGGGGCTGAATCAGAGGGGCGGAAACAGAGGGCGAGAAACAGAGGGGCAGAAACAGAGGGCGAGAAACAACGGGGCTGAAACAGAGGGGCTGAAACAGAGAGCGCGAAACAGAGGGGCTGAAACAGAGGGCGAGAAACAGAGGGGCTGAAACTGAGGCCGAGAAACAGAGGGGCTGAAACAGAGGGCGAGAAACAGACGGAAAGAAACAGAGGGCGAGAAACAGAGGGGCTGAAACAGAGGGGCTGAAACAGAGAGCGCGAAACAGAGGGACTGAAACAGAGGGCGAGAAACAGAGGGGCTGAAACAGAGGGCGCGAAACAGAGGGGCTGAAACAGAGGGCGAGAAACAGAGGGGCTGAAACAGAGGGCAAGACACAGAGGGGCTGAATCAGAGGGGCTGTATCAGAGGGGCTTAAACAGAGGGGCAGAAACAGAGGGCGAGAAACAGAGGGGCTGAAACAGAGGGCGAGAAACAGAGGGCGTGAAACAGAGGGGCTGAAAAAGAGGGGCTGAAACAGAGGGGCTGAAGCAAAGCGGCTGATACAGAGGGCGAGAAACAGAGGGCGAGAAACAGAGGGGCTGAAACAGAGGGGCTTAAACAGAGGGGCTGAAACAGAGGGGCTGAAAGAGAGGGCGAGAAACAGAGAGGCTGAAACAGATGGCGAGAAACAGAGGGGCTGAAACAGAGGGCGAGAAACAGAGGGGCTGAAACAGAGGGCGAGAAACAGAGGGGCTGAAAGAGAGGGGCTGAAACAGAGGGGCTGAAACAGAGGGCGAGAAACAGAGAGGCTGAAACAGAGGGCAAGAAACAGAGGGGCTGAAACAGAGGGGCTGAAACAGAGGGGCTGAAACAGAGAGCGAGAAACAGAGGGGCTGAAACAGAGGGCCAGAAACAGAAGAACTGAAACAGAGGGGCTGAAACAGAGGGGCTGATACAGAGGGCGAGAAACAGAGCGGCTGGAACAGAGGGCGAGAAACAGAGGGGCTGAAACAAAGGGGCTGAAACAGTGGGGCTAAAACAGAGGGGCTGAAACAGAGGGTGAGAAACAGACGGGCAGAAACAGAGGGCGAGAAACAGAGGGGCTGAAACAGAGGGCCTGAAACAGAGGGGCTGAAACAGAGGGCGAGAAACAGAGGGGCTGGAACAGAGGGCGAGAAACAGAGGGGCTGAATCAGAGGGGCTGAAACAGAGGGCGAGAAACAGAGGGGCTGAAACAGAGGGGCTGAAACAAAGGGCCTAATCAGAGGGGCTGAAACAGAGGGGCTGAAACAGAGGGCGAGAAACAGAGGGGCTGAAACAGAGGGCGAGAAACAGAGGGGCTGAAACAGAGGGGCTGAAACAGAGGGGCTGAAAGAGAGGGGCTGAAACAGAGGGCGAGAAACAGAGAGGCTGAAACAGAGGGCGAGAAACAGAGTGGCTGAAACAGAGGGCAAGAAACAGAGGGGCTGAAACAGAGGGCGAGAAACAGAGGGGCTGAAACAGAGGGGCTGAAACAGAGGGGCTGAAACAGAGGGGCTGAAACAGAGAGCGAGAAACAGAGGGGCTGAAACAGAGGGCCAGAAACAGAGGGCGAGAGACAGAGGGACTGAAACAGAGGGGCTGAAACAGAGGGGCTGATACAGAGGGCGAGAAACAGAGGGGCTGAAACAGAGGGCGAGAAACAGAGGGGCTGAAACAAAGGGGCTGAAACAGTGGGGCAAAAACAGAGGGGCTGAAACAGAGGGCGAGAAATAGAGGGGCTGAAACAGAGGGCGAGAAACAGAGGGGCTGAAACAGAGGGCGAGTAACAGAGCGGCTGAAACAGAGGGCGAGAAACAGAGGGGCTGAAACAGAGGGCAAGAAACAGAGGGGCTGAAACAGAGGGCGAGAAACAGAGGGGCTGAAACAGAGGGGCTGAAACAGAGGGGCTGAAACAGAGGGGCTGAAACAGAGAGCGAGAAACAGAGGGGCTGAAACAGAGGGCCAGAAACAGAGGGCGAGAGACAGAGGGACTGAAACAGAGGGGCTGAAACAGAGGGGCTGATACAGAGGGCGAGAAACAGAGGGGCTGAAACAGAGGGCGAGAAACAGAGGGGCTGAAACAAAGGGGCTGAAACAGTGGGGCAAAAACAGAGGGGCTGAAACAGAGGGCGAGAAATAGAGGGGCTGAAACAGAGGGCGAGAAACAGAGGGGCTGAAACAGAGGGCGAGTAACAGAGCGGCTGAAACAGAGGGCGAGAAACAGAGGGGCTGAAACAGAGGGCAAGAAACAGAGGGGCTGAAACAGAGGGCGAGAAACAGAGGGGCTGAAACAGAGGGGCTGAAACAGAGGGGCTGAAACAGAGGGGCTGAAACAGAGAGCGAGAAACAGAGGGGCTGAAACAGAGGGCCAGAAACAGAGGGCGAGAGACAGAGGGACTGAAACAGAGGGGCTGAAACAGAGGGGCTGATACAGAGGGCGAGAAACAGAGGGGCTGAAACAGAGGGCGAGAAACAGAGGGGCTGAAACAAAGGGGCTGAAACAGTGGGGGTAAAACAGAGGGGCTGAAACAGAGGGCGAGAAATAGAGGGGCTGAAACAGAGGGCGAGAAACAGAGGGGCTGAAACAGAGGGCGAGAAACAGAGCGGCTGAAACAGAGGGCGAGAAACAGAGGGGCTGAAACAGAGGGCGAGAACTGAGGGGCAGAAACAGAGGGGCTGAAACAGAGGGGCTGAATCAGAGGGGCTGATTCAGAGGGGCTGAAACAGAGGGGCTGAATCAGAGGGGTGGAAACAGAGGGCGAGAAACAGAGGGGCAGAAACAGAGGGCGAGAAACAAAGGGGCTAAAACAGAGGGCCAGAAACAGAGGGACTGAAACAGAGGGGCTGAAACAGAGGGGCTGATACAGAGGGCGAGAAACAGAGCGGCTGAAACAGATCGGCTGAAACAGAGGGCGAGAAACAGAGGGGCTGAAACAAAGGGGCTGATACAGTGGGGCTAAAACAGTGGGGCTGAAACAGAGGGCGAGAAACAGAGGGGCTGAAACAGAGGGCGAGAAACAGAGGGCCTGAAACAGAGGGCGAGAAACAGAGGGGCTGAAACAGAGGGGCTGAAACAGAGGGGCTGAAACAGAGGGCGAGAAACAGAGGGGCTGAAACAGAGGGCGAGAAACAGAGGGGCTGAAACAGAGGGGCTGAAACAGAGGGGCTGAAACAGAGGGCGAGAAACAGAGAGGCTGAAAGAGAGGGCGAGAAACAGAGGGGCTGAAACAGAGGGCGAGAAACAGAGGGGCTGAAACAGAGGGCGAGAAACAGAGGGGCTGAAACAGAGGGGCTGAAACAGAGGGGCTGAAAGAGAGGGGCTGAAACAGAGGGCGAGAAACAGAGAGTCTGAAACAGAGGGCGAGAAACAGAGTGGCTGAAACAGAGGGCAAGAAACAGAGGGGCTGAAACATTGGCGAGAAACAGAGGGGCTGAAACAGAGGGGCTGAAACAGAGGGGCTGAAACAGAGGGGCTGAAACAGAGAGCGAGAAACAGAGGGTCTGAAACAGAGGGCCAGAAACAGAGGGCCAGAAACAGAGGGACTGAAACAGAGGGGCTGAAACAGAGGGGCTGATACAGAGGGCGAGAAACAGAGCGGCTGAAACAGAGGGCGAGAAACAGAGGGGCTGAAACAAAGGGGCTGAAACAGTGGGGCTAAAACAGAGGGGCTGAAACAGAGGGCGAAAAATAGAGGGGCTGAAACAGAGGGCGAGAAACAGAGGGGCTGAAACAGAGGGCGAGAAACAGAGGGGCTGAAACAGAGGGGCTGAAACAGAGGGGCTGAAACAAAGGGGCTGAAACAGAGGGGCTGAATCAGAGGGGCGGAAACAGAGGGCGAGAAACAGAGGGGCAGAAACAGAGGGGCTGAAACAGAGGGGCTGAAACAGAGGGCGAGAAACAGAGGGGCTGAAACAGAGGGCGAGAAACAGAGGGGCTGAAACAGAGGGGCTGAAACAGAGGGGCTGAAACAGAGGGCGAGAAACAGAGAGGCTGAAAGAGAGGGCGAGAAACAGAGGGGCTGAAACAGAGGGCGAGAAACAGAGGGGCTGAAACAGAGGGCGAGAAACAGAGGGGCTGAAACAGAGGGGCTGAAACAGAGGGGCTGAAAGAGAGGGGCTGAAACAGAGGGCGAGAAACAGAGAGTCTGAAACAGAGGGCGAGAAACAGAGTGGCTGAAACAGAGGGCAAGAAACAGAGGGGCTGAAACATTGGCGAGAAACAGAGGGGCTGAAACAGAGGGGCTGAAACAGAGGGGCTGAAACAGAGGGGCTGAAACAGAGAGCGAGAAACAGAGGGTCTGAAACAGAGGGCCAGAAACAGAGGGCCAGAAACAGAGGGACTGAAACAGAGGGGCTGAAACAGAGGGGCTGATACAGAGGGCGAGAAACAGAGCGGCTGAAACAGAGGGCGAGAAACAGAGGGGCTGAAACAAAGGGGCTGAAACAGTGGGGCTAAAACAGAGGGGCTGAAACAGAGGGCGAAAAATAGAGGGGCTGAAACAGAGGGCGAGAAACAGAGGGGCTGAAACAGAGGGCGAGAAACAGAGGGGCTGAAACAGAGGGGCTGAAACAGAGGGGCTGAAACAAAGGGGCTGAAACAGAGGGGCTGAATCAGAGGGGCGGAAACAGAGGGCGAGAAACAGAGGGGCAGAAACAGAGGGCGAGAAACAACGGGGCTGAAACAGAGGGGCTGAAACAGAGAGCGCGAAACAGAGGGGCTGAAACAGAGGGCGAGAAACAGAGGGGCTGAAACTGAGGCCGAGAAACAGAGGGGCTGAAACAGAGGGCGAGAAACAGACGGAAAGAAACAGAGGGCGAGAAACAGAGGGGCTGAAACAGAGGGGCTGAAACAGAGAGCGCGAAACAGAGGGACTGAAACAGAGGGCGAGAAACAGAGGGGCTGAAACAGAGGGCGCGAAACAGAGGGGCTGAAACAGAGGGCGAGAAACAGAGGGGCTGAAACAGAGGGCAAGACACAGAGGGGCTGAATCAGAGGGGCTGTATCAGAGGGGCTTAAACAGAGGGGCAGAAACAGAGGGCGAGAAACAGAGGGGCTGAAACAGAGGGCGAGAAACAGAGGGCGTGAAACAGAGGGGCTGAAAAAGAGGGGCTGAAACAGAGGGGCTGAAGCAAAGCGGCTGATACAGAGGGCGAGAAACAGAGGGCGAGAAACAGAGGGGCTGAAACAGAGGGGCTTAAACAGAGGGGCTGAAACAGAGGGGCTGAAAGAGAGGGCGAGAAACAGAGAGGCTGAAACAGATGGCGAGAAACAGAGGGGCTGAAACAGAGGGCGAGAAACAGAGGGGCTGAAACAGAGGGCGAGAAACAGAGGGGCTGAAAGAGAGGGGCTGAAACAGAGGGGCTGAAACAGAGGGCGAGAAACAGAGAGGCTGAAACAGAGGGCAAGAAACAGAGGGGCTGAAACAGAGGGGCTGAAACAGAGGGGCTGAAACAGAGAGCGAGAAACAGAGGGGCTGAAACAGAGGGCCAGAAACAGAAGAACTGAAACAGAGGGGCTGAAACAGAGGGGCTGATACAGAGGGCGAGAAACAGAGCGGCTGGAACAGAGGGCGAGAAACAGAGGGGCTGAAACAAAGGGGCTGAAACAGTGGGGCTAAAACAGAGGGGCTGAAACAGAGGGTGAGAAACAGACGGGCAGAAACAGAGGGCGAGAAACAGAGGGGCTGAAACAGAGGGCCTGAAACAGAGGGGCTGAAACAGAGGGCGAGAAACAGAGGGGCTGGAACAGAGGGCGAGAAACAGAGGGGCTGAATCAGAGGGGCTGAAACAGAGGGCGAGAAACAGAGGGGCTGAAACAGAGGGGCTGAAACAAAGGGCCTAATCAGAGGGGCTGAAACAGAGGGGCTGAAACAGAGGGCGAGAAACAGAGGGGCTGAAACAGAGGGCGAGAAACAGAGGGGCTGAAACAGAGGGGCTGAAACAGAGGGGCTGAAAGAGAGGGGCTGAAACAGAGGGCGAGAAACAGAGAGGCTGAAACAGAGGGCGAGAAACAGAGTGGCTGAAACAGAGGGCAAGAAACAGAGGGGCTGAAACAGAGGGCGAGAAACAGAGGGGCTGAAACAGAGGGGCTGAAACAGAGGGGCTGAAACAGAGGGGCTGAAACAGAGAGCGAGAAACAGAGGGGCTGAAACAGAGGGCCAGAAACAGAGGGCGAGAGACAGAGGGACTGAAACAGAGGGGCTGAAACAGAGGGGCTGATACAGAGGGCGAGAAACAGAGGGGCTGAAACAGAGGGCGAGAAACAGAGGGGCTGAAACAAAGGGGCTGAAACAGTGGGGCAAAAACAGAGGGGCTGAAACAGAGGGCGAGAAATAGAGGGGCTGAAACAGAGGGCGAGAAACAGAGGGGCTGAAACAGAGGGCGAGTAACAGAGCGGCTGAAACAGAGGGCGAGAAACAGAGGGGCTGAAACAGAGGGCAAGAAACAGAGGGGCTGAAACAGAGGGCGAGAAACAGAGGGGCTGAAACAGAGGGGCTGAAACAGAGGGGCTGAAACAGAGGGGCTGAAACAGAGAGCGAGAAACAGAGGGGCTGAAACAGAGGGCCAGAAACAGAGGGCGAGAGACAGAGGGACTGAAACAGAGGGGCTGAAACAGAGGGGCTGATACAGAGGGCGAGAAACAGAGGGGCTGAAACAGAGGGCGAGAAACAGAGGGGCTGAAACAAAGGGGCTGAAACAGTGGGGGTAAAACAGAGGGGCTGAAACAGAGGGCGAGAAATAGAGGGGCTGAAACAGAGGGCGAGAAACAGAGGGGCTGAAACAGAGGGCGAGAAACAGAGCGGCTGAAACAGAGGGCGAGAAACAGAGGGGCTGAAACAGAGGGCGAGAACTGAGGGGCAGAAACAGAGGGGCTGAAACAGAGGGGCTGAATCAGAGGGGCTGATTCAGAGGGGCTGAAACAGAGGGGCTGAATCAGAGGGGTGGAAACAGAGGGCGAGAAACAGAGGGGCAGAAACAGAGGGCGAGAAACAAAGGGGCTAAAACAGAGGGCCAGAAACAGAGGGACTGAAACAGAGGGGCTGAAACAGAGGGGCTGATACAGAGGGCGAGAAACAGAGCGGCTGAAACAGAGCGGCTGAAACAGAGGGCGAGAAACAGAGGGGCTGAAACAAAGGGGCTGATACAGTGGGGCTAAAACAGTGGGGCTGAAACAGAGGGCGAGAAACAGAGGGGCTGAAACAGAGGGCGAGAAACAGAGGGCCTGAAACAGAGGGCGAGAAACAGAGGGGCTGAAACAGAGGGGCTGAAACAGAGGGGCTGAAACAGAGGGCGAGAAACAGAGGGGCTGAAACAGAGGGCGAGAAACAGAGGGGCTGAAACAGAGGGCGAGAAACAGAGGGGCTGAATCAGAGGGGCTGAAATAGAGGGCGAGAAATAGAGGGGCTGAAACAGAGGGGCTGAAACAGAGGGGCTGATTCAGAGGGGCTGAAACAGAGGGGCTTAATCAGAGGGGCTGAAACAGAGGGCGAGAAACAGAGGGGCTGAAAGAGAGGGCGAGAAACAGAGGTTCAGTAACAGAGGGCGAGAAACAGAGGAGCTGAAACAGAGGGGCTGAAACAGAGAGCGCGAAACAGAGGGGCTGAAACAGATGGCGAGAAACAGAGGGACTGAAACAGAGGTCGAGAAACAGAGGGGCTGAAACAGAGGGGCTGAAACAGAGGGGCTGAATCAGAGGGGCTGAAACAGAGGGCGAGAAACAGAGGGGCTGAAACAGAGAGGCTGAAACAGAGGGGCTGAAATAGAGGGGCTGAAACAGAGGGCGAGAAACAGAGAGGCTGAAACAGAGGGCGAGAAACAGAGTGGCTGAATCAGACGGGCTGAATCAGATGGGGTGAAACAGAGGGGCTGAAACAGAGGGCGAGAAACAGAGGGGCTGAAACAGAGGGCGAGAAACAGAGGGCGAGAAACAGAGGGGCTGAAAAAGAGGGGCTGAAACAGAGGGGCTGAAACAAAGCGGCTGATACAGAGGGCGAGAAACAGAGGGGCTGAAACAGAGGGTGAGAAACAGAGGGGCTGAAACAGAGGGGCTGAAACAGAGGGGCTGAAACAGTGGGGCTGAAACAGAGGGCGAGAAACAGAGAGGCTGAAACACAGGGCGAGAAACAGAGGGGCTGAAACAGAGGGCGAGAAACAGAGGGGCTGAAACAGAGGGCGAGAAACAGAGGGGCTGAAACAGAGCGGCTGGAACAGAGGGCGAGAAACAGAGGGGCTGAAACAGAGGGCGAGAAACAGAGGGGCTGAAACAGAGGGCGAGAAACAGAGGGGCTGAATCTGAGGGGCTGAAACAGAGGGGCTTAATCAGAGGGGCTGAAACAGAGGGTGAGAAACAGAGGGGCTGAAACAGAGGGCGAGAAACAGAGGTGCAGTAAACGAGGGCGAGAAACAGAGGAGCTGAAACAGAGGGGCTGAAACAGAGAGCGCGAGACAGAGGGGCTGAAACAGATGGCGAGAAACAGAGGGACTGAAACAGAGGTCGAGAAACAGAGGGGCTGAAACAGAGGGGCTGAAACAGAGGGGCTGAATCAGAGGGGCTGAAACAGAGGGGCTGAAACAGAGGGCGAGAAACAGAGGGGCTGAAACAGAGGGCGAGAAACAGAGGGGCTGAAACAGAGGGGCTGAAACAGAGGGGCTGAAAGAGAGGGGCTGAAACAGAGGGCGAGAAACAGAGAGGCTGAAACAGAGGGCGAGAAACAGAGTGGCTGAAACAGAGGGCAAGAAACAGAGGGGCTGAAACAGAGGGCGAGAAACAGAGGGGCTGAAACAGAGGGCCAGAAACAGAGGGCGAGAGACAGAGGGACTGAAACAGAGGGGCTGAAACAGAGGGGCTGATACAGAGGGGCTGAAACAAAGGGGCTGAAACAGTGGGGCTAAAACAGAGGGGCTGAAACAGAGGGCGAGAAATAGAGGGGCTGAAACAGAGGGCGAGAAACAGAGGGGCTGAAACAGAGGGCGAGAAACAGAGCGGCTGAAACAGAGGGCGAGAAACGGAGGGGCTGAAACAGAGGGCGAGAAACTGAGGGGCTGAAACAGAGGGGCTGAAACAGAGGGGCTGAATCAGAGGGGCTGATTTAGAGGGGCTGAAACAGAGGGGCTGAATCAGAGGGGTGGAAACAGAGGGCGAGAGACAGAGGGGCAGAAACAGAGGGCGAGAAACAAAGGGGCTAAAACAGAGGGGCTGAAACAGAGAGCGCGAAACAGAGGGGCTGAAACAGAGGGCGAGAAACAGAGGGGCTGAAACTGAGGGCGAGAAACAGAGGGGCTGAAACAGAGGGCGAGAAACAGAGGGGCTGAAACAGAGTGGCTGAAACAGAGGGCGAGAAACAGAGGGTCTGAATCAGAGGGGCTGAATCAGAGGGGCTGAAACAGAGGGGCTGAAACAGACGGCGAGAAACAGAGGGGCTGAAACAGAGGACGAGAAACAGGGCGTGAAACAGAGGGGCTGAAAAAGAGGGGCTGAAACAGAGGGGCTGAAACAAAGCGGCTGATTAAGAGGGCGAGAAACAGAGGGGCTGAAACAGAGGGCGAGAAACAGAGGGGCTGATACAGAGCGCGAGAAACAGAGAGGCTGAAACAGAGGGCGAGAAACAGAGGGGCTGAAACAGAGGGCGAGAAACAGAGGGGCTGAAACAGAGGGCGAGAAACAGAGGGGCTGAAACAGAGGGGCTGAAACAGAGGGGCTGAAACAGAGGGCGAGAAACAGAGAGGCTGAAACAGAGGGCAAGAAACAGAGGGGCTGAAACAGTGGGCGAGAAACAGAGGGCGAGAAACAGAGGGGCTGAAACAGAGGGGCTGAAACAGTGGGGCTGAAACAGAGAGCGAGAAACAGAGGGGCTGAAACAGAGGGGCTGAAACAGAGAGCGCGAAACAGAGGGACTGAAACAGAGGGCGAGAAACAGAGGGGCTGAAACAGAGGGCGAGAAACAGAGGGGCTGAAACAGAGGGCGAGAAACAGAGGGGCTGAAACAGAGGGCAAGACACAGAGGGGCTGAAACAGAGTGGCTGAAACAGAGGGCGAGAAACAGAGGGGCTGAATCAGAGGGGCTGAATCAGAGGGGCTGAAACAGAGGGGCAGAAACAGAGGGCGAGAAACAGAGGGGCTGAAACAGAGGGCGAGAAACAGAGGGCGTGAAACAGAGGGGCTGAAAAAGAGGGGCTGAAACAGAGGGGCTGAAGCAAAGCGGCTGATACAGAGGGCGAGAAACAGAGGGCGAGAAACAGAGGGGCTGAAACAGAGGGGCTTAAACAGAGGGGCTGAAACAGAGGGGCTGAAAGAGAGGGCGAGAAACAGAGAGGCTGAAACAGATGGCGAGAAACAGAGGGGCTGAAACAGAGGGCGAGAAACAGAGGGGCTGAAACAGAGGGCGAGAAACAGAGGGGCTGAAAGAGAGGGGCTGAAACAGAGGGGCTGAAACAGAGGGCGAGAAACAGAGAGGCTGAAACAGAGGGCAAGAAACAGAGGGGCTGAAACAGTGGGCGAGAAACAGAGGGCGAGAAACAGAGGGGCTGAAACAGAGGGGCTGAAACAGAGGGGCTGAAACAGAGGGGCTGAAACAGAGGGTGAGAAACAGAGGGACTGAAAGAGAGGGGCTGAAACAGAGGGTGAGAAACAGAGGGGCTGAAACAGAGGGCGAGAAACAGAGGGGCTGAAACAGAGGGGCTGAAACAGAGGGGCTGAATCAGAGGGGCTGATTTAGAGGGGCTGAAACAGAGTGGCTGAATCAGAGGGGCGAAAACCGAGGGCGAGAAACAGAGGGGCTGAAACAGAGGGCGAGAAACAGAGGGGCTGAAACAGAGGGGCTGAAACAGAGAGCGCGAAACAGAGGGGCTGAAACAGAGGGCGAGAAACAGAGCGGCTGAAACAGAGGGCGAGAAACAGCGGGGCTGAAACAGAGGGCGAGAAACAGACGGGCAGAAACAGAGGGCGAGAAACAGAGGGGCTGAAACAGAGGGGCTGAAACAGAGAGCGCGAAACAGAGGGACTGAAACAGATGGCGAGAAACAGAGGGGCTGCAACAGAGGGCGAGAAACAGAGGGGCTGAAACAGAGGGCGAGAAACAGAGCGGCTGAAACAGAGGGCAAGAAACAGAGGGGCTGAAACAGAGTGGCTGAAACAGAGGGCGAGAAACAGAGGGGCTGAATCAGAGGGGCTGAATCAGAGGGGCTGAAAGAGAGGGGCTGAAACAGAGGGCGAGAAACAGAGGGGCTGAAACAGAGGGCGAGAAACAGAGGGCGAGAAACAGAGGGGCTGAAAAAGAGGGTCTGAAACAGAGGGGCTGAAACAGAGGGCGAGAAACAGAGTGGCTGAAAGAGAGGGCGAGAAACAGAGTGGCTGAAACAGAGGGGCTGAAACAGAGGGGCTGAAACAGAGGGCGAGAAACAGAGTGGCTGAAAGAGAGGGCGAGAAACAGAGGGGCTGAAACAGAGGGCGAGAAACAGAGGGGCTGAAACAGAGGGCGAGAAACAGAGGGGCTGAAACAGAGGGGCTGAAACAGAGGGGCTGAAAGAGAGGGGCTGAAACAGAGGGCGAGAAACAGAGAGGCTGAAACAGAGGGCGAGAAACAGAGTGGCTGAAACATTGGCGAGAAACAGAGGGGCTGAAACAGAGGGGCTGAAACATTGGCGAGAAACAGAGGGGCTGAAACAGAGGGGCTGAAACAGAGGGGCTGAAACAGAGGGGCTGAAACAGAGAGCGAGAAACAGAGGGGCTGAAACAGAGGGCCAGAAACAGAAGGCCAGAAACAGAGGGACTGAAACAGAGGGGCTGAAACAGAGGGGCTGATACAGAGGGCGAGAAACAGAGCGGCTGAAACAGAGGGCGAGAAGCAGAGGGGCTGAAACAAAGGGGCTGAAACAGTGGGGCTAAAACAGAGGGGCTGAAACAGAGGGCGAGAAATAAAGGGGCTGAAACAGAGGGCGAGAAACAGAGGGGCTGAAACAGAGGGCGAGAAACAGAGGGGCTGAAACAGAGGGGCTGAATAAGAGGGGCTGAAACAGAGGGGCTGAAACAGAGGGGCTGAATCAGAGGGGCTGATTCAGAGGGGCTGAAACAGTGGGGCTGAATCAGAGGGGCTGAAACAGAGGGCGAGAAACAGAGGGGCAGAAACAGAAGGCGAGAAACAAAGGGGCTGAAACAGAGGGGCTGAAACAGAGAGCGCGAAACAGAGGGGCTGAAACAGAGGGCGAGAAACAGAGGGGCTGAAACTGAGGGCGAGAAACAGAGGGGCTGAAACAGAGGGCGAGAAACAGACGGGCAGAAACAGAGGGCGAGAAACAGAGGGGCTGAAACAGAGGGGCTGAAACAGAGAGCACGAAACAGAGGGACTGAAACAGAGGGCGAGAAACAGAGGGGCTGAAACAGAGGGCGAGAAACAGAGGGGCTGAAACAGAGGGCAAGAAACAGAGGGGCTGAAACAGAGTGGCTGAAACAGAGGGCGAGAAACAGAGGGGCTGAATCAGAGGGGCTGAAACAGAGGGGCAGAAACAGAGGGCGAGAAACAGAGGGGCTGAAACAGAGGGCAAGAAACAGAGGGGCTGAAACAGAGGGGTTCAAACAGAGGGTGAGAAACAGGGGGGCTGAAACACAGGGCGAGAAACAGAGGGGCTGAAACAGAGGGGCTGAAACAGAGGGGCTGAATCAGAGGGGCTGATTCAGAGGGGCTGAAACAGAGGGGCTGAATCAGGGGGGTGGAAACAGAGGGCGAGAAACAGAGGGGCTGAAGCAGAGGGGCTGAAACAGAGAGCGCGAAACAGAGGGGCTGAAACAGAGGGCGAGAAACAGAGGGGCTGAAACAGAGGGCGAGAAACAGAGGGGCTGAAACAGAGGGCAAGAAACAGACGGGCAGAAACAGAGGGCGTGAAACAGAGGGGCTGAAACAGAGGGGCTGAAACAGAGAGCGCGAAGCAGAGGGACTGAAACAGAGGGCAAGAAACAGAGGGGCTGAAACAGAGGGCGTGAAACAGAGGGGCTGAATCAGAGGGGCAGAAACAGAGGGCGAGAAACAGAGGGGCTGAAACAGAGGGTGAGAAACAGAGGGACTGAAAGAGAGGGGCTGAAACAGAGGGTGAGAAACAGAGGGGCTGAAACAGAGGGCGAGAAACAGAGGGGCTGAAACAGAGGGGCTGAAACAGAGGGGCTGAATCAGAGGGGCTGATTTAGAGGGGCTGAAACAGAGGGGCTGAATCAGAGGGGCGAAAACCGAGGGCGAGAAACAGAGGGGCTGAAACAGAGGGCGAGAAACAGAGGGGCTGAAACAGAGGGGCTGAAACAGAGAGCGCGAAACAGAGGGGCTGAAACAGAGGGCGAGAAACAGAGCGGCTGAAACAGAGGGCGAGAAACAGAGGGGCTGAAACAGAGGGCGAGAAACAGACGGGCAGAAACAGAGGGCGAGAAACAGAGGGGCTGAAACAGAGGGGCTGAAACAGAGAGCGCGAAACAGAGGGACTGAAACAGATGGCGAGAAACAGAGGGGCTGCAACAGAGGGCGAGAAACAGAGGGGCTGAAACAGAGGGCGAGAAACAGAGCGGCTGAAACAGAGGGCAAGAAACAGAGGGGCTGAAACAGAGTGGCTGAAACAGAGGGCGAGAAACAGATGGGCTGAATCAGAGGGGCTGAATCAGAGGGGCTGAAAGAGAGGGGCTGAAACAGAGGGCGAGAAACAGAGGGGCTGAAACATTGGCGAGAAACAGAGGGGCTGAAAAAGAGGGTCTGAAACAGAGGGGCTGAATCAGAGGGGCTGAATCAGGGGGCTGAAAGAGAGGGGCTGAAACAGAGGGGCTGAAACAGAGGGCGAGAAACAGAGGGCGAGAAACAGAGGGGCTGAAAAAGAGGGTCTGAAACAGAGGGGCTGAAGCAAAGCAGCTGATACAGAGGGCGAGAAACAGAGGGGCTGAAACAGAGGGCGAGAAACAGAGTGGCTGAAACAGAGGGGCTGAAACAGAGGGGCTGAAACAGAGGGCGAGAAACAGAGTGGCTGAAAGAGAGGGCGAGAAACAGAGGGGCTGAAACAGAGGGCGAGAAACAGAGGGGCTGAAACAGAGGGCGAGAAACAGAGGGGCTGAAACAGAGGGGCTGAAACAGAGGGGCTGAAAGAGAGGGGCTGAAACAGAGGGCGAGAAACAGAGAGGCTGAAACAGAGGGCGAGAAACAGAGTGGCTGAAACAGAGGGCAAGAAACAGAGGGGCTGAAACATTGGCGAGAAACAGAGGGGCTGAAACAGAGGGGCTGAAACAGAGGGGCTGAAACAGAGGGGCTGAAACAGAGAGCGAGAAACAGAGGGGCTGAAACAGAGGGCCAGAAACAGAAGGCCAGAAACAGAGGGACTGAAACAGAGGGGCTGAAACAGAGGGGCTGATACAGAGGGCGAGAAACAGAGCGGCTGAAACAGAGGGCGAGAAGCAGAGGGGCTGAAACAAAGGGGCTGAAACAGTGGGGCTAAAACAGAGGGGCTGAAACAGAGGGCGAGAAATAAAGGGGCTGAAACAGAGGGCGAGAAACAGAGGGGCTGAAACAGAGGGCGAGAAACAGAGGGGCTGAAACAGAGGGGCTGAATAAGAGGGGCTGAAACAGAGGGGCTGAAACAGAGGGGCTGAATCAGAGGGGCTGATTCAGAGGGGCTGAAACAGTGGGGCTGAATCAGAGGGGCTGAAACAGAGGGCGAGAAACAGAGGGGCAGAAACAGAAGGCGAGAAACAAAGGGGCTGAAACAGAGGGGCTGAAACAGAGAGCGCGAAACAGAGGGGCTGAAACAGAGGGCGAGAAACAGAGGGGCTGAAACTGAGGGCGAGAAACAGAGGGGCTGAAACAGAGGGCGAGAAACAGACGGGCAGAAACAGAGGGCGAGAAACAGAGGGGCTGAAACAGAGGGGCTGAAACAGAGAGCACGAAACAGAGGGACTGAAACAGAGGGCGAGAAACAGAGGGGCTGAAACAGAGGGCGAGAAACAGAGGGGCTGAAACAGAGGGCAAGAAACAGAGGGGCTGAAACAGAGTGGCTGAAACAGAGGGCGAGAAACAGAGGGGCTGAATCAGAGGGGCTGAATCAGAGGGGCTGAAACAGAGGGGCAGAAACAGAGGGCGAGAAACAGAGGGGCTGAAACAGAGGGCAAGAAACAGAGGGGCTGAAACAGAGGGGTTCAAACAGAGGGTGAGAAACAGGGGGGCTGAAACACAGGGCGAGAAACAGAGGGGCTGAAACAGAGGGGCTGAAACAGAGGGGCTGAATCAGAGGGGCTGATTCAGAGGGGCTGAAACAGAGGGGCTGAATCAGGGGGGTGGAAACAGAGGGCGAGAAACAGAGGGGCTGAAGCAGAGGGGCTGAAACAGAGAGCGCGAAACAGAGGGGCTGAAACAGAGGGCGAGAAACAGAGGGGCTGAAACAGAGGGCGAGAAACAGAGGGGCTGAAACAGAGGGCAAGAAACAGACGGGCAGAAACAGAGGGCGTGAAACAGAGGGGCTGAAACAGAGTGGCTGAAACAGAGAGCGCGAAGCAGAGGGACTGAAACAGAGGGCAAGAAACAGAGGGGCTGAAACAAAGGGGCTGAAACAGTGGGGCTAAAACAGAGGGGCTGAAACAGAGGGCGAGAAATAGAGGGGCTGAAACAGAGGGCGAGAAACAGAGGGGCTGAAACAGAGGGCGAGAAACAGAGGGGCTGAAACAGAGGGGCTGAATAAGAGGGGCTGAAACAGAGGGGCTGAAACAGAGGGGCTGAATCAGAGGGGCTGATTCAGAGGGGCTGAAACAGTGGGGCTGAATCAGAGGGGCGGAAACAGAGGGCGAGAAACAGAGGGGCAGAAACAGAGGGCGAGAAACAAAGGGGCTGAAACAGAGGAGCTGAAACAGAGAGCGCGAAACAGAGGGGCTGAAACAGAGGGCGAGAAACAGAGGGGCTGAAACTGAGGGCGAGAAACAGAGGGGCTGAAACAGAGGGCGAGAAACAGACGGGCAGAAACAGAGGGCGAGAAACAGAGGGGCTGAAACAGAGGGGCTGAAACAGAGAGCGCGAAACAGAGGGACTGAAACAGAGGGCGAGAAACAGAGGGGCTGAAACAGAGGGCGAGAAACAGAGGGGCTGAAACAGAGGGCGAGAAACAGAGGGGCTGAAACAGAGGGCAAGAAACAGAGGGGCTGAAACAGAGTGGCTGAAACAGAGGGCGAGAAACAGAGGGGCTGAATCAGAGGGGCTGAATCAGAGGGGCTGAAACAGAGGGGCAGAAACAGAGGGCGAGAAACAGAGGGGCTGAAACAGAGGGCAAGAAACAGAGGGCGTGAAACAGAGGGGCTGAAAAAGAGGGGCTGAAACAGAGGGGCTGAAGCAAAGCGGCTGATACAGAGGGCGAGAAACAGAGGGGCTGAAACATAGGGGCTTAAACAGAGGGGCTGAAACAGAGGGGCTGAAACAGAGGGCGAGAAACAGAGAGGCTGAAACAGAGGGCGAGAAACAGATGGGCTGAAACAGAGGGCGAGAAACAGAGGGGCTGAAACAGAGGGCGAGAAACAGAGGGGCTGAAACAGAGGGGCTGAAACAGAGGGGCTGAAACAGAGGGCGAGAAACAGAGAGGCTGAAACAGAGGGCAAGAAACAGAGGGGCTGAAACAGTGGGCGAGAAATAGAGGGCGAGAAACAGAGGGGCTGAAACAGAGGGGCTGAAACAGAGGCCCAGAAACAGAGGGGCTGAAACAGAGGGCCAGAAACAGAAGGACTGAAACAGAGGGGCTGAAACAGAGGGGCTGATACAGAGGGCGAGAAACAGAGCGGCTGAAACATTGGCGAGAAACAGAGGGGCTGAAACAAAGGGGCTGAAACAGTGGGGCTAAAACAGAGGGGCTGAAACAGAGGGCGAGAAATAGTGGGGCTGAAACAGAGGGCGAGAAACAGAGTGGCTGAAACAGAGGGCGAGAAACAGAGGGCCTGAAACAGAGGGCGAGAAACAGAGGGGCTGAAACAGAGGGGCTGGAACAGAGGGCGAGAAACAGAGGGGCTGAAACAGAGGGCGAGAAACAGAGGGGCTGGAACAGAGGGCGAGAAACAGAGGGGCTGAATCAGAGGGGCTGAAACAGAGGGCGAGAAACAGAGGGGCTGGAACAGAGGGGCTGAAACAGAGGGGCTGATTCAGAGGGGCTGAAACTGAGGGGCTTAATCAGAGGGGCTGAAACAGAGGGTGAGAAACAGAGGGGCTGAAACAGAGGGCGAGAAACAGAGGGGCAGTAAACGAGGGCGAGAAACAGTGGAGCTGAAACAGAGGGGCTGAAACAGAGAGCGCGAAACAGAGGGGCTGAAACAGATGGCGAGAAACAGAGTGATTGAAACAGAGGTCGAGAAACAGAGGGGCTGAAACAGAGGGGCTGAAACAGAGGGGCTGAATCAGAGGAGCTGAAACAGAGGGGCTGAAACAGAGGGCGAGAAATAGAGGGGCTGAAACAGAGGGGCTGAAACAGAGGGGCTGAAACAGAGGGGCTGAAACAGAGGGGCTGAAACAGAGGGCGAGAAACAGAGAGGCTGAAACAGAGGGCGAGAAACAGAGTGGCTGAAACAGAGGGCAAGAAACAGAGGGGCTGAAACAGAGGGCGAGAAACAGAGGGGCTGAAACAGAGGGGCTGAAACAGAGGGGCTGAAACAGAGAGCGAGAAACAGAGGGGCTGAAACAGAGGGCCAGAAACAGAGGGCGAGAGACAGAGGGACTGAAACAGAGGGGCTGAAACAGAGGGGCTGATACAGAGGGCGAGAAACAGAGGGGCTGAAACAGAGGGCGAGAAACAGACGGGCAGAAACAGAGAGCGAGAAACAGAGGGGCTGAAACAGAGTGGCTGAAACAGAGAGCGCGAAGCAGAGGGACTGAAACAGAGGGCAAGAAACAGAGGGGCTGAAACAGAGGGCGAGAAACAGAGGGGCTGAATCAGAGGGGCAGAAACACAGGGCGAGAAACAGAGAGGCTGAAACAGAGGGTGAGAAACAGAGGGACTGAAACAGAGGGCCTGAAACAGAGGGTGAGAAACAGAGGGGCTGAAACAGAGGGCGAGAAACAGAGGGGCTGAAACAGAGGGGCTGAAACAGAGGGGCTGAATCAGAGGGGCTGATTTAGAGGGGCTGAAACAGAGGGGCTGAATCAGAGGGGCGAAAACAGAGGGCGAGAAACAGAGGGGCTGAAACAGAGGGCGAGAAACAGAGGGGCTGAAACGGAGAGCGCGAAACAGAGGGGCTGAAACAGAGGGCGAGAAACAGAGAGGCTGAAACAGATGGCGAGAAACAGAGGGGCTGAAACAGAGGGCGAGAAACAGAGGGGCTGAAACAGAGGGCGAGAAACAGAGGGGCTGAAAGAGAGGGGCTGAAACAGAGGGGCTGAAACAGAGGGCGAGAAACAGAGAGGCTGAAACAGAGGGCAAGAAACAGAGGGGCTGAAACAGTGGGCGAGAAACAGAGGGCGAGAAACAGAGGGGCTGAAACAGAGGGGCTGAAACAGAGGGGCTGAAACAGAGGGGCTGAAACAGAGGGTGAGAAACAGAGGGACTGAAAGAGAGGGGCTGAAACAGAGGGTGAGAAACAGAGGGGCTGAAACAGAGGGCGAGAAACAGAGGGGCTGAAACAGAGGGGCTGAAACAGAGGGGCTGAATCAGAGGGGCTGATTTAGAGGGGCTGAAACAGAGTGGCTGAATCAGAGGGGCGAAAATCGAGGGCGAGAAACAGAGGGGCTGAAACAGAGGGCGAGAAACAGAGGGGCTGAAACAGAGGGGCTGAAACAGAGAGCGCGAAACAGAGGGGCTGAAACAGAGGGCGAGAAACAGAGCGGCTGAAACAGAGGGCGAGAAACAGAGGGGCTGAAACAGAGGGCGAGAAACAGACGGGCAGAAACAGAGGGCGAGAAACAGAGGGGCTGAAACAGAGGGGCTGAAACAGAGAGCGCGAAACAGAGGGACTGAAACAGATGGCGAGAAACAGAGGGGCTGCAACAGAGGGCGAGAAACAGAGGGGCTGAAACAGAGGGCGAGAAACAGAGCGGCTGAAACAGAGGGCAAGAAACAGAGGGGCTGAAACAGAGTGGCTGAAACAGAGGGCGAGAAACAGAGGGGCTGAATCAGAGGGGCTGAATCAGAGGGGCTGAAAGAGAGGGGCTGAAACAGAGGGCGAGAAACAGAGGGGCTGAAACAGAGGGCGAGAAACAGAGGGCGAGAAACAGAGGGGCTGAAAAAGAGGGTCTGAAACAGAGGGGCTGAAGCAAAGCAGCTGATACAGAGGGCGAGAAACAGAGGGGCTGAAACAGAGGGCGAGAAACAGAGTGGCTGAAACAGAGGGGCTGAAACAGAGGGGCTGAAACAGAGGGCGAGAAACAGAGTGGCTGAAAGAGAGGGCGAGAAACAGAGGGGCTGAAACAGAGGGCGAGAAACAGAGGGGCTGAAACAGAGGGCGAGAAACAGAGGGGCTGAAACAGAGGGGCTGAAACAGAGGGGCTGAAAGAGAGGGGCTGAAACAGAGGGCGAGAAACAGAGAGGCTGAAACAGAGGGCGAGAAACAGAGTGGCTGAAACATTGGCGAGAAACAGAGGGGCTGAAACAGAGGGGCTGAAACATTGGCGAGAAACAGAGGGGCTGAAACAGAGGGGCTGAAACAGAGGGGCTGAAACAGAGGGGCTGAAACAGAGAGCGAGAAACAGAGGGGCTGAAACAGAGGGCCAGAAACAGAAGGCCAGAAACAGAGGGACTGATACAGAGGGGCTGAAACAGAGGGGCTGATACAGAGGGCGAGAAACAGAGCGGCTGAAACAGAGGGCGAGAAGCAGAGGGGCTGAAACAAAGGGGCTGAAACAGTGGGGCTAAAACAGAGGGGCTGAAACAGAGGGCGAGAAATAAAGGGGCTGAAACAGAGGGCGAGAAACAGAGGGGCTGAAACAGAGGGCGAGAAACAGAGGGGCTGAAACAGAGGGGCTGAATAAGAGGGGCTGAAACAGAGGGGCTGAAACAGAGGGGCTGAATCAGAGGGGCTGATTCAGAGGGGCTGAAACAGTGGGGCTGAATCAGAGGGGCTGAAACAGAGGGCGAGAAACAGAGGGGCAGAAACAGAAGGCGAGAAACAAAGGGGCTGAAACAGAGGGGCTGAAACAGAGAGCGCGAAACAGAGGGGCTGAAACAGAGGGCGAGAAACAGAGGGGCTGAAACTGAGGGCGAGAAACAGAGGGGCTGAAACAGAGGGCGAGAAACAGACGGGCAGAAACAGAGGGCGAGAAACAGAGGGGCTGAAACAGAGGGGCTGAAACAGAGAGCACGAAACAGAGGGACTGAAACAGAGGGCGAGAAACAGAGGGGCTGAAACAGAGGGCGAGAAACAGAGGGGCTGAAACAGAGGGCAAGAAACAGAGGGGCTGAAACAGAGTGGCTGAAACAGAGGGCGAGAAACAGAGGGGCTGAATCAGAGGGGCTGAAACAGAGGGGCAGAAACAGAGGGCGAGAAACAGAGGGGCTGAAACAGAGGGCAAGAAACAGAGGGGCTGAAACAGAGGGGTTCAAACAGAGGGTGAGAAACAGGGGGGCTGAAACACAGGGCGAGAAACAGAGGGGCTGAAACAGAGGGGCTGAAACAGAGGGGCTGAATCAGAGGGGCTGATTCAGAGGGGCTGAAACAGAGGGGCTGAATCAGGGGGGTGGAAACAGAGGGCGAGAAACAGAGGGGCTGAAGCAGAGGGGCTGAAACAGAGAGCGCGAAACAGAGGGGCTGAAACAGAGGGCGAGAAACAGAGGGGCTGAAACAGAGGGCGAGAAACAGAGGGGCTGAAACAGAGGGCAAGAAACAGACGGGCAGAAACAGAGGGCGTGAAACAGAGGGGCTGAAACAGAGGGGCTGAAACAGAGAGCGCGAAGCAGAGGGACTGAAACAGAGGGCAAGAAACAGAGGGGCTGAAACAGAGGGCGTGAAACAGAGGGACTGAATCAGAGGGGCAGAAACAGAGGGCGAGAAACAGAGGGGCTGAAACAGAGGGTGAGAAACAGAGGGACTGAAAGAGAGGGGCTGAAACAGAGGGTGAGAAACAGAGGGGCTGAAACAGAGGGCGAGAAACAGAGGGGCTGAAACAGAGGGGCTGAAACAGAGGGGCTGAATCAGAGGGGCTGATTTAGAGGGGCTGAAACAGAGGGGCTGAATCAGAGGGGCGAAAACCGAGGGCGAGAAACAGAGGGGCTGAAACAGAGGGCGAGAAACAGAGGGGCTGAAACAGAGGGGCTGAAACAGAGAGCGCGAAACAGAGGGGCTGAAACAGAGGGCGAGAAACAGAGCGGCTGAAACAGAGGGCGAGAAACAGAGGGGCTGAAACAGAGGGCGAGAAACAGACGGGCAGAAACAGAGGGCGAGAAACAGAGGGGCTGAAACAGAGGGGCTGAAACAGAGAGCGCGAAACAGAGGGACTGAAACAGATGGCGAGAAACAGAGGGGCTGCAACAGAGGGCGAGAAACAGAGGGGCTGAAACAGAGGGCGAGAAACAGAGCGGCTGAAACAGAGGGCAAGAAACAGAGGGGCTGAAACAGAGTGGCTGAAACAGAGGGCGAGAAACAGATGGGCTGAATCAGAGGGGCTGAATCAGAGGGGCTGAAAGAGAGGGGCTGAAACAGAGGGCGAGAAACAGAGGGGCTGAAACATTGGCGAGAAACAGAGGGGCTGAAAAAGAGGGTCTGAAACAGAGGGGCTGAATCAGAGGGGCTGAATCAGAGGGGCTGAAAGAGAGGGGCTGAAACAGAGGGGCTGAAACAGAGGGCGAGAAACAGAGGGCGAGAAACAGAGGGGCTGAAAAAGAGGGTCTGAAACAGAGGGGCTGAAGCAAAGCAGCTGATACAGAGGGCGAGAAACAGAGGGGCTGAAACAGAGGGCGAGAAACAGAGTGGCTGAAACAGAGGGGCTGAAACAGAGGGGCTGAAACAGAGGGCGAGAAACAGAGTGGCTGAAAGAGAGGGCGAGAAACAGAGGGGCTGAAACAGAGGGCGAGAAACAGAGGGGCTGAAACAGAGGGCGAGAAACAGAGGGGCTGAAACAGAGGGGCTGAAACAGAGGGGCTGAAAGAGAGGGGCTGAAACAGAGGGCGAGAAACAGAGAGGCTGAAACAGAGGGCGAGAAACAGAGTGGCTGAAACAGAGGGCAAGAAACAGAGGGGCTGAAACATTGGCGAGAAACAGAGGGGCTGAAACAGAGGGGCTGAAACAGAGGGGCTGAAACAGAGGGGCTGAAACAGAGAGCGAGAAACAGAGGGGCTGAAACAGAGGGCCAGAAACAGAAGGCCAGAAACAGAGGGACTGAAACAGAGGGGCTGAAACAGAGGGGCTGATACAGAGGGCGAGAAACAGAGCGGCTGAAACAGAGGGCGAGAAGCAGAGGGGCTGAAACAAAGGGGCTGAAACAGTGGGGCTAAAACAGAGGGGCTGAAACAGAGGGCGAGAAATAAAGGGGCTGAAACAGAGGGCGAGAAACAGAGGGGCTGAAACAGAGGGCGAGAAACAGAGGGGCTGAAACAGAGGGGCTGAATAAGAGGGGCTGAAACAGAGGGGCTGAAACAGAGGGGCTGAATCAGAGGGGCTGATTCAGAGGGGCTGAAACAGTGGGGCTGAATCAGAGGGGCTGAAACAGAGGGCGAGAAACAGAGGGGCAGAAACAGAAGGCGAGAAACAAAGGGGCTGAAACAGAGGGGCTGAAACAGAGAGCGCGAAACAGAGGGGCTGAAACAGAGGGCGAGAAACAGAGGGGCTGAAACTGAGGGCGAGAAACAGAGGGGCTGAAACAGAGGGCGAGAAACAGACGGGCAGAAACAGAGGGCGAGAAACAGAGGGGCTGAAACAGAGGGGCTGAAACAGAGAGCACGAAACAGAGGGACTGAAACAGAGGGCGAGAAACAGAGGGGCTGAAACAGAGGGCGAGAAACAGAGGGGCTGAAACAGAGGGCAAGAAACAGAGGGGCTGAAACAGAGTGGCTGAAACAGAGGGCGAGAAACAGAGGGGCTGAATCAGAGGGGCTGAATCAGAGGGGCTGAAACAGAGGGGCAGAAACAGAGGGCGAGAAACAGAGGGGCTGAAACAGAGGGCAAGAAACAGAGGGGCTGAAACAGAGGGGTTCAAACAGAGGGTGAGAAACAGGGGGGCTGAAACACAGGGCGAGAAACAGAGGGGCTGAAACAGAGGGGCTGAAACAGAGGGGCTGAATCAGAGGGGCTGATTCAGAGGGGCTGAAACAGAGGGGCTGAATCAGGGGGGTGGAAACAGAGGGCGAGAAACAGAGGGGCTGAAGCAGAGGGGCTGAAACAGAGAGCGCGAAACAGAGGGGCTGAAACAGAGGGCGAGAAACAGAGGGGCTGAAACAGAGGGCGAGAAACAGAGGGGCTGAAACAGAGGGCAAGAAACAGACGGGCAGAAACAGAGGGCGTGAAACAGAGGGGCTGAAACAGAGGGGCTGAAACAGAGAGCGCGAAGCAGAGGGACTGAAACAGAGGGCAAGAAACAGAGGGGCTGAAACAAAGGGGCTGAAACAGTGGGGCTAAAACAGAGGGGCTGTAACAGAGGGCGAGAAATAGAGGGGCTGAAACAGAGGGCGAGAAACATAGGGGCTGAAACAGAGGGCGAGAAACAGAGGGGCTGAAACAGAGGGGCTGAATAAGAGGGGCTGAAACAGAGGGGCTGAAACAGAGGGGCTGAATCAGAGGGGCTGATTCAGAGGGGCTGAAACAGTGGGGCTGAATCAGAGGGGCGGAAACAGAGGGCGAGAAACAGAGGGGCAGAAACAGAGGGCGAGAAACAAAGGGGCTGAAACAGAGGAGCTGAAACAGAGAGCGCGAAACAGAGGGGCTGAAACAGAGGGCGAGAAACAGAGGGGCTGAAACTGAGGGCGAGAAACAGAGGGGCTGAAACAGAGGGCGAGAAACAGACGGGCAGAAACAGAGGGCGAGAAACAGAGGGGCTGAAACAGAGGGGCTGAAACAGAGAGCGCGAAACAGAGGGACTGAAACAGAGGGCGAGAAACAGAGGGGCTGAAACAGAGGGCGAGAAACAGAGGGGCTGAAACAGAGGGCGAGAAACAGAGGGGCTGAAACAGAGGGCAAGAAACAGAGGGGCTGAAACAGAGTGGCTGAAACAGAGGGCGAGAAACAGAGGGGCTGAATCAGAGGGGCTGAATCAGAGGGGCTGAAACAGAGGGGCAGAAACAGAGGGCGAGAAACAGAGGGGCTGAAACAGAGGGCAAGAAACAGAGGGCGTGAAACAGAGGGGCTGAAAAAGAGGGGCTGAAACAGAGGGGCTGAAGCAAAGCGGCTGATACAGAGGGCGAGAAACAGAGGGGCTGAAACATAGGGGCTTAAACAGAGGGGCTGAAACAGAGGGGCTGAAACAGAGGGCGAGAAACAGAGAGGCTGAAACAGAGGGCGAGAAACAGATGGGCTGAAACAGAGGGCGAGAAACAGAGGGGCTGAAACAGAGGGCGAGAAACAGAGGGGCTGAAACAGAGGGGCTGAAACAGAGGGGCTGAAACAGAGGGCGAGAAACAGAGAGGCTGAAACAGAGGGCAAGAAACAGAGGGGCTGAAACAGTGGGCGAGAAATAGAGGGCGAGAAACAGAGGGGCTGAAACAGAGGGGCTGAAACAGAGGCCCAGAAACAGAGGGGCTGAAACAGAGGGCCAGAAACAGAAGGACTGAAACAGAGGGGCTGAAACAGAGGGGCTGATACAGAGGGCGAGAAACAGAGCGGCTGAAACATTGGCGAGAAACAGAGGGGCTGAAACAAAGGGGCTGAAACAGTGGGGCTAAAACAGAGGGGCTGAAACAGAGGGCGAGAAATAGTGGGGCTGAAACAGAGGGCGAGAAACAGAGTGGCTGAAACAGAGGGCGAGAAACAGAGGGCCTGAAACAGAGGGCGAGAAACAGAGGGGCTGAAACAGAGGGGCTGGAACAGAGGGCGAGAAACAGAGGGGCTGAAACAGAGGGCGAGAAACAGAGGGGCTGGAACAGAGGGCGAGAAACAGAGGGGCTGAATCAGAGGGGCTGAAACAGAGGGCGAGAAACAGAGGGGCTGGAACAGAGGGGCTGAAACAGAGGGGCTGATTCAGAGGGGCTGAAACTGAGGGGCTTAATCAGAGGGGCTGAAACAGAGGGTGAGAAACAGAGGGGCTGAAACAGAGGGCGAGAAACAGAGGGGCAGTAAACGAGGGCGAGAAACAGTGGAGCTGAAACAGAGGGGCTGAAACAGAGAGCGCGAAACAGAGGGGCTGAAACAGATGGCGAGAAACAGAGTGATTGAAACAGAGGTCGAGAAACAGAGGGGCTGAAACAGAGGGGCTGAAACAGAGGGGCTGAATCAGAGGAGCTGAAACAGAGGGGCTGAAACAGAGGGCGAGAAACAGAGGGGCTGAAACAGAGGGGCTGAAACAGAGGGGCTGAAACAGAGGGGCTGAAAGAGAGGGGCTGAAACAGAGGGCGAGAAACAGAGAGTCTGAAACAGAGGGCGAGAAACAGAGTGGCTGAAACAGAGGGCAAGAAACAGAGGGGCTGAAACAGAGGGCGAGAAACAGAGGGGCTGAAACAGAGGGGCTGAAACAGAGGGGCTGAAACAGAGAGCGAGAAACAGAGGGGCTGAAACAGAGGGCCAGAAACAGAGGGCGAGAGACAGAGGGACTGAAACAGAGGGGCTGAAACAGAGGGGCTGATACAGAGGGCGAGAAACAGAGGGGCTGAAACAGAGGGCGAGAAACAGACGGGCAGAAACAGAGAGCGAGAAACAGAGGGGCTGAAACAGAGTGGCTGAAACAGAGAGCGCGAAGCAGAGGGACTGAAACAGAGGGCAAGAAACAGAGGGGCTGAAACAGAGGGCGAGAAACAGAGGGGCTGAATCAGAGGGGCAGAAACACAGGGCGAGAAACAGAGAGGCTGAAACAGAGGGTGAGAAACAGAGGGACTGAAACAGAGGGCCTGAAACAGAGGGTGAGAAACAGAGGGGCTGAAACAGAGGGCGAGAAACAGAGGGGCTGAAACAGAGGGGCTGAAACAGAGGGGCTGAATCAGAGGGGCTGATTTAGAGGGGCTGAAACAGAGGGGCTGAATCAGAGGGGCGAAAACAGAGGGCGAGAAACAGAGGGGCTGAAACAGAGGGCGAGAAACAGAGGGGCTGAAACGGAGAGCGCGAAACAGAGGGGCTGAAACAGAGGGCGAGAAACAGAGCGGCTGAAACAGAGGGCGAGAAACAGAGGGGCTGAAACAGAGGGCGAAAAAACAGACGGGCAGAAACAGAGGGCAAGAAACAGAGGGGCTGAAACAGAGGGGCTGAAACAGAGAGCGCGAAACATAGGGACTGAAACAGATGGCGAGAAACAGAGGGCGAGAAACAGAGGGCGAGAAACAGAGGGGCTGAAACAGAGGGCGAGAAACAGAGCGGCTGAAACAGAGGGCAAGAAACAGAGGGGCTGAAACAGAGTGGCTGAAACAGAGGGCGAGAAACAGAGGGGCTGAATCAGAGGGGCTGAATCAGTGGGGCTGAAAGAGAGGGGCTGAAACAGAGGGCGAGAAACAGAGGGGCTGAAACAGAGGGCGAGAAACAGAGGGCGAGAAACAGAGGGGCTGAAAAAGAGGGTCTGAAACAGAGGGGCTGAAACAAAGCAGCTGATACAGAGGGCGAGAAACAGAGGGGCTGAAACAGAGGGCGAGAAACAGAGTGGCTGAAACAGAGGGGCTGAAACAGAGGGGCTGAAACAGAGGGCGAGAAACAGAGAGGCTGAAAGAGAGGGCGAGAAACAGAGGGGCTGAAACAGAGGGGCTGAAACAGAGAGCGCGAAACAGAGGGACTGAAACAGATGGCGAGAAACAGAGGGGCTGAAACAGAGGGGCTGAAACAGAGGGGCTGAAACAGAGGGGCTGAAACAGAGGGGCTGATACAGAGGGTGAGAAACAGAGCGGCTGAAACAGAGGGCGAGAAACAGAGGGGCTGAAACAAAGGGGCTGAAACAGTGGGGCTAAAACAGAGGGGCTGAAACAGAGGGCGAGAAATAGAGGGGCTGAAACAGAGGGCGAGAAACAGAGGGGCTGAAACAGAGGGCGAGAAACAGAGGGGCTGAAACAGAGGGGCTGAAACAGAGGGGCTGAAACAGAGGGGCTGAAACAGAGGGGCTGAATCAGAGGGGCTGATTCAGAGGGGCTGAAACAGTGGGGCTGAATCAGAGGGGCGGAAACAGAGGGCGAGAAACAGAGGGGCAGAAACAGAGGGCGAGAAACAAAGGGGCTGAAACAGAGGAGCTGAAACAGAGAGCGCGAAACAGAGGGGCTGAAACAGAGGGCGAGAAACAGAGGGGCTGAAACTGAGGGCGAGAAACAGAGGGGCTGAAACAGAGGGCGAGAAACAGACGGGCAGAAACAGAGGGCGAGAAACAGAGGGGCTGAAACAGAGGGGCTGAAACAGAGAGCGCGAAACAGAGGGACTGAAACAGAGGGCGAGAAACAGAGGGGCTGAAACAGAGGGCGAGAAACAGAGGGGCTGAAACAGAGGGCGAGAAACAGAGGGGCTGAAACAGAGGGCAAGAAACAGAGGGGCTGAAACAGAGTGGCTGAAACAGAGGGCGAGAAACAGAGGGGCTGAATCAGAGGGGCTGAATCAGAGGGGCTGAAACAGAGGGGCAGAAACAGAGGGCGAGAAACAGAGGGGCTGAAACAGAGGGCAAGAAACAGAGGGCGTGAAACAGAGGGGCTGAAAAAGAGGGGCTGAAACAGAGGGGCTGAAGCAAAGCGGCTGATACAGAGGGCGAGAAACAGAGGGGCTGAAACATAGGGGCTTAAACAGAGGGGCTGAAACAGAGGGGCTGAAACAGAGGGCGCGAAACAGAGAGGCTGAAACAGAGGGCGAGAAACAGATGGGCTGAAACAGAGGGCGAGAAACAGAGGGGCTGAAACAGAGGGCGAGAAACAGAGGGGCTGAAACAGAGGGGCTGAAACAGAGGGGCTGAAACAGAGGGCGAGAAACAGAGAGGCTGAAACAGAGGGCAAGAAACAGAGGGGCTGAAACAGTGGGCGAGAAATAGAGGGCGAGAAACAGAGGGGCTGAAACAGAGGGGCTGAAACAGAGGCCCAGAAACAGAGGGGCTGAAACAGAGGGCCAGAAACAGAAGGACTGAAACAGAGGGGCTGAAACAGAGGGGCTGATACAGAGGGCGAGAAACAGAGCGGCTGAAACATTGGCGAGAAACAGAGGGGCTGAAACAAAGGGGCTGAAACAGTGGGGCTAAAACAGAGGGGCTGAAACAGAGGGCGAGAAATAGTGGGGCTGAAACAGAGGGCGAGAAACAGAGTGGCTGAAACAGAGGGCGAGAAACAGAGGGCCTGAAACAGAGGGCGAGAAACAGAGGGGCTGAAACAGAGGGGCTGGAACAGAGGGCGAGAAACAGAGGGGCTGAAACAGAGGGCGAGAAACAGAGGGGCTGGAACAGAGGGCGAGAAACAGAGGGGCTGAATCAGAGGGGCTGAAACAGAGGGCGAGAAACAGAGGGGCTGAAACAGAGGGGCTGAAACAGAGGGGCTGATTCAGAGGGGCTGAAACTGAGGGGCTTAATCAGAGGGGCTGAAACAGAGGGTGAGAAACAGAGGGGCTGAAACAGAGGGCGAGAAACAGAGGGGCAGTAAACGAGGGCGAGAAACAGTGGAGCTGAAACAGAGGGGCTGAAACAGAGAGCGCGAAACAGAGGGGCTGAAACAGATGGCGAGAAACAGAGTGATTGAAACAGAGGTCGAGAAACAGAGGGGCTGAAACAGAGGGGCTGAAACAGAGGGGCTGAAACAGAGAGCGAGAAACAGAGGGGCTGAAACAGAGGGCCAGAAACAGAGGGCGAGAGACAGAGGGACTGAAACAGAGGGGCTGAAACAGAGGGGCTGATACAGAGGGCGAGAAACAGAGGGGCTGAAACAGAGGGCGAGAAACAGACGGGCAGAAACAGAGAGCGAGAAACAGAGGGGCTGAAACAGAGTGGCTGAAACAGAGAGCGCGAAGCAGAGGGACTGAAACAGAGGGCAAGAAACAGAGGGGCTGAAACAGAGGGCGAGAAACAGAGGGGCTGAATCAGAGGGGCAGAAACACAGGGCGAGAAACAGAGAGGCAGAAACAGAGGGTGAGAAACAGAGGGACTGAAACAGAGGGCCTGAAACAGAGGGTGAGAAACAGAGGGGCTGAAACAGAGGGCGAGAAACAGAGGGGCTGAAACAGAGGGGCTGAAACAGAGGGGCTGAATCAGAGGGGCTGATTTAGAGGGGCTGAAACAGAGGGGCTGAATCAGAGGGGCGAAAACAGAGGGCGAGAAACAGAGGGGCTGAAACAGAGGGCGAGTAACAGAGGGGCTGAAACAGAGGGGCTGAAACGGAGAGCGCGAAACAGAGGGGCTGAAACAGAGGGCGAGAAACAGAGCGGCTGAAACAGAGGGCGAGAAACAGAGGGGCTGAAACAGAGGGCGAAAAAACAGACGGGCAGAAACAGAGGGCAAGAAACAGAGGGGCTGAAACAGAGGGGCTGAAACAGAGAGCGCGAAACATAGGGACTGAAACAGATGGCGAGAAACAGAGGGGCTGCAACAGAGGGCGAGAAACAGAGGGGCTGAAACAGAGGGCGAGAAACAGAGCGGCTGAAACAGAGGGCAAGAAACAGAGGGGCTGAAACAGAGTGGCTGAAACAGAGGGCGAGAAACAGAGGGGCTGAATCAGAGGGGCTGAATCAGTGGGGCTGAAAGAGAGGGGCTGAAACAGAGGGCGAGAAACAGAGGGGCTGAAACAGAGGGCGAGAAACAGAGGGCGAGAAACAGAGGGGCTGAAAAAGAGGGTCTGAAACAGAGGGGCTGAAACAAAGCAGCTGATACAGAGGGCGAGAAACAGAGGGGCTGAAACAGAGGGCGAGAAACAGAGTGGCTGAAACAGAGGGGCTGAAACAGAGGGGCTGAAACAGAGGGCGAGAAACAGAGAGGCTGAAAGAGAGGGCGAGAAACAGAGGGGCTGAAACAGAGGGCGAGAAACAGAGGGGCTGAAACAGAGGGCGAGAAACAGAGGGGCTGAAACAGAGGGGCTGAAACAGAGGGGCTGAAAGAGAGGGGCTGAAACAGAGGGCGAGAAACAGAGAGGCTGAAACAGAGGGCGAGAAACAGAGTGGCTGAAACAGAGGGCAAGAAACAGAGGGGCTGAAACATTGGCGAGAAACAGAGGGGCTGAAACAGAGGGGCTGAAACAGAGGGGCTGAAACAGAGAGCGAGAAACAGAGGGTCTGAAACAGAGGGCCAGAAACAGAGGGCCAGAAACAGAGGGACTGAAACAGAGGGGCTGAAACAGAGGGGCTGATACAGAGGGCGAGAAACAGAGCGGCTGAAACAGAGGGCGAGAAACAGAGGGGCTGAAACAAAGGGGCTGAAACAGTGGGGCTAAAACAGAGGGGCTGAAACAGAGGGCGAAAAATAGAGGGGCTGAAACAGAGGGCGAGAAACAGAGGGGCTGAAACAGAGGGCGAGAAACAGAGGGGCTGAAACAGAGGGGCTGAAACAGAGGGGCTGAAACAAAGGGGCTGAAACAGAGGGGCTGAATCAGAGGGGCGGAAACAGAGGGCGAGAAACAGAGGGGCAGAAACAGAGGGCGAGAAACAACGGGGCTGAAACAGAGGGGCTGAAACAGAGAGCGCGAAACAGAGGGGCTGAAACAGAGGGCGAGAAACAGAGGGGCTGAAACTGAGGCCGAGAAACAGAGGGGCTGAAACAGAGGGCGAGAAACAGACGGAAAGAAACAGAGGGCGAGAAACAGAGGGGCTGAAACAGAGGGGCTGAAACAGAGAGCGCGAAACAGAGGGACTGAAACAGAGGGGGAGAAACAGAGGGGCTGAAACAGAGGGCGCGAAACAGAGGGGCTGAAACAGAGGGCGAGAAACAGAGGGGCTGAAACAGAGGGCAAGACACAGAGGGGCTGAATCAGAGGGGCTGAATCAGAGGGGCTGAAACAGAGGGGCAGAAACAGAGGGCGAGAAACAGAGGGGCTGAAACAGAGGGCGAGAAACAGAGGGCGTGAAACAGAGGGGCTGAAAAAGAGGGGCTGAAACAGAGGGGCTGAAGCAAAGCGGCTGATACAGAGGGCGAGAAACAGAGGGCGAGAAACAGAGGGGCTGAAACAGAGGGGCTTAAACAGAGGGGCTGAAACAGAGGGGCTGAAAGAGAGGGCGAGAAACAGAGAGGCTGAAACAGATGGCGAGAAACAGAGGGGCTGAAACAGAGGGCGAGAAACAGAGGGGCTGAAACAGAGGGCGAGAAACAGAGGGGCTGAAAGAGAGGGGCTGAAACAGAGGGGCTGAAACAGAGGGCGAGAAACAGAGAGGCTGAAACAGAGGGCAAGAAACAGAGGGGCTGAAACAGTGGGCGAGAAACAGAGGGCGAGAAACAGAGGGGCTGAAACAGAGGGGCTGAAACAGAGGGGCTGAAACAGAGAGCGAGAAACAGAGGGGCTGAAACAGAGGGCCAGAAACAGAAGAACTGAAACAGAGGGGCTGAAACAGAGGGGCTGATACAGAGGGCGAGAAACAGAGCGGCTGAAACAGAGGGCGAGAAACAGAGGGGCTGAAACAAAGGGGCTGAAACAGTGGGGCTAAAACAGAGGGGCTGAAACAGAGGGTGAGAAACAGACGGGCAGAAACAGAGGACGAGAAACAGAGGGGCTGAAACAGAGGGCCTGAAACAGAGGGCGAGAAACAGAGGGGCTGAAACAGAGGGACTGGAACAGAGGGCGAGAAACAGAGGGGCTGAAACAGAGGGCGAGAAACAGAGGGGCTGGAACAGAGGGCGAGAAACAGAGGGGCTGAATCAGAGGGGCTGAAACAGAGGGCGAGAAACAGAGGGGCTGAAACAGAGGGGCTGAAACAAAGGGCCTAATCAGAGGGGCTGAAACAGAGGGGCTGAAACAGAGGGCGAGAAACAGAGGGGCTGAAACAGAGGGCGAGAAACAGAGGGGCTGAAACAGAGGGGCTGAAACAGAGGGGCTGAAAGAGAGGGGCTGAAACAGAGGGCGAGAAACAGAGAGGCTGAAACAGAGGGCGAGAAACAGAGTGGCTGAAACAGAGGGCAAGAAACAGAGGGGCTGAAACAGAGGGCGAGAAACAGAGGGGCTGAAACAGAGGGGCTGAAACAGAGGGGCTGAAACAGAGGGGCTGAAACAGAGAGCGAGAAACAGAGGGGCTGAAACAGAGGGCCAGAAACAGAGGGCGAGAGACAGAGGGACTGAAACAGAGGGGCTGAAACAGAGGGGCTGATACAGAGGGCGAGAAACAGAGGGGCTGAAACAGAGGGCGAGAAACAGAGGGGCTGAAACAAAGGGGCTGAAACAGTGGGGCAAAAACAGAGGGGCTGAAACAGAGGGCGAGAAATAGAGGGGCTGAAACAGAGGGCGAGAAACAGAGGGGCTGAAACAGAGGGCTAGTAACAGAGCGGCTGAAACAGAGGGCGAGAAACAGAGGGGCTGAAACAGAGGGCAAGAAACAGAGGGGCTGAAACAGAGGGCGAGAAACAGAGGGGCTGAAACAGAGGGGCTGAAACAGAGGGGCTGAAACAGAGGGGCTGAAACAGAGAGCGAGAAACAGAGGGGCTGAAACAGAGGGCCAGAAACAGAGGGCGAGAGACAGAGGGACTGAAACAGAGGGGCTGAAACAGAGGGGCTGATACAGAGGGCGAGAAACAGAGGGGCTGAAACAGAGGGCGAGAAACAGAGGGGCTGAAACAAAGGGGCTGAAACAGTGGGGGTAAAACAGAGGGGCTGAAACAGAGGGCGAGAAATAGAGGGGCTGAAACAGAGGGCGAGAAACAGAGGGGCTGAAACAGAGGGCGAGAAACAGAGCGGCTGAAACAGAGGGCGAGAAACAGAGGGGCTGAAACAGAGGGCGAGAACTGAGGGGCTGAAACAGAGGGGCTGAAACAGAGGGGCTGAATCAGAGGGGCTGATTCAGAGGGGCTGAAACAGAGGGGCTGAATCAGAGGGGTGGAAACAGAGGGCGAGAAACAGAGGGGCAGAAACAGAGGGCGAGAAACAAAGGGGCTAAAACAGAGGGCCAGAAACAGAGGGACTGAAACAGAGGGGCTGAAACAGAGGGGCTGATACAGAGGGCGAGAAACAGAGCGGCTGAAACAGAGCGGCTGAAACAGAGGGCGAGAAACAGAGGGGCTGAAACAAAGGGGCTGATACAGTGGGGCTAAAACAGTGGGGCTGAAACAGAGGGCGAGAAACAGAGGGGCTGAAACAGAGGGCGAGAAACAGAGGGGCTGAAACAGAGGGGCTGAAACAGAGGGGCTGAAACAGAGGGCGAGAAACAGAGGGGCTGAAACAGAGGGCGAGAAACAGAGGGGCTGAAACAGAGGGCGAGAAACAGAGGGGCTGAATCAGAGGGGCTGAAATAGAGGGCGAGAAATAGAGGGGCTGAAACAGAGGGGCTGAAACAGAGGGGCTGATTCAGAGGGGCTGAAACAGAGGGGCTTAATCAGAGGGGCTGAAACAGAGGGCGAGAAACAGAGGGGCTGAAAGAGAGGGCGAGAAACAGAGGTTCAGTAACAGAGGGCGAGAAACAGAGGAGCTGAAACAGAGGGGCTGAAACAGAGAGCGCGAAACAGAGGGGCTGAAACAGATGGCGAGAAACAGAGGGACTGAAACAGAGGTCGAGAAACAGAGGGGCTGAAACAGAGGGGCTGAAACAGAGGGGCTGAATCAGAGGGGCTGAAACAGAGGGCGAGAAACAGAGGGGCTGAAACAGAGAGGCTGAAACAGAGGGGCTGAAATAGAGGGGCTGAAACAGAGGGCGAGAAACAGAGAGGCTGAAACAGAGGGCGAGAAACAGAGTGGCTGAATCAGACGGGCTGAATCAGATGGGGTGAAACAGAGGGGCTGAAACAGAGGGCGAGAAACAGAGGGGCTGAAACAGAGGGCGAGAAACAAAGGGGCTGAAACAGAGGGCGAGAAACAGAGGGGCTGAAAAAGAGGGGCTGAAACAGAGGGGCTGAAACAAAGCGGCTGATACAGAGGGCGAGAAACAGAGGGGCTGAAACAGAGGGTGAGAAACAGAGGGGCTGAAACAGAGGGGCTGAAACAGAGGGGCTGAAACAGTGGGGTTGAAACAGAGGGCGAGAAACAGAGAGGCTGAAACACAGGGCGAGAAACAGAGGGGCTGAAACAGAGGGCGAGAAACAGAGGGGCTGAAACAGAGGGCGAGAAACAGAGGGGCTGAAACAGAGCGGCTGGAACAGAGGGCGAGAAACAGAGGGGCTGAAACAGAGGGCGAGAAACAGAGGGGCTGAAACAGAGGGCGAGAAACAGAGGGGCTGAATCTGAGGGGCTGAAACAGAGGGCGAGAAACAGAGGGGCTGAAACAGAGGGGCTGAAACAGAGGGGCTGATTCAGAGGGGCTGAAACTGAGGGGCTTAATCAGAGGGGCTGAAACAGAGGGTGAGAAACAGAGGGGCTGAAACAGAGGGCGAGAAACAGAGGTGCAGTAAACGAGGGCGAGAAACAGAGGAGCTGAAACAGAGGGGCTGAAACAGAGAGCGCGAGACAGAGGGGCTGAAACAGATGGCGAGAAACAGAGGGACTGAAACAGAGGTCGAGAAACAGAGGGGCTGAAACAGAGGGGCTGAAACAGAGGGGCTGAATCAGAGGGGCTGAAACAGAGGGGCTGAAACAGAGGGCGAGAAACAGAGGGGCTGAAACAGAGGGCGAGAAACAGAGGGGCTGAAACAGAGGGGCTGAAACAGAGGGGCTGAAAGAGAGGGGCTGAAACAGAGGGCGAGAAACAGAGAGGCTGAAACAGAGGGCGAGAAACAGAGTGGCTGAAACAGAGGGCAAGAAACAGAGGGGCTGAAACAGAGGGCGAGAACAGAGGGGCTGAAACAGAGGGCCAGAAACAGAGGGCGAGAGACAGAGGGACTGAAACAGAGGGGCTGAAACAGAGGGGCTGATACAGAGGGGCTGAAACAAAGGGGCTGAAACAGTGGGGCTAAAACAGAGGGGCTGAAACAGAGGGCGAGAAATAGAGGGGCTGAAACAGAGGGCGAGAAACAGAGGGGCTGAAACAGAGTGCGAGAAACAGAGCGGCTGAAACAGAGGGCGAGAAACGGAGGGGCTGAAACAGAGGGCGAGAAACTGAGGGGCTGAAACAGAGGGGCTGAAACAGAGGGGCTGAATCAGAGGGGCTGATTTAGAGGGGCTGAAACAGAGGGGCTGAATCAGAGGGGTGGAAACAGAGGGCGAGAGACAGAGGGGCAGAAACAGAGGGCGAGAAACAAAGGGGCTAAAACAGAGGGGCTGAAACAGAGAGCGCGAAACAGAGGGGCTGAAACAGAGGGCGAGAAACAGAGGAGCTGAAACTGAGGGCGAGAAACAGAGGGGCTGAAACAGAGGGCGAGAAACAGAGGGGCTGAAACAGAGTGGCTGAAACAGAGGGCGAGAAACAGAGGGGCTGAATCAGAGGGGCTGAATCAGAGGGGCTGAAACAGAGGGGCTGAAACAGACGGCGAGAAACAGAGGGGCTGAAACAGAGGACGAGAAACAGAGGGCGTGAAACAGAGGGGCTGAAAAAGAGGGGCTGAAACAGAGGGGCTGAAACAAAGCGGCTGATTAAGAGGGCGAGAAACAGAGGGGCTGAAACAGAGGGCGAGAAACAGAGGGGCTGATACAGAGCGCGAGAAACAGAGAGGCTGAAACAGAGGGCGAGAAACAGAGGGGCTGAAACAGAGGGCGAGAAACAGAGGGGCTGAAACAGAGGGCGAGAAACAGAGGGGCTGAAACAGAGGGGCTGAAACAGAGGGGCTGAAACAGAGGGCGAGAAACAGAGAGGCTGAAACAGAGGGCAAGAAACAGAGGGGCTGAAACAGTGGGCGAGAAACAGAGGGCGAGAAACAGAGGGGCTGAAACAGAGGGGCTGAAACAGTGGGGCTGAAACAGAGAGCGAGAAACAGAGGGGCTGAAACAGAGGGGCTGAAACAGAGAGCGCGAAACAGAGGGACTGAAACAGAGGGGCTGAAACAGAGAGCGCGAAACAGAGGGGCTGAAACAGAGGGGCTGAAAGAGAGGGGCTGAAACAGAGGGCGAGAAACAGAGAGGCTGAAACAGAGGGCGAGAAACAGAGTGGCTGAAACAGAGGGCAAGAAACAGAGGGGCTGAAACATTGGCGAGAAACAGAGGGGCTGAAACAGAGGGGCTGAAACAGAGGGGCTGAAACAGAGAGCGAGAAACAGAGGGTCTGAAACAGAGGGCCAGAAACAGAGGGCCAGAAACAGAGGGACTGAAACAGAGGGGCTGAAACAGAGGGGCTGATACAGAGGGCGAGAAACAGAGCGGCTGAAACAGAGGGCGAGAAACAGAGGGGCTGAAACAAAGGGGCTGAAACAGTGGGGCTAAAACAGAGGGGCTGAAACAGAGGGCGAAAAATAGAGGGGCTGAAACAGAGGGCGAGAAACAGAGGGGCTGAAACAGAGGGCGAGAAACAGAGGGGCTGAAACAGAGGGGCTGAAACAGAGGGGCTGAAACAAAGGGGCTGAAACAGAGGGGCTGAATCAGAGGGGCGGAAACAGAGGGCGAGAAACAGAGGGGCAGAAACAGAGGGCGAGAAACAACGGGGCTGAAACAGAGGGGCTGAAACAGAGAGCGCGAAACAGAGGGGCTGAAACAGAGGGCGAGAAACAGAGGGGCTGAAACTGAGGCCGAGAAACAGAGGGGCTGAAACAGAGGGCGAGAAACAGACGGAAAGAAACAGAGGGCGAGAAACAGAGGGGCTGAAACAGAGGGGCTGAAACAGAGAGCGCGAAACAGAGGGACTGAAACAGAGGGGGAGAAACAGAGGGGCTGAAACAGAGGGCGCGAAACAGAGGGGCTGAAACAGAGGGCGAGAAACAGAGGGGCTGAAACAGAGGGCAAGACACAGAGGGGCTGAATCAGAGGGGCTGAATCAGAGGGGCTGAAACAGAGGGGCAGAAACAGAGGGCGAGAAACAGAGGGGCTGAAACAGAGGGCGAGAAACAGAGGGCGTGAAACAGAGGGGCTGAAAAAGAGGGGCTGAAACAGAGGGGCTGAAGCAAAGCGGCTGATACAGAGGGCGAGAAACAGAGGGCGAGAAACAGAGGGGCTGAAACAGAGGGGCTTAAACAGAGGGGCTGAAACAGAGGGGCTGAAAGAGAGGGCGAGAAACAGAGAGGCTGAAACAGATGGCGAGAAACAGAGGGGCTGAAACAGAGGGCGAGAAACAGAGGGGCTGAAACAGAGGGCGAGAAACAGAGGGGCTGAAAGAGAGGGGCTGAAACAGAGGGGCTGAAACAGAGGGCGAGAAACAGAGAGGCTGAAACAGAGGGCAAGAAACAGAGGGGCTGAAACAGTGGGCGAGAAACAGAGGGCGAGAAACAGAGGGGCTGAAACAGAGGGGCTGAAACAGAGGGGCTGAAACAGAGAGCGAGAAACAGAGGGGCTGAAACAGAGGGCCAGAAACAGAAGAACTGAAACAGAGGGGCTGAAACAGAGGGGCTGATACAGAGGGCGAGAAACAGAGCGGCTGAAACAGAGGGCGAGAAACAGAGGGGCTGAAACAAAGGGGCTGAAACAGTGGGGCTAAAACAGAGGGGCTGAAACAGAGGGTGAGAAACAGACGGGCAGAAACAGAGGACGAGAAACAGAGGGGCTGAAACAGAGGGCCTGAAACAGAGGGCGAGAAACAGAGGGGCTGAAACAGAGGGGCTGGAACAGAGGGCGAGAAACAGAGGGGCTGAAACAGAGGGCGAGAAACAGAGGGGCTGGAACAGAGGGCGAGAAACAGAGGGGCTGAATCAGAGGGGCTGAAACAGAGGGCGAGAAACAGAGGGGCTGAAACAGAGGGGCTGAAACAAAGGGCCTAATCAGAGGGGCTGAAACAGAGGGGCTGAAACAGAGGGCGAGAAACAGAGGGGCTGAAACAGAGGGCGAGAAACAGAGGGGCTGAAACAGAGGGGCTGAAACAGAGGGGCTGAAAGAGAGGGGCTGAAACAGAGGGCGAGAAACAGAGAGGCTGAAACAGAGGGCGAGAAACAGAGTGGCTGAAACAGAGGGCAAGAAACAGAGGGGCTGAAACAGAGGGCGAGAAACAGAGGGGCTGAAACAGAGGGGCTGAAACAGAGGGGCTGAAACAGAGGGTCTGAAACAGAGAGCGAGAAACAGAGGGGCTGAAACAGAGGGCCAGAAACAGAGGGCGAGAGACAGAGGGACTGATACAGAGGGGCTGAAACAGAGGGGCTGATACAGAGGGCGAGAAACAGAGGGGCTGAAACAGAGGGCGAGAAACAGAGGGGCTGAAACAAAGGGGCTGAAACAGTGGGGCAAAAACAGAGGGGCTGAAACAGAGGGCGAGAAATAGAGGGGCTGAAACAGAGGGCGAGAAACAGAGGGGCTGAAACAGAGGGCGAGTAACAGAGCGGCTGAAACAGAGGGCGAGAAACAGAGGGGCTGAAACAGAGGGCAAGAAACAGAGGGGCTGAAACAGAGGGCGAGAAACAGAGGGGCTGAAACAGAGGGGCTGAAACAGAGGGGCTGAAACAGAGGGGCTGAAACAGAGAGCGAGAAACAGAGGGGCTGAAACAGAGGGCCAGAAACAGAGGGCGAGAGACAGAGGGACTGAAACAGAGGGGCTGAAACAGAGGGGCTGATACAGAGGGCGAGAAACAGAGGGGCTGAAACAGAGGGCGAGAAACAGAGGGGCTGAAACAAAGGGGCTGAAACAGTGGGGGTAAAACAGAGGGGCTGAAACAGAGGGCGAGAAATAGAGGGGCTGAAACAGAGGGCGAGAAACAGAGGGGCTGAAACAGAGGGCGAGAAACAGAGCGGCTGAAACAGAGGGCGAGAAACAGAGGGGCTGAAACAGAGGGCGAGAACTGAGGGGCTGAAACAGTGGGGCTGAAACAGAGGGGCTGAATCAGAGGGGCTGATTCAGAGGGGCTGAAACAGAGGGGCTGAATCAGAGGGGTGGAAACAGAGGGCGAGAAACAGAGGGGCAGAAACAGAGGGCGAGAAACAAAGGGGCTAAAACAGAGGGCCAGAAACAGAGGGACTGAAACAGAGGGGCTGAAACAGAGGGGCTGATACAGAGGGCGAGAAACAGAGCGGCTGAAACAGAGCGGCTGAAACAGAGGGCGAGAAACAGAGGGGCTGAAACAAAGGGGCTGATACAGTGGGGCTAAAACAGTGGGGCTGAAACAGAGGGCGAGAAACAGAGGGGCTGAAACAGAGGGCGAGAAACAGAGGGCCTGAAACAGAGGGCGAGAAACAGAGGGGCTGAAACAGAGGGGCTGAAACAGAGGGGCTGAAACAGAGGGCGAGAAACAGAGGGGCTGAAACAGAGGGCGAGAAACAGAGGGGCTGAAACAGAGGGCGAGAAACAGAGGGGCTGAATCAGAGGGGCTGAAATAGAGGGCGAGAAATAGAGGGGCTGAAACAGAGGGGCTGAAACAGAGGGGCTGATTCAGAGGGGCTGAAACAGAGGGGCTTAATCAGAGGGGCTGAAACAGAGGGCGAGAAACAGAGGGGCTGAAAGAGAGGGCGAGAAACAGAGGTTCAGTAACAGAGGGCGAGAAACAGAGGAGCTGAAACAGAGGGGCTGAAACAGAGAGCGCGAAACAGAGGGGCTGAAACAGATGGCGAGAAACAGAGGGACTGAAACAGAGGTCGAGAAACAGAGGGGCTGAAACAGAGGGGCTGAAACAGAGGGGCTGAATCAGAGGGGCTGAAACAGAGGGCGAGAAACAGAGGGGCTGAAACAGAGAGGCTGAAACAGAGGGGCTGAAATAGAGGGGCTGAAACAGAGGGCGAGAAACAGAGAGGCTGAAACAGAGGGCGAGAAACAGAGTGGCTGAATCAGACGGGCTGAATCAGATGGGGTGAAACAGAGGGGCTGAAACAGAGGGCGAGAAACAGAGGGGCTGAAACAGAGGGCGAGAAACAGAGGGCGAGAAACAGAGGGGCTGAAAAAGAGGGGCTGAAACAGAGGGGCTGAAACAAAGCGGCTGATACAGAGGGCGAGAAACAGAGGGGCTGAAACAGAGGGTGAGAAACAGAGGGGCTGAAACAGAGGGGCTGAAACAGAGGGGCTGAAACAGTGGGGCTGAAACAGAGGGCGAGAAACAGAGAGGCTGAAACACAGGGCGAGAAACAGAGGGGCTGAAACAGAGGGCGAGAAACAGAGGGGCTGAAACAGAGGGCGAGAAACAGAGGGGCTGAAACAGAGCGGCTGGAACAGAGGGCGAGAAACAGAGGGGCTGAAACAGAGGGCGAGAAACAGAGGGGCTGAAACAGAGGGCGAGAAACAGAGGGGCTGAATCTGAGGGGCTGAAACAGAGGGCGAGAAACAGAGGGGCTGAAACAGAGGGGCTGAAACAGAGGGGCTGATTCAGAGGGGCTGAAACTGAGGGGCTTAATCAGAGGGGCTGAAACAGAGGGTGAGAAACAGAGGGGCTGAAACAGAGGGCGAGAAACAGAGGTGCAGTAAACGAGGGCGAGAAACAGAGGAGCTGAAACAGAGGGGCTGAAACAGAGAGCGCGAGACAGAGGGGCTGAAACAGATGGCGAGAAACAGAGGGACTGAAACAGAGGTCGAGAAACAGAGGGGCTGAAACAGAGGGGCTGAAACAGAGGGGCTGAATCAGAGGGGCTGAAACAGAGGGGCTGAAACAGAGGGCGAGAAACAGAGGGGCTGAAACAGAGGGCGAGAAACAGAGGGGCTGAAACAGAGGGGCTGAAACAGAGGGGCTGAAAGAGAGGGGCTGAAACAGAGGGCGAGAAACAGAGAGGCTGAAACAGAGGGCGAGAAACAGAGTGGCTGAAACAGAGGGCAAGAAACAGAGGGGCTGAAACAGAGGGCGAGAACAGAGGGGCTGAAACAGAGGGCCAGAAACAGAGGGCGAGAGACAGAGGGACTGAAACAGAGGGGCTGAAACAGAGGGGCTGATACAGAGGGGCTGAAACAAAGGGGCTGAAACAGTGGGGCTAAAACAGAGGGGCTGAAACAGAGGGCGAGAAATAGAGGGGCTGAAACAGAGGGCGAGAAACAGAGGGGCTGAAACAGAGGGCGAGAAACAGAGCGGCTGAAACAGAGGGCGAGAAACGGAGGGGCTGAAACAGAGGGCGAGAAACTGAGGGGCTGAAACAGAGGGGCTGAAACAGAGGGGCTGAATCAGAGGGGCTGATTTAGAGGGGCTGAAACAGAGGGGCTGAATCAGAGGGGTGGAAACAGAGGGCGAGAGACAGAGGGGCAGAAACAGAGGGCGAGAAACAAAGGGGCTAAAACAGAGGGGCTGAAACAGAGAGCGCGAAACAGAGGGGCTGAAACAGAGGGCGAGAAACAGAGGAGCTGAAACTGAGGGCGAGAAACAGAGGGGCTGAAACAGAGGGCGAGAAACAGAGGGGCTGAAACAGAGTGGCTGAAACAGAGGGCGAGAAACAGAGGGGCTGAATCAGAGGGGCTGAATCAGAGGGGCTGAAACAGAGGGGCTGAAACAGACGGCGAGAAACAGAGGGGCTGAAACAGAGGACGAGAAACAGAGGGCGTGAAACAGAGGGGCTGAAAAAGAGGGGCTGAAACAGAGGGGCTGAAACAAAGCGGCTGATTAAGAGGGCGAGAAACAGAGGGGCTGAAACAGAGGGCGAGAAACAGAGGGGCTGATACAGAGCGCGAGAAACAGAGAGGCTGAAACAGAGGGCGAGAAACAGAGGGGCTGAAACAGAGGGCGAGAAACAGAGGGGCTGAAACAGAGGGCGAGAAACAGAGGGGCTGAAACAGAGGGGCTGAAACAGAGGGGCTGAAACAGAGGGCGAGAAACAGAGAGGCTGAAACAGAGGGCAAGAAACAGAGGGGCTGAAACAGTGGGCGAGAAACAGAGGGCGAGAAACAGAGGGGCTGAAACAGAGGGGCTGAAACAGTGGGGCTGAAACAGAGAGCGAGAAACAGAGGGGCTGAAACAGAGGGGCTGAAACAGAGAGCGCGAAACAGAGGGACTGAAACAGAGGGCGAGAAACAGAGGGGCTGAAACAGAGGGCGAGAAACAGAGGGGCTGAAACAGAGGGCGAGAAACAGAGGGGCTGAAACAGAGGGCAAGACACAGAGGGGCTGAAACAGAGTGGCTGAAACAGAGGGCGAGAAACAGAGGGGCTGAATCAGAGGGGCTGAATCAGAGGGGCTGAAACAGAGGGGCAGAAACAGAGGGCGAGAAACAGAGGGGCTGAAACAGAGGGCGAGAAACAGAGGGCGTGAAACAGAGGGGCTGAAAAAGAGGGGCTGAAACAGAGGGGCTGAAGCAAAGCGGCTGATACAGAGGGCGAGAAACAGAGGGCGAGAAACAGAGGGGCTGAAACAGAGGGGCTTAAACAGAGGGGCTGAAACAGAGGGGCTGAAAGAGAGGGCGAGAAACAGAGAGGCTGAAACAGATGGCGAGAAACAGAGGGGCTGAAACAGAGGGCGAGAAACAGAGGGGCTGAAACAGAGGGCGAGAAACAGAGGGGCTGAAAGAGAGGGGCTGAAACAGAGGGGCTGAAACAGAGGGCGAGAAACAGAGAGGCTGAAACAGAGGGCAAGAAACAGAGGGGCTGAAACAGTGGGCGAGAAACAGAGGGCGAGAAACAGAGGGGCTGAAACAGAGGGGCTGAAACAGAGGGGCTGAAACAGAGAGCGAGAAACAGAGGGGCTGAAACAGAGGGCCAGAAACAGAAGAACTGAAACAGAGGGGCTGAAACAGAGGGGCTGATACAGAGGGCGAGAAACAGAGCGGCTGAAACAGAGGGCGAGAAACAGAGGGGCTGAAACAAAGGGGCTGAAACAGTGGGGCTAAAACAGAGGGGCTGAAACAGAGGGTGAGAAACAGACGGGCAGAAACAGAGGGCGAGAAACAGAGGGGCTGAAACAGAGGGCCTGAAACAGAGGGCGAGAAACAGAGGGGCTGAAACAGAGGGGCTGGAACAGAGGGCGAGAAACAGAGGGGCTGAAACAGAGGGCGAGAAACAGAGGGGCTGGAACAGAGGGCGAGAAACAGAGGGGCTGAATCAGAGGGGCTGAAACAGAGGGCGAGAAACAGAGGGGCTGAAACAGAGGGGCTGAAACAAAGGGCCTAATCAGAGGGGCTGAAACAGAGGGGCTGAAACAGAGGGCGAGAAACAGAGGGGCTGAAACAGAGGGCGAGAAACAGAGGGGCTGAAACAGAGGGGCTGAAACAGAGGGGCTGAAAGAGAGGGGCTGAAACAGAGGGCGAGAAACAGAGAGGCTGAAACAGAGGGCGAGAAACAGAGTGGCTGAAACAGAGGGCAAGAAACAGAGGGGCTGAAACAGAGGGCGAGAAACAGAGGGGCTGAAACAGAGGGGCTGAAACAGAGGGGCTGAAACAGAGGGGCTGAAACAGAGAGCGAGAAACAGAGGGGCTGAAACAGAGGGCCAGAAACAGAGGGCGAGAGACAGAGGGATTGAAACAGAGGGGCTGAAACAGAGGGGCTGATACAGAGGGCGAGAAACAGAGGGGCTGAAACAGAGGGCGAGAAACAGAGGGGCTGAAACAAAGGGGCTGAAACAGTGGGGCAAAAACAGAGGGGCTGAAACAGAGGGCGAGAAATAGAGGGGCTGAAACAGAGGGCGAGAAACAGAGGGGCTGAAACAGAGGGCGAGTAACAGAGCGGCTGAAACAGAGGGCGAGAAACAGAGGGGCTGAAACAGACGGCAAGAAACAGAGGGGCTGAAACAGAGGGCGAGAAACAGAGGGGCTGAAACAGAGGGGCTGAAACAGAGGGGCTGAAACAGAGGGTCTGAAACAGAGAGCGAGAAACAGAGGGGCTGAAACAGAGGGCCAGAAACAGAGGGCGAGAGACAGAGGGACTGAAACAGAGGGGCTGAAACAGAGGGGCTGATACAGAGGGCGAGAAACAGAGGGGCTGAAACAGAGGGCGAGAAACAGAGGGGCTGAAACAAAGGGGCTGAAACAGTGGGGGTAAAACAGAGGGGCTGAAACAGAGGGCGAGAAATAGAGGGGCTGAAACAGAGGGCGAGAAACAGAGGGGCTGAAACAGAGGGCGAGAAACAGAGCGGCTGAAACAGAGGGCGAGAAACAGAGGGGCTGAAACAGAGGGCGAGAACTGAGGGGCTGAAACAGAGGGGCTGAAACAGAGGGGCTGAATCAGAGGGGCTGATTCAGAGGGGCTGAAACAGAGGGGCTGAATCAGAGGGGTGGAAACAGAGGGCGAGAAACAGAGGGGCAGAAACAGAGGGCGAGAAACAAAGGGGCTAAAACAGAGGGCCAGAAACAGAGGGACTGAAACAGAGGGGCTGAAACAGAGGGGCTGATACAGAGGGCGAGAAACAGAGCGGCTGAAACAGAGCGGCTGAAACAGAGGGCGAGAAACAGAGGGGCTGAAACAAAGGGGCTGATACAGTGGGGCTAAAACAGTGGGGCTGAAACAGAGGGCGAGGAACAGAGGGGCTGAAACAGAGGGCGAGAAACAGAGGGCCTGAAACAGAGGGCGAGAAACAGAGGGGCTGAAACAGAGGGGCTGAAACAGAGGGGCTGAAACAGAGGGCGACAAACAGAGGGGCTGAAACAGAGGGCGAGAAACAGAGGGGCTGAAACAGAGGGCGAGAAACAGAGGGGCTGAATCAGAGGGGCTGAAATAGAGGGCGAGAAATAGAGGGGCTGAAACAGAGGGGCTGAAACAGAGGGGCTGATTCAGAGGGGCTGAAACAGAGGGGCTTAATCAGAGGGGCTGAAACAGAGGGCGAGAAACAGAGGGGCTGAAAGAGAGGGCGAGAAACAGAGGTTCAGTAACAGAGGGCGAGAAACAGAGGAGCTGAAACAGAGGGGCTGAAACAGAGAGCGCGAAACAGAGGGGCTGAAACAGATGGCAAGAAACAGAGGGACTGAAACAGAGGTCGAGAAACAGAGGGGCTGAAACAGAGGGGCTGAAACAGAGGGGCTGAATCAGAGGGGCTGAAACAGAGGGCGAGAAACAGAGGGGCTGAAACAGAGAGGCTGAAACAGAGGGGCTGAAATAGAGGGGCTGAAACAGAGGGCGAGAAACAGAGAGGCTGAAACAGAGGGCGAGAAACAGAGTGGCTGAATCAGACGGGCTGAATCAGATGGGGTGAAACAGAGGGGCTGAAACAGAGGGCGAGAAACAGAGGGGCTGAAACAGAGGGCGAGAAACAGACGGCGAGAAACAGAGGGGCTGAAAAAGAGGGGCTGAAACAGAGGGGCTGAAACAAAGCGGCTGATACAGAGGGCGAGAAACAGAGGGGCTGAAACAGAGGGCGAGAAACAGAGGGGCTGAAACAGAGGGGCTGAAACAGAGGGGCTGAAACAGTGGGGCTGAAACAGAGGGCGAGAAACAGAGAGGCTGAAACACAGGGCGAGAAACAAAGGGGCTGAAACAGAGGGCGAGAAACAGAGGGGCTGAAACAGAGGGCGAGAAACAGAGGGGCTGAAACAGAGCGGCTGGAACAGAGGGCGAGAAACAGAGGGGCTGAAACAGAGGGCGAGAAACAGAGGGGCTGAAACAGAGGGCGAGAAACAGAGGGGCTGAATCTGAGGGGCTGAAACAGAGGGCGAGAAACAGAGGGGCTGAAACAGAGGGGCTGAAACAGAGGGGCTGATTCAGAGGGGCTGAAACTGAGGGGCTTAATCATAGGGGCTGAAACAGAGGGTGAGAAACAGAGGGGCTGAAACAGAGGGCGAGAAACAGAGGTGCAGTAAACGAGGGCGAGAAAAAGAGGAGCTGAAACAGAGGGGCTGAAACAGAGAGCGCGAGACAGAGGGGCTGAAACAGATGGCGAGAAACAGAGGGACTGAAACAGAGGTCGAGAAACAGAGGGGCTGAAACAGAGGGGCTGAAACAGAGGGGCTGAATCAGAGGGGCTGAAACAGAGGGGCTGAAACAGAGGGCGAGAAACAGAGGGGCTGAAACAGAGGGCGAGAAACAGAGGGGCTGAAACAGAGGGGCTGAAACAGAGGGGCTGAAAGAGAGGGGCTGAAACAGAGGGCGAGAAACAGAGAGGCTGAAACAGAGGGCGAGAAACAGAGTGTCTGAAACAGAGGGCAAGAAACAGAGGGGCTGAAACAGAGGGCGAGAAACAGAGGGGCTGAAACAGAGGGACAGAAACAGAGGGCGAGAGACAGAGGGACTGAAACAGAGGGGCTGAAACAGAGGGGCTGATACAGAGGGGCTGAAACAAAGGGGCTGAAACAGTGGGGCTAAAACAGAGGGGCTGAAACAGAGGGCGAGAAATAGAGGGGCTGAAACAGAGGGCGAGAAACAGAGGGGCTGAAACAGAGGGCGAGAAACAGAGCGGCTGAAACAGAGGGCGAGAAACAGAGGGGCTGAAACAGAGGGCGAGAAACTGAGGGGCTGAAACAGAGGGGCTGAAACAGAGGGGCTGAATCAGAGGGGCTGATTTAGAGGGGCTGAAACAGAGGGGCTGAATCAGAGGGGTGGAAACAGAGGGCGAGAGACAGAGGGGCAGAAACAGAGGGCGAGAAACAAAGGGGCTAAAACAGAGGGGCTGAAACAGAGAGCGCGAAACAGAGGGGCTGAAACAGAGGGCGAGAAACAGAGGGGCTGAAACTGAGGGCGAGAAACAGAGGGGCTGAAACAGAGGGCGAGAAACAGAGGGGCTGAAACAGAGTGGCTGAAACAGAGGGCGAGAAACAGAGGGGCTGAATCAGAGGGGCTGAATCAGAGGGGCTGAAACAGAGGGGCTGAAACAGACGGCGAGAAACAGAGGGGCTGAAACAGAGGACGAGAAACAGAGGGCGTGAAACAGAGGGGCTGAAAAAGAGGGGCTGAAACAGAGGGGCTGAAACAAAGCGGCTGATTAAGAGGGCGAGAAACAGAGGGGCTGAAACAGAGGGCGAGAAACAGAGGGGCTGATACAGAGCGCGAGAAACAGAGAGGCTGAAACAGAGTGCGAGAAACAGAGGGGCTGAAACAGAGGGCGAGAAACAGAGGGGCTGAAACAGAGGGCGAGAAACAGAGGGGCTGAAACAGAGGGGCTGAAACAGAGGGGCTGAAACAGAGGGCGAGAAACAGAGAGGCTGAAACAGAGGGCAAGAAACAGAGGGGCTGAAACAGTGGGCGAGAAACAGAGGGCGAGAAACAGAGGGGCTGAAACAGAGGGGCTGAAACAGTGGGGCTGAAACAGAGAGCGAGAAACAGAGGGGCTGAAACAGAGGGCGAGAAACAGAGGGGCTGAAACAGAGGGCGAGAAACAGAGGGCCTGAAACAGAGGGCGAGAAACAGAGGGGCTGAAACAGAGGGGCTGAAACAGAGGGGCTGAAACAGAGGGCGAGAAACAGAGGGGCTGAAACAGAGGGCGAGAATCAGAGGGGCTGAAACAGAGGGCGAGAAACAGAGGGGCTGAATCAGAGGGGCTGAAACAGAGGGCGAGAAACAGCGGGGCTGAATCAGAGGGGCTGAAACAGAGGGGCTGATTCAGAGGGGCTGAAACAGAGGGACTTAATCAGAGGGGCTGAAACAGAGGGCGAGAAACAGAGGGGCTGAAAGAGAGGGCGAGAAACAGAGGGGCAGTAACAGAGGGCGAGAAACAGAGGAGCTGAAACAGAGGGGCTGAAACAGAGAGCGCGAAACAGAGGGGCTGAAACAGATGGCGAGAAACAGAGGGACTGAAACAGAGGTCGAGAAACAGAGGGCGAGAAACAGAGGGGCTGAAACAGAGAGGCTGAAACAGAGGGGCTGAAACAGAGGGGCTGAAACAGAGGGCGAGAAACAGAGAGGCTGAAACAGAGAGCGAGAAACAGAGTGGCTGAATCAGACGGGCTGAATCAGATGGGCTGAAACAGAGGGGCTGAAACAGAGGGCGAGAAACAGAGGGGCTGAAACAGAGGGCGAGAAACAGAGGGTGAGAAACAGAGGGGCTGAAAAATAGGGGCTGAAACAGAGGGGCTGAAACAAAGCGGCTGATACAGAGGGCGAGAAACAGAGGGGCTGAAACAGAGGGTGAGAAACAGAGGGGCTGAAACAGAGGGGCTGAAACAGAGGGGCTGAAACAGTGGGGCTGAAACAGAGGGCGAGAAACAGAGAGGCTGAAACACAGGGCGAGAAACAGAGGGGCTGAAACAGAGGGTGAGAAACAGAGGGGCTGAAACAGAGGGACTGAAACAGAGGGGCTGAAACAGAGGGGCTGAAACAGAGGGCGAGTAACAGAGAGGCTGAAACAGCGGGCGAGAAACAGAGTGGCTGAAACAGAGGGCAAGAAACAGAGGGGATGAAACAGAGGGCGAGAAACAGAGGGGCTGAAACAGAGGGGCTGAAACAGAAGGGCGGAAACAGAGGGGCTGAAACAGAGAGCGAGAAACAGAGGGGCTGAAACAGAGGGCCAGAAACAGAGGGCGAGAAACAGAGTGGCTGATACAGAGGGCGAGAAACAGAGCGGCTGAAACAGAGGGCGAGAAACAGAGTGGCTGAAACAAAGGGGCTGAAACAGTGGGGCTAAAATAGAGGGGCTGAAACAGAGGGCGAGAAATAGAGGGGCTGAAACAGAGGGCGAGATACAGAGGGGCTGAAACAGAGGGTGAGAAACAGAGGGGCTGAAACAGATGGCGAGAAACAGAGGGACTGAAACAGAGTTCGAGAAACAGAGGGGCTGAAACAGAGGGTCTGAAACAGAGGGGCTGAATCAGAGGGGCTGAAACAGAGGGCGAGAAATAGAGGGGCTGAAACAGAGAGGCTGAAACAGAGGGGCTGAAAGAGAGGGGCTGAAACAGAGGGCGAGAGACAGAGAGGCTGAAACAGAGGGCGAGAAACAGAGTGGCTGAATCAGACGGGCTGAATCAGATGGGGTGAAACAGAGGGGCTGAAACAGAGGGCGAGAAACAGAGGGGCTGAAACAGAGGGCGAGAAACAGAGGGCGAGAAACAGAGGGGCTGAAAAAGAGGGGCTGAAACAGAGGGGCTGAAACAAAGCGGCTGATACAGAGGGCGAGAAACAGAGGGGCTGAAACAGAGGGCAAGAAACAGAGGGGCTGAAACAGAGGGGCTGAAACAGAGGGGCTGAAACAGTGGGGCTGAAACAGAGGGCGAGAAACAGAGAGGCTGAAACACAGGGCGAGAAACAGAGGGGCTGAAACAGAGGGCGAGAAACAGAGGGGCTGAAACAGAGGGCGAGAAACAGAGGGGCTGAAACAGAGCGGCTGGAACAGAGGGCGAGAAACAGAGGGGCTGAAACAGAGGGCGAGAAACAGAGGGGCTGAATCAGAGGGGCTGAAACAGAGGGCGAGAAACAGAGGGGCTGAAACAGAGGGGCTGAAACAGAGGGGCTGATTCAGAGGGGCTGAAACTGAGGGGCTTAATCAGAGGGGCTGAAACAGAGGGTGAGAAACAGAGGGGCTGAAACAGAGGGCGAGAAACAGAGGGGCAGTAAACGAGGGCGAGAAACAGAGGAGCTGAAACAGAGGGGCTGAAACAGAGAGCGCGAAACAGAGGGGCTGAAACAGATGGCGAGAAACAGAGGGACTGAAACAGAGGTCGAGAAACAGAGGGGCTGAAAAATAGGGGCTGAAACAGAGGGGCTGAAACAAAGCGGCTGAAACAGAGGGGCTGAAACAGAGGGCGAGAAACAGAGGGGCTGAAACAGAGGGCGAGAAACAGAGGGGCTGAAAAAGAGGGGCTGAAACAGAGGGGCTGAAAGAGAGGGGCTGAAACAGAGGGCGAGAGACAGAGGGACTGAAACAGAGGGGCTGAAACAGAGGGGCTGATACAGAGGGGCTGAAACAAAGGGGCTGAAAGAGTGGGGCTAAAACAGAGGGGCTGAAACAGAGGGCGAGAAATAGAGGGGCTGAAACAGAGGGCGAGAAACAGAGGGGCTGAAACAGAGGGCGAGAAACAGAGGGGCTGAAACAGAGGGCGAGAAACTGAGGGGCTGAAACAGAGGGGCTGAAACAGAGGGGCTGAATCAGAGGGGCTGATTTAGAGGGGCTGAAACAGAGGGGCTGAATCAGAGGGGTGGAAACAGAGGGCGAGAAACAGAGGGGCAGAAACAGAGGGCGAGAAACAAAGGGGCTAAAACAGAGGGGCTGAAACAGAGAGAGCGAAACAGAGGGGCTGAAACAGAGGGCGAGAAACAGAGGGGCTGAAACTGAGGGCGAGAAACAGAGGGGCTGAAACAGAGGGCGAGAAACAGAGGGGCTGAAACAGAGTGGCTGAAACAGAGGGCGAGAAACAGAGGGGCTGAATCAGAGGGGCTGAATCAGAGGGGCTGAAACAGAGGGGCTGAAACAGACGGCGAGAAACAGAGGGGCTGAAACAGAGGACGAGAAACAGAGGGCGTGAAACAGAGGGGCTGAAAAAGAGGGGCTGAAACAGAGGGGCTGAAACAAAGCGGCTGATTAAGAGGGCGAGAAACAGAGGGGCTGAAACAGAGGGCGAGAAACAGAGGGGCTGATACAGAGCGCGAGAAACAGAGAGGCTGAAACAGAGGGCGAGAAACAGAGGGGCTGAAACAGAGGGCGAGAAACAGAGGGGCTGAAACAGAGGGCGAGAAACAGAGGGGCTGAAACAGAGGGGCTGAAACAGAGGGGCTGAAACAGAGGGCGAGAAACAGAGAGGCTGAAACAGAGGGCAAGAAACAGAGGGGCTGAAACAGTGGGCGAGAAACAGAGGGCGAGAAACAGAGGGGCTGAAACAGAGGGGGGGCTGAAACAAAGGGGCTGAAACAGTGGGGCTAAAACAGGGGGGCTGAAACAGAGGGCGAGAAATAGAGGGGCTGAAACAGAGGGCGAGAAACAGAGGGGCTGAAACAGAGGGCGAGAAACAGAGGGCCTGAAACAGAGGGCGAGAAACAGAGGGGCTGAAACAGAGGGGCTGAAACAGAGGGGCTGAAACAGAGGGCGAGAAACAGAGGGGCTGAAACAGAGGGCGAGAATCAGAGGGGCTGAAACAGAGGGCGAGAAACAGAGGGGCTGAATCAGAGGGGCTGAAACAGAGGGCGAGAAACAGAGGGGCTGAAACAGAGGGGCTGAAACAGAGGGGCTGATTCAGAGGGGCTGAAACAGAGGGACTTAATCAGAGGGGCTGAAACAGAGGGCGAGAAACAGAGGGGCTGAAAGAGAGGGCGAGAAACAGAGGGGCAGTAACAGAGGGCGAGAAACAGAGGAGCTGAAACAGAGGGGCTGAAACAGAGAGCGCGAAACAGAGGGGCTGAAACAGATGGCGAGAAACAGAGGGACTGAAACAGAGGTCAAGAAACAGAGGGCGAGAAACAGAGGGGCTGAAACAGAGAGGCTGAAACAGAGGGGCTGAAAGAGAGGGGCTGAAACAGAGGGCGAGAAACAGAGAGGCTGAAACAGAGGGCGAGAAACAGAGTGGCTGAATCAGACGGGCTGAATCAGATGGGCTGAAACAGAGGGGCTGAAACAGAGGGCGAGAAACAGAGGGGCTGAAACAGAGGGCGAGAAACAGAGGGGCTGAAAAATAGGGGCTGAAACAGAGGGGCTGAAACAAAGCGGCTGATACAGAGGGCGAGAAACAGAGGGGCTGAAACAGGGGGCGAGAAACAGAGGGGCTGAAACAGAGGGGCTGAAACAGAGGGGCTGAAACAGTGCGGCTGAAACAGAGGGCGAGAAACAGAGAGGCTGAAACACAGGGCGAGAAACAGAGGGGCTGAAACAGAGGGTGAGAAACAGAGGGGCTGAAACAGAGGGACTGAAACAGAGGGGCTGAAACAGAGGGGCTGAAACAGAGGGCGAGAAACAGAGAGGCTGAAACAGAGGGCGAGAAACAGAGTGGCTGAAACAGAGGGCAAGAAACAGAGGGGCTGAAACAGAGGGCGAGAAACAGAGGGGCTGAAAAAGAGGGGCTGAAACAGAAGGGCGGAAACAGAGGGGCTGAAACAGAGAGCGAGAAACAGAGGGGCTGAAACAGAGGGCCAGAAACAGAGGGCGGGAAACAGAGTGGCTGATACAGAGGGCGAGAAACAGAGCGGCTGAAACAGAGGGCGAGAAACAGAGTGGCTGAAACAAAGGGGCTGAAACAGTGGGGCTAAAATAGAGGGGCTGAAACAGAGGGCGAGAAATAGAGGGGCTGAAACAGAGGGCGAGATACAGAGGGGCTGAAACAGAGGGCGAGAAACAGAGGGGCTGAAACAGATGGCGAGAAACAGAGGGACTGAAACAGAGTTCGAGAAACAGAGGGGCTGAAACAGAGGGGCTGAATCAGAGGGGCTGAAACAGAGGGCGAGAAACAGAGGGGCTGAAACAGAGAGGCTGAAACAGAGGGGCTGAAAGAGAGGGGCTGAAACAGAGGGCGAGAGACAGAGAGGCTGAAACAGAGGGCGAGAAACAGAGTGGCTGAATCAGACGGGCTGAATCAGATGGGGTGAAACAGAGGGGCTGAAACAGAGGGCGAGAAACAGAGGGGCTGAAAAAGAGGGGCTGAAACAGAGGGCGAGAAACAGAGGGGCTGAAAAAGAGGGGCTGAAACAGACGGGCTGAAACAAAGTGGCTGATACAGAGGGCGAGAAACAGAGGGGCTGAAACAGAGGGGCTGAAACAGTGGGGCTGAAACAGAGGGCGAGAAACAGAGAGGCTGAAACACAGGGCGAGAAACAGAGGGGCTGAAACAGAGGGCGAGAAACAGAGGGGCTGAAACAGAGGGCGAGAAACAGAGGGGCTGAAACAGAGCGGCTGGAACAGAGGGCGAGAAACAGAGGGGCTGAAACAGAGGGCGAGAAACAGAGGGGCTGAAACAGAGGGCGAGAAACAGAGGGGCTGAATCAGAGGGGCTGAAACAGAGGGCGAGAAACAGAGGGGCTGAAACAGAGGGGCTGAAACAGAGGGGCTGATTCAGAGGGGCTGAAACTGAGGGGCTTAATCAGAGGGGCTGAAACAGAGGGTGAGAAACAGAGGGGCTGAAACAGAGGGCGAGAAACAGAGGGGCAGTAAACGAGGGCGAGAAACAGAGGAGCTGAAACAGAGGGGCTGAAACAGAGAGCGCGAAACAGATGGCGAGGAACAGAGGGACTGAAACAGAGGTCGAGAAACAGAGGGGCTGAAAAATAGGGGCTGAAACAGAGGGGCTGAAACAAAGCGGCTGAAACAGAGGGGCTGAAACAGAGGGCGAGAAACAGAGGGGCTGAAACAGAGGGCGAGAAACAGAGGGGCTGAAAAAGAGGGGCTGAAACAGAGGGGCTGAAAGAGAGGGGCTGAAACAGAGGGCGAGAAACAGAGAGGCTGAAACAGAGGGCGAGAAACAGAGTGGCTGAAACAGAGGGCAAGAAACAGAGGGGCTGAAAAAGAGGGCGAGAAACAGAGGGGCTGAAACAGAGGGCCAGAAACAGAGGGCGAGAGACAGAGGGACTGAAACAGAGGGGCTGAAACAGAGGGGCTGATACAGAGGGCGAGAAACAGAGGGGCTGAAACAGAGGGCGAGAAACAGAGGGGCTGAAACAAAGGGGCTTAAACAGTGGGGCTAAAACAGAGGGGCTGAAACAGAGGGCGAGAAATAGAGGGGCTGAAACAGAGGGCGAGAAACAGAGGGGCTGAAACAGAGGGCGAGAAACAGAGCGGCTGAAACAGAGGGCGAGAAACAGAGTGGCTGAAACAAAGGGGCTGAAACAGTGGGGCTAAAATAGAGGGGCTGAAACAGAGGGCGAGAAATAGAGGGGCTGAAACAGAGGGCGAGATACAGAGGGGCTGAAACAGAGGGCGAGAAACAGAGGGGCAGTAACAGAGGGCGAGAAACAGAGGAGCTGAAACAGAGGGGCTGATTCAGAGGGGCTGAAACAGAGGGACTTAATCAGAGGGGCTGAAACAGAGGGCGAGAAACAGAGGGGCTGAAAGAGAGGGCGAGAAACAGAGGGGCAGTAACAGAGGGCGAGAAACAGAGGAGCTGAAACAGAGGGGCTGAAACAGAGAGCGCGAAACAGAGGGGCTGAAACAGATGGCGAGAAACAGAGGGACTGAAACAGAGGTCGAGAAACAGAGGGCGAGAAACAGAGGGGCTGAAACAGAGAGGCTGAAACAGAGGGGCTGAAAGAGAGGGGCTGAAACAGAGGGCGAGAAACAGAGAGGCTGAAACAGAGGGCGAGAAACAGAGTGGCTGAATCAGACGGGCTGAATCAGATGGGCTGAAACAGAGGGGCTGAAACAGAGGGCGAGAAACAGAGGGGCTGAAACAGAGGGCGAGAAACAGAGGGCGAGAAACAGAGGGGCTGAAAAATAGGGGCTGAAACAGAGGGGCTGAAACAAAGCGGCTGATACAGAGGGCGAGAAACAGAGGGGCTGAAACAGAGGGTGAGAAACAGAGGGGCTGAAACAGAGGGGCTGAAACAGAGGGGCTGAAACAGTGGGGCTGAAACAGAGGGCGAGAAACAGAGAGGCTGAAACACAGGGCGAGAAACAGAGGGGCTGAAACAGAGGGTGAGAAACAGAGGGGCTGAAACAGAGGGACTGAAACAGAGGGGCTGAAACAGAGGGGCTGAAACAGAGGGCGAGTAACAGAGGGGCTGAAACAGCGGGCGAGAAACAGAGTGGCTGAAACAGAGGGCAAGAAACAGAGGGGATGAAACAGAGGGCGAGAAACAGAGGGGCTGAAACAGAGGGGCTGAAACAGAAGGGCGGAAACAGAGGGGCTGAAACAGAGAGCGAGAAACAGAGGGGCTGAAACAGAGGGCCAGAAACAGAGGGCGAGAAACAGAGTGGCTGATACAGAGGGCGAGAAACAGAGCGGCTGAAACAGAGGGCGAGAAACAGAGTGGCTGAAACAAAGGGGCTGAAACAGTGGGGCTAAAATAGAGGGGCTGAAACAGAGGGCGAGAAATAGAGGGGCTGAAACAGAGGGCGAGATACAGAGGGGCTGAAACAGAGGGCGAGAAACAGAGGGGCTGAAACAGATGGCGAGAAACAGAGGGACTGAAACAGAGTTCGAGAAACAGAGGGGCTGAAACAGAGGGTCTGAAACAGAGGGGCTGAATCAGAGGGGCTGAAACAGAGGGCGAGAAATAGAGGGGCTGAAACAGAGAGGCTGAAACAGAGGGGCTGAAAGAGAGGGGCTGAAACAGAGGGCGAGAGACAGAGAGGCTGAAACAGAGGGCGAGAAACAGAGTGGCTGAATCAGACGGGCTGAATCAGATGGGGTGAAACAGAGGGGCTGAAACAGAGGGCGAGAAACAGAGGGGCTGAAACAGAGGGCGAGAAACAGAGGGCGAGAAACAGAGGGGCTGAAAAAGAGGGGCTGAAACAGAGGGGCTGAAACAAAGCGGCTGATACAGAGGGCGAGAAACAGAGGGGCTGAAACAGAGGGCGAGAAACAGAGGGGCTGAAACAGAGGGGCTGAAACAGAGGGGCTGAAACAGTGGGGCTGAAACAGAGGGCGAGAAACAGAGAGGCTGAAACACAGGGCGAGAAACAGAGGGGCTGAAACAGAGGGCGAGAAACAGAGGGGCTGAAACAGAGGGCGAGAAACAGAGGGGCTGAAACAGAGCGGCTGGAACAGAGGGCGAGAAACAGAGGGGCTGAAACAGAGGGCGAGAAACAGAGGGGCTGAAACAGAGGGCGAGAAACAGAGGGGCTGAATCAGAGGGGCTGAAACAGAGGGCGAGAAACAGAGGGGCTGAAACAGAGGGGCTGAAACAGAGGGGCTGATTCAGAGGGGCTGAAACTGAGGGGCTTAATCAGAGGGGCTGAAACAGAGGGTGAGAAACAGAGGGGCTGAAACAGAGGGCGAGAAACAGAGGGGCAGTAAACGAGGGCGAGAAACAGAGGAGCTGAAACAGAGGGGCTGAAACAGAGAGCGCGAAACAGAGGGGCTGAAACAGATGGCGAGAAACAGAGGGACTGAAACAGAGGTCGAGAAACAGAGGGGCTGAAAAATAGGGGCTGAAACAGAGGGGCTGAAACAAAGCGGCTGAAACAGAGGGGCTGAAACAGAGGGCGAGAAACAGAGGGGCTGAAACAGAGGGCGAGAAACAGAGGGGCTGAAAAAGAGGGGCTGAAACAGAGGGGCTGAAAGAGAGGGGCTGAAACAGAGGGCGAGAGACAGAGGGACTGAAAGAGAGGGGCTGAAACAGAGGGGCTGATACAGAGGGGCTGAAACAAAGGGGCTGAAAGAGTGGGGCTAAAACAGAGGGGCTGAAACAGAGGGCGAGAAATAGATGGGCTGAAACAGAGGGCGAGAAACAGAGGGGCTGAAACAGAGGGCGAGAAACAGAGGGGCTGAAACAGAGGGCGAGAAACTGAGGGGCTGAAACAGAGGGGCTGAAACAGAGGGGCTGAATCAGAGGGGCTGATTTAGAGGGGCTGAAACAGAGGGGCTGAATCAGAGGGGTGGAAACAGAGGGCGAGAAACAGAGGGGCAGAAACAGAGGGCGAGAAACAAAGGGGCTAAAACAGAGGGGCTGAAACAGAGAGAGCGAAACAGAGGGGCTGAAACAGAGGGCGAGAAACAGAGGGGCTGAAACTGAGGGCGAGAAACAGAGGGGCTGAAACAGACGGCGAGAAACAGAGGGGCTGAAACAGAGTGGCTGAAACAGAGGGCGAGAAACAGAGGGGCTGAATCAGAGGGGCTGAATCAGAGGGGCTGAAACAGAGGGGCTGAAACAGACGGCGAGAAACAGAGGGGCTGAAACAGAGGACGAGAAACAGAGGGCGTGAAACAGAGGGGCTGAAAAAGAGGGGCTGAAACAGAGGGGCTGAAACAAAGCGGCTGATTAAGAGGGCGAGAAACAGAGGGGCTGAAACAGAGGGCGAGAAACAGAGGGGCTGAAACAGAGGGCGAGAAACAGAGGGGCTGAAACAGAGGGCGACAAACAGAGGGGCTGAAACAGAGGGGCTGAAACAGAGGGGCTGATTCAGAGGGGCTGAAACAGAGGGACTTAATCAGAGGGGCTGAAACAGAGGGCGAGAAACAGAGGGGCTGAAAGAGAGGGCGAGAAACAGAGGGGCAGTAACAGAGGGCGAGAAACAGAGGAGCTGAAACAGAGGGGCTGAAACAGAGAGCGCGAAACAGAGGGGCTGAAACAGATGGCGAGAAACAGAGGGACTGAAACAGAGGTCAAGAAACAGAGGGCGAGAAACAGAGGGGCTGAAACAGAGAGGCTGAAACAGAGGGGCTGAAAGAGAGGGGCTGAAACAGAGGGCGAGAAACAGAGAGGCTGAAACAGAGGGCGAGAAACAGAGTGGCTGAATCAGACGGGCTGAATCAGATGGGCTGAAACAGAGGGGCTGAAACAGAGGGCGAGAAACAGAGGGGCTGAAACAGAGGGCGAGAAACAGAGGGCGAGAAACAGAGGGGCTGAAAAATAGGGGCTGAAACAGAGGGGCTGAAACAAAGCGGCTGATACAGAGGGCGAGAAACAGAGGGGCTGAAACAGAGGGCGAGAAACAGAGGGGCTGAAACAGAGGGGCTGAAACAGAGGGGCTGAAACAGTGCGGCTGAAACAGAGGGCGAGAAACAGAGAGGCTGAAACACAGGGCGAGAAACAGAGGGGCTGAAACAGAGGGTGAGAAACAGAGGGGCTGAAACAGAGGGACTGAAACAGAGGGGCTGAAACAGAGGGGCTGAAACAGAGGGCGAGAAACAGAGAGGCTGAAACAGAGGGCGAGAAACAGAGTGGCTGAAACAGAGGGCAAGAAACAGAGGGGCTGAAACAGAGGGCGAGAAACAGAGGGGCTGAAACAGAGGGGCTGAAACAGAAGGGCGGAAACAGAGGGGCTGAAACAGAGAGCGAGAAACAGAGGGGCTGAAACAGAGGGCCAGAAACAGAGGGCGGGAAACAGAGTGGCTGATACAGAGGGCGAGAAACAGAGCGGCTGAAACAGAGGGCGAGAAACAGAGTGGCTGAAACAAAGGGGCTGAAACAGTGGGGCTAAAATAGAGGGGCTGAAACAGAGGGCGAGAAATAGAGGGGCTGAAACAGAGGGCGAGATACAGAGGGGCTGAAACAGAGGGCGAGAAACAGAGGGGCTGAAACAGATGGCGAGAAACAGAGGGACTGAAACAGAGTTCGAGAAACAGAGGGGCTGAAACAGAGGGGCTGAATCAGAGGGGCTGAAACAGAGGGCGAGAAACAGAGGGGCTGAAACAGAGAGGCTGAAACAGAGGGGCTGAAAGAGAGGGGCTGAAACAGAGGGCGAGAGACAGAGAGGCTGAAACAGAGGGCGAGAAACAGAGTGGCTGAATCAGACGGGCTGAATCAGATGGGGTGAAACAGAGGGGCTGAAACAGAGGGCGAGAAACAGAGGGGCTGAAACAGAGGGCGAGAAACAGAGGGCGAGAAACAGAGGGGCTGAAAAAGAGGGGCTGAAACAGAGGGGCTGAAACAAAGTGGCTGATACAGAGGGCGAGAAACAGAGGGGCTGAAACAGAGGGCGAGAAACAGAGGGGCTGAAACAGAGGGGCTGAAACAGAGGGGCTGAAACAGTGGGGCTGAAACAGAGGGCGAGAAACAGAGAGGCTGAAACACAGGGCGAGAAACAGAGGGGCTGAAACAGAGGGCGAGAAACAGAGGGGCTGAAACAGAGGGCGAGAAACAGAGGGGCTGAAACAGAGCGGCTGGAACAGAGGGCGAGAAACAGAGGGGCTGAAACAGAGGGCGAGAAACAGAGGGGCTGAAACAGAGGGCGAGAAACAGAGGGGCTGAATCAGAGGGGCTGAAACAGAGGGCGAGAAACAGAGGGGCTGAAACAGAGGGGCTGAAACAGAGGGGCTGATTCAGAGGGGCTGAAACTGAGGGGCTTAATCAGAGGGGCTGAAACAGAGGGTGAGAAACAGAGGGGCTGAAACAGAGGGCGAGAAACAGAGGGGCAGTAAACGAGGGCGAGAAACAGAGGAGCTGAAACAGAGGGGCTGAAACAGAGAGCGCGAAACAGAGGGGCTGAAACAGATGGCGAGAAACAGAGGGACTGAAACAGAGGTCGAGAAACAGAGGGGCTGAAAAATAGGGGCTGAAACAGAGGGGCTGAAACAAAGCGGCTGAAACAGAGGGGCTGAAACAGAGGGCGAGAAACAGAGGGGCTGAAACAGAGGGCGAGAAACAGAGGGGCTGAAAAAGAGGGGCTGAAACAGAGGGGCTGAAAGAGAGGGGCTGAAACAGAGGGCGAGAAACAGAGAGGCTGAAACAGAGGGCGAGAAACAGAGTGGCTGAAACAGAGGGCAAGAAACAGAGGGGCTGAAAAAGAGGGCGAGAAACAGAGGGGCTGAAACAGAGGGCCAGAAACAGAGGGCGAGAGACAGAGGGACTGAAACAGAGGGGCTGAAACAGAGGGGCTGATACAGAGGGCGAGAAACAGAGGGGCTGAAACAGAGGGCGAGAAACAGAGGGGCTGAAACAAAGGGGCTTAAACAGTGGGGCTAAAACAGAGGGGCTGAAACAGAGGGCGAGAAATAGAGGGGCTGAAACAGAGGGCGAGAAACAGAGGGGCTGAAACAGAGGGCGAGAAACAGAGCGGCTGAAACAGAGGGCGAGAAACAGAGTGGCTGAAACAAAGGGGCTGAAACAGTGGGGCTAAAATAGAGGGGCTGAAACAGAGGGCGAGAAATAGAGGGGCTGAAACAGAGGGCGAGATACAGAGGGGCTGAAACAGAGGGCGAGAAACAGAGGGGCAGTAACAGAGGGCGAGAAACAGAGGAGCTGAAACAGAGGGGCTGATTCAGAGGGGCTGAAACAGAGGGACTTAATCAGAGGGGCTGAAACAGAGGGCGAGAAACAGAGGGGCTGAAAGAGAGGGCGAGAAACAGAGGGGCAGTAACAGAGGGCGAGAAACAGAGGAGCTGAAACAGAGGGGCTGAAACAGAGAGCGCGAAACAGAGGGGCTGAAACAGATGGCGAGAAACAGAGGGACTGAAACAGAGGTCGAGAAACAGAGGGCGAGAAACAGAGGGGCTGAAACAGAGAGGCTGAAACAGAGGGGCTGAAAGAGAGGGGCTGAAACAGAGGGCGAGAAACAGAGAGGCTGAAACAGAGGGCGAGAAACAGAGTGGCTGAATCAGACGGGCTGAATCAGATGGGCTGAAACAGAGGGGCTGAAACAGAGGGCGAGAAACAGAGGGGCTGAAACAGAGGGCGAGAAACAGAGGGCGAGAAACAGAGGGGCTGAAAAATAGGGGCTGAAACAGAGGGGCTGAAACAAAGCGGCTGATACAGAGGGCGAGAAACAGAGGGGCTGAAACAGAGGGTGAGAAACAGAGGGGCTGAAACAGAGGGGCTGAAACAGAGGGGCTGAAACAGTGGGGCTGAAACAGAGGGCGAGAAACAGAGAGGCTGAAACACAGGGCGAGAAACAGAGGGGCTGAAACAGAGGGTGAGAAACAGAGGGGCTGAAACAGAGGGACTGAAACAGAGGGGCTGAAACAGAGGGGCTGAAACAGAGGGCGAGTAACAGCGAGGCTGAAACAGCGGGCGAGAAATAGAGTGGCTGAAACAGAGGGCAAGAAACAGAGGGGCTGAAACAGAGGGCGAGAAACAGAGGGGCTGAAACAGAGGGGCTGAAACAGAAGGGCGGAAACAGAGGGGCTGAAACAGAGAGCGAGAAACAGAGGGGCTGAAACAGAGGACCAGAAACAGAGGGCGAGAAACAGAGTGGCTGATACAGAGGGCGAGAAACAGAGCGACTGAAACAGAGGGCGAGAAACAGAGTGGCTGAAACAAAGGGGCTGAAACAGTGGGGCTAAAATAGAGGGGCTGAAACAGAGGGCGAGAAATAGAGGGGCTGAAACAGAGGGCGAGATACAGAGGGGCTGAAACAGAGGGCGAGAAACAGAGGGGCTGAAACAGATGGCGAGAAACAGAGGGACTGAAACAGAGTTCGAGAAACAGAGGGGCTGAAACAGAGGGTCTGAAACAGAGGGGCTGAATCAGAGGGGCTGAAACAGAGGGCGAGAAATAGAGGGGCTGAAACAGAGAGGCTGAAACAGAGGGGCTGAAAGAGAGGGGCTGAAACAGAGGGCGAGAGACAGAGAGGCTGAAACAGAGGGCGAGAAACAGAGTGGCTGAATCAGACGGGCTGAATCAGATGGGGTGAAACAGAGGGGCTGAAACAGAGGGCGAGAACCAGAGGGGCTGAAACAGAGGGCGAGAAACAGAGGGCGAGAAACAGAGGGGCTGAAAAAGAGGGGCTGAAACAGAGGGGCTGAAACAAAGCGGCTGATACAGAGGGCGAGAAACAGAGGGGCTGAAACAGAGGGCGAGAAACAGAGGGGCTGAAACAGAGGGGCTGAAACAGAGGGGCTGAAACAGTGGGGCTGAAACAGAGGGCGAGAAACAGAGAGGCTGAAACACAGGGCGAGAAACAGAGGGGCTGAAACAGAGGGCGAGAAACAGAGGGGCTGAAACAGAGGGCGAGAAACAGAGGGGCTGAAACAGAGCGGCTGGAACAGAGGGCGAGAAACAGAGGGGCTGAAACAGAGGGCGAGAAACAGAGGGGCTGAAACAGAGGGCGAGAAACAGAGGGGCTGAATCAGAGGGGCTGAAACAGAGGGCGAGAAACAGAGGGGCTGAAACAGAGGGGCTGAAACAGAGGGGCTGATTCAGAGGGGCTGAAACTGAGGGGCTTAATCAGAGGGGCTGAAACAGAGGGTGAGAAACAGAGGGGCTGAAACAGAGGGCGAGAAACAGAGGGGCAGTAAACGAGGGCGAGAAACAGAGGAGCTGAAACAGAGGGGCTGAAACAGAGAGCGCGAAACAGAGGGGCTGAAACAGATGGCGAGAAACAGAGGGACTGAAACAGAGGTCGAGAAACAGAGGGGCTGAAAAATAGGGGCTGAAACAGAGGGGCTGAAACAAAGCGGCTGAAACAGAGGGGCTGAAACAGAGGGCGATAAACAGAGGGGCTGAAACAGAGGGCGAGAAACAGAGGGGCTGAAAAAGAGGGGCTGAAACAGAGGGGCTGAAAGAGAGGGGCTGAAACAGAGGGCGAGAGACAGAGGGACTGAAACAGAGGGGCTGAAACAGAGGGGCTGATACAGAGGGGCTGAAACAAAGGGGCTGAAAGAGTGGGGCTAAAACAGAGGGGCTGAAACAGAGGGCGAGAAATAGATGGGCTGAAACAGAGGGCGAGAAACAGAGGGGCTGAAACAGAGGGCGAGAAACAGAGGGGCTGAAACAGAGGGCGAGAAACTGAGGGGCTGAAACAGAGGGGCTGAAACAGAGGGGCTGAATCAGAGGGGCTGATTTAGAGGGGCTGAAACAGAGGGGCTGAATCAGAGGGGTGGAAACAGAGGGCGAGAAACAGAGGGGCAGAAACAGAGGGCGAGAAACAAAGGGGCTAAAACAGAGGGGCTGAAACAGAGAGAGCGAAACAGAGGGGCTGAAACAGAGGGCGAGAAACAGAGGGGCTGAAACTGAGGGCGAGAAACAGAGGGGCTGAAACAGAGGGCGAGAAACAGAGGGGCTGAAACAGAGTGGCTGAAACAGAGGGCGAGAAACAGAGGGGCTGAATCAGAGGGGCTGAATCAGAGGGGCTGAAACAGAGGGGCTGAAACAGACGGCGAGAAACAGAGGGGCTGAAACAGAGGACGAGAAACAGAGGGCGTGAAACAGAGGGGCTGAAAAACAGGGGCTGAAACAGAGGGGCTGAAACAAAGCGGCTGATTAAGAGGGCGAGAAACAGAGGGGCTGAAACAGAGGGCGAGAAACAGAGGGGCTGATACAGAGCGCGAGAAACAGAGAGGCTGAAACAGAGGGCGAGAAACAGAGGGGCTGAAACAGAGGGCGAGAAACAGAGGGGCTGAAACAGAGGGCGAGAAACAGAGGGGCTGAAACAGAGGGGCTGAAACAGAGGGGCTGAAACAGAGGGCGAGAAACAGAGAGGCTGAAACAGAGGGCGAGAAACAGAGGGGCTGAAACAGTGGGCGAGAAACAGAGGGCGAGAAACAGAGGGGCTGAAACAGAGGGGCTGAAACAGTGGGGCTGAAACAGAGAGCGAGAAACAGAGGGGCTGAAACAGAGGGCCAGAAACAGAGGGCGAGAAACAGAGGGGCTGAAACAGAGGGGCTGAAACAGAGGGGCTGATACAGAGGGCGAGAAACTGAGGGGCTGAAACAGAGGGGCTGAAACAGAGGGGCTGAATCAGAGGGGCTGATTTAGAGGGGCTGAAACAGAGGGGCTGAATCAGAGGGGTGGAAACAGAGGGCGAGAAACAGAGGGGCAGAAACAGAGGGCGGAAACAAAGGGGCTAAAACAGAGGGGCTGAAACAGAGAGAGCGAAACAGAGGGGCTGAAACAGAGGGCCAGAAACAGAGGGCGAGAAACAGAGGGGCTGAAACAGAGGGCGAGAAACAGAGGGGCTGAAACAGAGGGCGAGAAACTGAGGGGCTGAAACAGAGCGGCTGAAACAGAGGGCGAGAAACAGAGGGGCTGAAACAAAGGGGCTGAAACAGTGGGGCTAAAACAGGGGGGCTGAAACAGAGGGCAAGAAATAGAGGGGCTGAAACAGAGGGCGAGAAACAGAGGGGCTGAAACAGAGGGCGAGAAACAGAGGGCCTGAAACAGAGGGCGAGAAACAGAGGGGCTGAAACAGAGGGGCTGAAACAGAGGGGCTGAAACAGAGGGCGAGAAACAGAGGGGCTGAAACAGAGGGCGAGAATCAGAGGGGCTGAAACAGAGGGCGAGAAACAGAGGGGCTGAATCAGAGGGGCTGAAACAGAGGGCGAGAAACAGAGGGGCTGAAACAGAGGGGCTGAAACAAAGGGGCTGATTCAGAGGGGCTGAAACAGAGGGACTTAATCAGAGGGGCTGAAACAGAGGGCGAGAAACAGAGGGGCTGAAAGAGAGGGCGAGAAACAGAGGGGCAGTAACAGAGGGCGAGAAACAGAGGAGCTGAAACAGAGGGGCTGAAACAGAGAGCGCGAAACAGAGGGGCTGAAACAGATGGCGAGAAACAGAGGGACTGAAACAGAGGTCAAGAAACAGAGGGCGAGAAACAGAGGGGCTGAAACAGAGAGGCTGAAACAGAGGGGCTGAAAGAGAGGGGCTGAAACAGAGGGCGAGAAACAGAGAGGCTGAAACAGAGGGCGAGAAACAGAGTGGCTGAATCAGACGGGCTGAATCAGATGGGCTGAAACAGAGGGGCTGAAACAGAGGGCGAGAAACAGAGGGGCTGAAACAGAGGGCGAGAAACAGAGGGCGAGAAACAGAGGGGCTGAAAAATAGGGGCTGAAACAGAGGGGCTGAAACAAAGCGGCTGATACAGAGGGCGAGAAACAGAGGGGCTGAAACAGAGGGCGAGAAACAGAGGGGCTGAAACAGAGGGGCTGAAACAGAGGGGCTGAAACAGTGCGGCTGAAACAGAGGGCGAGAAACAGAGAGGCTGAAAAACAGGGCGAGAAACAGAGGGGCTGAAACAGAGGGTGAGAAACAGAGGGGCTGAAACAGAGGGACTGAAAGAGAGGGGCTGAAACAGAGGGGCTGAAACAGAGGGCGAGAAACAGAGAGGCTGAAACAGAGGGCGAGAAACAGAGTGGCTGAAACAGAGGGCAAGAAACAGAGGGGCTGAAACAGAGGGCGAGAAACAGAGGGGCTGAAACAGAGGGGCTGAAACAGAAGGGCGGAAACAGAGGGGCTGAAACAGAGAGCGAGAAACAGAGGGGCTGAAACAGAGGGCCAGAAACAGAGGGCGGGAAACAGAGTGGCTGATACAGAGGGCGAGAAACAGAGCGGCTGAAACAGAGGGCGAGAAACAGAGTGGCTGAAACAAAGGGGCTGAAACAGTGGGGCTAAAATAGAGGGGCTGAAACAGAGGGCGAGAAATAGAGGGGCTGAAACAGAGGGCGAGATACAGAGGGGCTGAAACAGAGGGCGAGAAACAGAGGGGCTGAAACAGATGGCGAGAAACAGAGGGACTGAAACAGAGTTCGAGAAACAGAGGGGCTGAAACAGAGGGGCTGAATCAGAGGGGCTGAAACAGAGGGCGAGAAACAGAGGGGCTGAAACAGAGAGGCTGAAACAGAGGGGCTGAAAGAGAGGGGCTGAAACAGAGGGCGAGAGACAGAGAGGCTGAAACAGAGGGCGAGAAACAGAGTGGCTGAATCAGACGGGCTGAATCAGATGGGGTGAAACAGAGGGGCTGAAACAGAGGGCGAGAAACAGAGGGGCTGAAACAGAGGGCGAGAAACAGAGGGTGAGAAACAGAGGGGCTGAAAAAGAGGGGCTGAAACAGAGGGGCTGAAACAAAGTGGCTGATACAGAGGGCGAGAAACAGAGGGGCTGAAACAGAGGGCGAGAAACAGAGGGGCTGAAACAGAGGGGCTGAAACAGAGGGGCTGAAACAGTGGGGCTGAAACAGAGGGCGAGAAACAGAGAGGCTGAAACACAGGGCGAGAAACAGAGGGGCTGAAACAGAGGGCGAGAAACAGAGGGGCTGAAACAGAGGGCGAGAAACAGAGGGGCTGAAACAGAGCGGCTGGAACAGAGGGCGAGAAACAGAGGGGCTGAAACAGAGGGCGAGAAACAGAGGGGCTGAAACAGAGGGCGAGAAACAGAGGGGCTGAATCAGAGGGGCTGAAACAGAGGGCGAGAAACAGAGGGGCTGAAACAGAGGGGCTGAAACAGAGGGGCTGATTCAGAGGGGCTGAAACTGAGGGGCTTAATCAGAGGGGCTGAAACAGAGGGTGAGAAACAGAGGGGCTGAAACAGAGGGCGAGAAACAGAGGGGCAGTAAACGAGGGCGAGAAACAGAGGAGCTGAAACAGAGGGGCTGAAACAGAGAGCGCGAAACAGAGGGGCTGAAACAGATGGCGAGAAACAGAGGGACTGAAACAGAGGTCGAGAAACAGAGGGGCTGAAAAATAGGGGCTGAAACAGAGGGGCTGAAACAAAGCGGCTGAAACAGAGGGGCTGAAACAGAGGGCGAGAAACAGAGGGGCTGAAACAGAGGGCGAGAAACAGAGGGGCTGAAAAAGAGGGGCTGAAACAGAGGGGCTGAAAGAGAGGGGCTGAAACAGAGGGCGAGAAACAGAGAGGCTGAAACAGAGGGCGAGAAACAGAGTGGCTGAAACAGAGGGCAAGAAACAGAGGGGCTGAAAAAGAGGGCGAGAAACAGAGGGGCTGAAACAGAGGGCCAGAAACAGAGGGCGAGAGACAGAGGGACTGAAACAGAGGGGCTGAAACAGAGGGGCTGATACAGAGGGCGAGAAACAGAGGGGCTGAAACAGAGGGCGAGAAACAGAGGGGCTGAAACAAAGGGGCTTAAACAGTGGGGCTAAAACAGAGGGGCTGAAACAGAGGGCGAGAAATAGAGGGGCTGAAACAGAGGGCGAGAAACAGAGGGGCTGAAACAGAGGGCGAGAAACAGAGCGGCTGAAACAGAGGGCGAGAAACAGAGTGGCTGAAACAAAGGGGCTGAAACAGTGGGGCTAAAATAGAGGGGCTGAAACAGAGGGCGAGAAATAGAGGGGCTGAAACAGAGGGCGAGATACAGAGGGGCTGAAACAGAGGGCGAGAAACAGAGGGGCTGAAACAGATGGCGAGAAACAGAGGGACTGAAACAGAGGTCGAGAAACAGAGGGGCTGAAACAGAGGGGCTGAAACAGAGGGGCTGAATCAGAGGGGCTGAAACAGAGGGCGCGAAACAGAGGGGCTGAAACAGAGAGGCTGAAACAGAGGGGCTGAAAGAGAGGGGCTGAAACAGAGGGCGAGAAACAGAGAGGCTGAAACAGAGGGCGAGAAACAGAGTGGCTGAATCAGACGGGCTGAATCAGATGGGGTGAAACAGAGGGGCTGAAACAGAGGGCGAGAAACAGAGGGGCTGAAACAGAGGGCGAGCAACAGAGGGCGAGAAACAGAGGGGCTGAAAAAGAGGGGCTGAAACAGAGGGGCTGAAACAAAGCGGCTGATACAGAGGGCGAGAAACAGAGGGGCTGAAACAGAGGGCGAGAAACAGAGGGGCTGAAACAGAGGGGCTGAAACAGAGGGGCTGAAACAGTGGGGCTGAAACAGAGGGCGAGAAACAGAGAGGCTGAAACACAGGGCGAGAAACAGAGGGGCTGAAACAGAGGGCGAGAAACAGAGGGGCTGAAACAGAGGGCGAGAAACAGAGGGGCTGAAACAGAGCGGCTGGAACAGAGGGCGAGAAACAGAGGGGCTGAAACAGAGGGCGAGAAACAGAGGGGCTGAAACAGAGGGCGAGAAACAGAGGGGCTGAATCAGAGGGGCTGAAACAGAGGGCGAGAAACAGAGGGGCTGAAACAGAGGGGCTGAAACAGAGGGCCTGATTCAGAGGGGCTGAAACTGAGGGGCTTAATCAGAGGGGCTGAAACAGAGGGTGAGAAACAGAGGGGCTGAAACAGAGGGCGAGAAACAGAGGGGCAGTAAACGAGGGCGAGAAACAGAGGAGCTGAAACAGAGGGGCTGAAACAGAGAGCGCGAAACAGAGGGCTGAAACAGATGGCGAGAAACAGAGGGACTGAAACAGAGGTCGAGAAACAGAGGGGCTGAAACAGAGGGGCTGAAACAGAGGGCTGAATCAGAGGGGCTGAAACAGAGGGGCTGAAACAGAGGGCGAGAAACAGAGGGGCTGAAACAGAGGGCGAGAAACAGAGGGGCTGAAACAGAGGGGCTGAAACAGAGGGGCTGAAAGAGAGGGGCTGAAACAGAGGGCGAGAAACAGAGAGGCTGAAACAGAGGGCGAGAAACAGAGTGGCTGAAACAGAGGGCAAGAAACAGAGGGGCTGAAACAGAGGGCGAGAAACAGAGGGGCTGAAACAGAGGGCCAGAAACAGAGGGCGAGAGACAGAGGGACTGAAACAGAGGGGCTGAAACAGAGGGGCTGATACAGAGGGCGAGAAACAGAGGGGCTGAAACAGAGGGCGAGAAACAGAGGGGCTGAAACAAAGGGGCTGAAACAGTGGGGCTAAAACAGAGGGGCTGAAACAGAGGGCGAGAAATAGAGGGGCTGAAACAGAGGGCGAGAAACAGAGGGGCTGAAACAGAGGGCGAGAAACAGAGCGGCTGAAACAGAGGGCGAGAAACAGAGGGGCTGAAACAGAGGGCGAGAAACTGAGGGGCTGAAACAGAGGGGCTGAAACAGAGGGGCTGAAGCAGAGGGGCTGATTTAGAGGGGCTGAAACAGAGGGGCTGAATCAGAGGGGTGGAAACAGAGGGCGAGAAACAGAGGGGCAGAAACAGACGGCGAGAAACAAAGGGGCTAAAACAGAGGGGCTGAAACAGAGAGCGCGAAACAGAGGGGCTGAAACAGAGGGCGAGAAACAGAGGGGCTGAAACTGAGGGCGAGAAACAGAGGGGCTGAAACAGAGGGCGAGAAGCAGAGGGGCTGAAACAGAGTGGCTGAAACAGAGGGCGAGAAACAGAGGGGCTGAATCAGAGGGGCTGAATCAGAGGGCTGAAACAGAGGGGCTGAAACAGACGGCGAGAAGCAGAGGGGCTGAAACAGAGGACGAGAAACAGAGGGCGTGAAACAGAGGGGCTGAAACAAAGCGGCTGATTAAGAGGGCGAGAAACAGAGGGGCTGAAACAGAGGGCGAGAAACAGAGGGGCTGATACAGAGCGCGAGAAACAGAGAGGCTGAAACAGAGGGCGAGAAACAGAGGGGCTGAAACAGAGGGCGAGAAACAGAGGGGCTGAAACAGAGGGCGAGAAACAGAGGGGCTGAAACAGAGGGGCTGAAACACAGGGGCTGAAACAGAGGGCGAGAAACAGAGAGGCTGAAACAGAGGGCAAGAAACAGAGGGGCTGAAACAGTGGGCGAGAAACAGAGGGCGAGAAACAGAGGGGCTGAAACAGAGGGGCTGAAACAGTGGGGCTGAAACAGAGAGCGAGAAACAGAGGGGCTGAAACAGAGGGCCAGAAACAGAGGGCGAGAAACAGAGGGGCTGAAACAGAGGGGCTGAAACAGAGGGGCTGATACAGAGGGCGAGAAACAGAGCGGCTGAAACAGAGCGGCTGAAACAGAGGGCGAGAAACAGAGGGGCTGAAACAAAGGGGCTGAAACAGTGGGGCTAAAACAGGGGGGCTGAAACAGAGGGCGAGAAATAGAGGGGCTGAAACAGAGGGCGAGAAACAGAGGGGCTGAAACAGAGGGCGAGAAACAGAGGGCCTGAAACAGAGGGCGAGAAACAGAGGGGCTGAAACAGAGGGGCTGAAACAGAGGGGCTGAAACAGAGGGCGAGAAACAGAGGGGCTGAAAGAGAGGGCGAGAAACAGAGGGGCAGTAACAGAGGGCGAGAAACAGAGGAGCTGAAACAGAGGGGCTGAAACAGAGAGCGCGAAACAGAGGGGCTGAAACAGATGGCGAGAAACAGAGGGACTGAAACAGATGTCGAGAAACAGAGGGCGAGAAACAGAGGGGCTGAAACAGAGAGGCTGAAACAGAGGGGCTGAAAGAGAGGGGCTGAAACAGAGGGCGAGAAACAGAGAGGCTGAAACAGAGGGCGAGAAACAGAGTGGCTGAATCAGACGGGCTGAATCAGATGGGCTGAAACAGAGGGGCTGAAACAGAGGGCGAGAAACAGAGGGGCTGAAACAGAGGGCGAGAAACAGAGGGCGAGAAACAGAGGGGCTGAAAAATAGGGGCTGAAACAGAGGGGCTGAAACAAAGCGGCTGATACAGAGGGCGAGAAACAGAGGGGCTGAAACAGTGGGCGAGAAACAGAGGGGCTGAAACAGAGGGCCTGAAACAGAGGGGCCCAAACAGTGGGGCTGAAACAGAGGGCGAGAAACAGAGAGGCTGAAACACAGGGCGAGAAACAGAGGGGCTGAAACAGAGGGTGAGAAACAGAGGGGCTGAAACAGAGGGACTGAAACAGAGGGGCTGAAACAGAGGGGCTGAAACAGAGGGCGAGAAACAGAGAGGCTGAAACAGAGGGCGAGAAACAGAGTGGCTGAAACAGAGGGCAAGAAACAGAGGGGCTGAAACAGAGGGCGAGAAACAGAGGGGCTGAAACAGAGGGGCTGAAACAGAAGGGCGGAAACAGAGGGGCTGAAACAGAGAGCGAGAAACAGAGGGGCTGAAACAGAGGGCCAGAAACAGAGGGCGAGAAACAGAGTGGCTGATACAGAGGGCGAGAAACAGAGCGGCTGAAACAGAGGGCGAGAAACAGAGTGGCTGAAACAAAGGGGCTGAAACAGTGGGGCTAAAATAGAGGGGCTGAAACAGAGGGCGAGAAATAGAGGGGCTGAAACAGAGGGCGAGATACAGAGGGGCTGAAACAGAGGGCGAGAAACAGAGGGGCTGAAACAGAGGGGCTGAAACAGAAGGGCTGATTCAGAGGGGCTGAAACAGAGGGGCTTAATCAGAGGGGCTGAAACAGAGGGCGAGAAACAGAGGGGCTGAAAGAGAGGGCGAGAAACAGAGGGGCAGTAACAGAGGGCGAGAAACAGAGGAGCTGAAACAGAGGGGCTGAAACAGAGAGCGCGAAACAGAGGGGCTGAAACAGATGGCGAGAAACAGAGGGACTGAAACAGAGGTCGAGAAACAGAGGGCGAGAAACAGAGGGGCTGAAACAGAGAGGCTGAAACAGAGGGGCTGAAAGAGAGGGGCTGAAACAGAGGGCGAGAAACAGAGAGGCTGAAACAGAGGGCGAGAAACAGAGTGGCTGAATCAGACGGGCTGAATCAGATGGGCTGAAACAGAGGGGCTGAAACAGAGGGCGAGAAACAGAGGGGCTGAAACAGAGGGCGAGAAACAGAGGGCGAGAAACAGAGGGGCTGAAAAATAGGGGCTGAAACAGAGGGGCTGAAACAAAGCGGCTGATACAGAGGGCGAGAAACAGAGGGGCTGAAACAGAGGGCGAGAAACAGAGGGGCTGAAACAGAGGGGCTGAAACAGAGGGCTGAAACAGTGGGGCTGAAACAGAGGGCGAGAAACAGAGAGGCTGAAACACAGGGCGAGAAACAGAGGGGCTGAAACAGAGGGCGAGAAACAGAGGGGCTGAAACAGAGGGCGAGAAACAGAGGGGCTGAAACAGAGCGGCTGGAACAGAGGGCGAGAAACAGAGGGGCTGAAACAGAGGGCGAGAAACAGAGGGGCTGAAACAGAGGGCGAGAAACAGAGGGGCTGAATCAGAGGGGCTGAAACAGAGGGCGAGAAACAGAGGGGCTGAAACAGAGGGGTTGAAACAGAGGGGCTGATTCAGAGGGGCTGAAACTGAGGGGCTTAATCAGAGGGGCTGAAACAGAGGGTGAGAAACAGAGGGGCTGAAACAGAGGGCGAGAAACAGAGGGGCAGTAAACGAGGGCGAGAAACAGAGGAGCTGAAACAGAGGGGCTGAAACAGAGAGCGCGAAACAGAGGGGCTGAAACAGATGGCGAGAAACAGAGGGACTGAAACAGAGGTCGAGAAACAGAGGGGCTGAAACAGAGGGGCTGAAACAGAGGGGCTGAATCAGAGGGGCTGAAACAGAGGGGCTGAAACAGAGGGCGAGAAACAGAGGGGCTGAAACAGAGGGCGAGAAACAGAGGGGCTGAAACAGAGGGGCTGAAACAGAGGGGCTGAAAGAGAGGGGCTGAAACAGAGGGCGAGAAACAGAGAGGCTGAAACAGAGGGCGAGAAACAGAGTGGCTGAAACAGAGGGCAAGAAACAGAGGGGCTGAAACAGAGGGCGAGAAACAGAGGGGCTGAATCAGAGGGCCTGAAACAGAGGGCGAGAGACAGAGGGACTGAAACAGAGGGGCTGAAACAGAGGGGCTGAAACAGAGGGGCTGAAACAGAGGGGCTGAAACAGAGGGCGAGAAACAGAGTGGCTGAATCAGACGGGCTGAATCAGATGGGCTGAAACAGAGGGGCTGAAACAGAGGGCGAGAAACAGAGGGGCTGAAACAGAGGGCGAGAAACAGAGGGCGAGAAACAGAGGGGCTGAAAAATAGGGGCTGAAACAGAGGGGCTGAAACAAAGCGGCTGATACAGAGGGCGAGAAACAGAGGGGCTGAAACAGAGGGCGAGAAACAGAGGGGCTGAAACAGAGGGGCTGAAACAGAGGGCTGAAACAGTGGGGCTGAAACAGAGGGCGAGAAACAGAGAGGCTGAAACACAGGGCGAGAAACAGAGGGGCTGAAACAGAGGGCGAGAAACAGAGGGGCTGAAACAGAGGGCGAGAAACAGAGGGGCTGAAACAGAGCGGCTGGAACAGAGGGCGAGAAACAGAGGGGCTGAAACAGAGGGCGAGAAACAGAGGGGCTGAAACAGAGGGCGAGAAACAGAGGGGCTGAATCAGAGGGGCTGAAACAGAGGGCGAGAAACAGAGGGGCTGAAACAGAGGGGTTGAAACAGAGGGGCTGATTCAGAGGGGCTGAAACTGAGGGGCTTAATCAGAGGGGCTGAAACAGAGGGTGAGAAACAGAGGGGCTGAAACAGAGGGCGAGAAACAGAGGGGCAGTAAACGAGGGCGAGAAACAGAGGAGCTGAAACAGAGGGGCTGAAACAGAGAGCGCGAAACAGAGGGGCTGAAACAGATGGCGAGAAACAGAGGGACTGAAACAGAGGTCGAGAAACAGAGGGGCTGAAACAGAGGGGCTGAAACAGAGGGGCTGAATCAGAGGGGCTGAAACAGAGGGGCTGAAACAGAGGGCGAGAAACAGAGGGGCTGAAACAGAGGGCGAGAAACAGAGGGGCTGAAACAGAGGGGCTGAAACAGAGGGGCTGAAAGAGAGGGGCTGAAACAGAGGGCGAGAAACAGAGAGGCTGAAACAGAGGGCGAGAAACAGAGTGGCTGAAACAGAGGGCAAGAAACAGAGGGGCTGAAACAGAGGGCGAGAAACAGAGGGGCTGAATCAGAGGGCCTGAAACAGAGGGCGAGAGACAGAGGGACTGAAACAGAGGGGCTGAAACAGAGGGGCTGAAACAGAGGGGCTGAAACAGAGGGGCTGAAACAGAGGGCGAGAAACAGAGAGGCTGAAACAGAGGGCGAGAAACAGAGTGGCTGAAACAGAGGGCAAGAAACAGAGGGGCTGAAACAGAGGGCGAGAAACAGAGGGGCTGAAACAGAGGGCGAGAAACAGAGGGCGAGAAACAGAGGGGCTGAAAAAGAGGGGCTGAAACAGAGGGGTTGAAACAAAGCGGCTGATACAGAGGGCGAGAATCAGAGGGGCTGAAAGAGAGGGCGAGAAACAGAGGGGCAGTAACAGAGGGCGAGAAACAGAGGGGCTGAAACAGAGGGGCTGAAACAGAGAGCGCGAAACAGAGGGGCTGAAACAGATGGCGAGAAACAGAGGGACTGAAACAGAGGTCGAGAAACAGAGGGCGAGAAACAGAGGGGCTGAAACAGAGAGGCTGAAACAGAGGGGCTGAAAGAGAGGGGCTGAAACAGAGGGCGAGAAACAGAGAGGCTGAAACAGAGGGCGAGAAACAGAGTGGCTGAATCAGACGGGCTGAATCAGATGGGCTGAAACAGAGGGGCTGAAACAGAGGGCGAGAAACAGAGGGGCTGAAACAGAGGGCGAGAAACAGAGGGCGAGAAACAGAGGGGCTGAAAAAGAGGGGCTGAAACAGAGGGGCTGAAACAAAGCGGCTGATACAGAGGGCGAGAAACAGAGGGGCTGAAACAGAGGGCGAGAAACAGAGGGGCTGAAACAGAGGGGCTGAAACAGAGGGGCTGAAACAGTGGGGCTGAAACAGAGGGCGAGAAACAGAGAGGCTGAAACACAGGGCGAGAAACAGAGGGGCTGAAACAGAGGGCGAGAAACAGAGGGGCTGAAACAGAGGGACTGAAACAGAGGGGCTGAAACAGAGGGGCTGAAACAGAGGGCGAGAAACAGAGAGGCTGAAACAGAGGGCGAGAAACAGAGTGGCTGAAACAGAGGGCAAGAAACAGAGGGGCTGAAACAGAGGGCGAGAAACAGAGGGGCTGAAACAGAGGGGCTGAAACAGAAGGGCGGAAACAGAGGGGCTGAAACAGAGAGCGAGAAACAGAGGGGCTGAAACAGAGGGCCAGAAACAGAGGGCGAGAAACAGAGTGGCTGATACAGAGGGCGAGAAACAGAGCGGCTGAAACAGAGGGCGAGAAACAGAGTGGCTGAAACAAAGGGGCTGAAACAGTGGGGCTAAAATAGAGGGGCTGAAACAGAGGGCGAGAAATAGAGGGGCTGAAACAGAGGGCGAGAAACAGAGAGGCTGAAACAGAGGGCGAGAAACAGAGGGGCTGAAACAGAGGGGCTGAAAGAGAGGGGCTGAAACAGAGGGCGAGAAACAGAGAGGCTGAAACAGAGGGCGAGAAACAGAGTGGCTGAATCAGACGGGCTGAATCAGATGGGGTGAAACAGAGGGGCTGAAACAGAGGGCGAGAAACAGAGGGGCTGAAACAGAGGGCGAGAAACAGAGGGCGAGAAACAGAGGGGCTGAAAAAGAGGGGCTGAAACAGAGGGGCTGAAACAAAGCGGCTGATACAGAGGGCGAGAAACAGAGGGGCTGAAACAGAGGGCGAGAAACAGAGGGGCTGAAACAGAGGGGCTGAAACAGAGGGGCTGAAACAGTGGGGCTGAAACAGAGGGCGAGAAACAGAGAGGCTGAAACACAGGGCGAGAAACAGAGGGGCTGAAACAGAGGGCGAGAAACAGAGGGGCTGAAACAGAGGGCGAGAAACAGAGGGGCTGAAACAGAGCGGCTGGAACAGAGGGCGAGAAACAGAGGGGCTGAAACAGAGGGCGAGAAACAGAGGGGCTGAAACAGAGGGCGAGAAACAGAGGGGCTGAATCAGAGGGGCTGAAACAGAGGGCGAGAAACAGAGGGGCTGAAACAGAGGGGCTGAAACAGAGGGGCTGATTCAGAGGGGCTGAAACTGAGGGGCTTAATCAGAGGGGCTGAAACAGAGGGTGAGAAACAGAGGGGCTGAAACAGAGGGCGAGAAACAGAGGGGCAGTAAACGAGGGCGAGAAACAGAGGAGCTGAAACAGAGGGGCTGAAACAGAGAGCGCGAAACAGAGGGGCTGAAACAGATGGCGAGAAACAGAGGGACTGAAACAGAGGTCGAGAAACAGAGGGGCTGAAACAGAGGGGCTGAAACAGAGGGGCTGAATCAGAGGGGCTGAAACAGAGGGGCTGAAACAGAGGGCGAGAAACAGAGGGGCTGAAACAGAGGGCGAGAAACAGAGGGGCTGAAACAGAGGGGCTGAAACAGAGGGGCTGAAAGAGAGGGGCTGAAACAGAGGGCGAGAAACAGAGTGGCTGAAACAGAGGGCAAGAAACAGAGGGGCTGAAACACAGGGCGAGAAACAGAGGGGCTGAAACAGAGGGCCAGAAACAGAGGGCGAGAGACAGAGGGACTGAAACAGAGGGGCTGAAACAGAGGGGCTGATACAGAGGGCGAGAAACAGAGGGGCTGAAACAGAGGGCGAGAAACAGAGGGGCTGAAACAAAGGGGCTGAAACAGTGGGGCTAAAACAGAGGGGCTGAAACAGAGGGCGAGAAATAGAGGGGCTGAAACAGAGGGCGAGAAACAGAGGGGCTGAAACAGAGGGCGAGAAACAGAGCGGCTGAAACAGAGGGCGAGAAACAGAGGGGCTGAAACAGAGGGCGAGAAACTGAGGGGCTGAAACAGAGGGGCTGAAACAGAGGGGCTGAATCAGAGGGGCTGATTTAGAGGGGCTGAAACAGAGGGGCTGAATCAGAGGGGTGGAAACAGCGGGCGAGAAACAGAGGGGCAGAAACAGAGGGCGAGAAACAAAGGGGCTAAAACAGAGGGCCTGAAACAGAGAGCGCGAAACAGAGGGGCTGAAACAGAGGGCGAGAAACAGAGGGGCTGAAACTGAGGGCGAGAAACAGAGGGGCTGAAACAGAGGGCGAGAAACAGAGGGGCTGAAACAGAGTGGCTGAAACAGAGGGCGAGAAACAGAGGGGCTGAATCAGAGGGGCTGAATCAGAGGGGCTGAAACAGAGGGGCTGAAACAGACGGCGAGAAACAGAGGGGCTGAAACAGAGGACGAGAAACAGAGGGCGTGAAACAGAGGGGCTGAAAAAGAGGGGCTGAAACAGAGGGGCTGAAACAAAGCGGCTGATTAAGAGGGCGAGAAACAGAGGGGCTGAAACAGAGGGCGAGAAACAGAGGGGCTGATACAGAGCGCGAGAAACAGAGAGGCTGAAACAGAGGGCGAGAAACAGAGGGGCTGAAACAGAGGGCGAGAAACAGAGGGGCTGAAACAGAGGGCGAGAAACAGAGGGGCTGAAACAGAGGGGCTGAAACAGAGGGGCTGAAACAGAGGGCGAGAAACAGAGAGGCTGAAACAGAGGGCAAGAAACAGAGGGGCTGAAACAGTGGGCGAGAAACAGAGGGCGAGAAACAGAGGGGCTGAAACAGAGGGCGAGAAACAGTGGGGCTGAAACAGAGAGCGAGAAACAGAGGGGCTGAAACAGAGGGCCGGAAACAGAGGGCGAGAAACAGAGGGGCTGAAACAGAGGGGCTGAAACAGAGGGGCTGATACAGAGGGCGAGAAACAGAGCGGCTGAAACAGAGCGGCTGAAACAGAGGGCGAGAAACAGAGGGGCTGAAACAAAGGGGCTGAAACAGTGGGGCTAAAACAGGGGGGCTGAAACAGAGGGCGAGAAATAGAGGGGCTGAAACAGAGGGCGAGAAACAGAGGGGCTGAAACAGAGGGCGAGAAACAGAGGGCCTGAAACAGAGGGCGAGAAACAGAGGGGCTGAAACAGAGGGGCTGAAACAGAGGGGCTGAAACAGAGGGCGAGAAACAGAGGGGCTGAAACAGAGGGCGAGAAACAGAGGGGCTGAAACAGAGGGCGAGAAACAGAGGGGCTGAATCAGAGGGGCTGAAACAGAGGGCGAGAAACAGAGGGGCTGAAACAGAGGGGCTGAAACAGAGGGGCTGATTCAGAGGGGCTGAAACAGAGGGACTTAATCAGAGGGGCTGAAACAGAGGGCGAGAAACAGAGGGGCTGAAAGAGAGGGCGAGAAACAGAGGGGCAGTAACAGAGGGCGAGAAACAGAGGAGCTGAAACAGAGGGGCTGAAACAGAGAGCGCGAAACAGAGGGGCTGAAACAGATGGCGAGAAACAGAGGGACTGAAACAGAGGTCGAGAAACAGAGGGCGAGAAACAGAGGGGCTGAAACAGAGGGGCTGAAACAGAGGGACTGAAAGAGAGGGGCTGAAACAGAGGGCGAGAAACAGAGTGGCTGAAACAGAGGGCAAGAAACAGAGGGGCTGAAACACAGGGCGAGAAACAGAGGGGCTGAAACAGAGGGCCAGAAACAGAGGGCGAGAGACAGAGGGACTGAAACAGAGGGGCTGAAACAGAGGGGCTGATACAGAGGGCGAGAAACAGAGGGGCTGAAACAGAGGGCGAGAAACAGAGGGGCTGAAACAAAGGGGCTGAAACAGTGGGGCTAAAACAGAGGGGCTGAAACAGAGGGCGAGAAATAGAGGGGCTGAAACAGAGGGCGAGAAACAGAGGGGCTGAAACAGAGGGCGAGAAACAGAGCGGCTGAAACAGAGGGCGAGAAACAGAGGGGCTGAAACAGAGGGCGAGAAACTGAGGGGCTGAAACAGAGGGGCTGAAACAGAGGGGCTGAATCAGAGGGGCTGATTTAGAGGGGCTGAAACAGAGGGGCTGAATCAGAGGGGTGGAAACAGCGGGCGAGAAACAGAGGGGCAGAAACAGAGGGCGAGAAACAAAGGGGCTAAAACAGAGGGCCTGAAACAGAGAGCGCGAAACAGAGGGGCTGAAACAGAGGGCGAGAAACAGAGGGGCTGAAACTGAGGGCGAGAAACAGAGGGGCTGAAACAGAGGGCGAGAAACAGAGGGGCTGAAACAGAGTGGCTGAAACAGAGGGCGAGAAACAGAGGGGCTGAATCAGAGGGGCTGAATCAGAGGGGCTGAAACAGAGGGGCTGAAACAGACGGCGAGAAACAGAGGGGCTGAAACAGAGGACGAGAAACAGAGGGCGTGAAACAGAGGGGCTGAAAAAGAGGGGCTGAAACAGAGGGGCTGAAACAAAGCGGCTGATTAAGAGGGCGAGAAACAGAGGGGCTGAAACAGAGGGCGAGAAACAGAGGGGCTGATACAGAGCGCGAGAAACTGAGAGGCTGAAACAGAGGGCGAGAAACAGAGGGGCTGAAACAGAGGGCGAGAAACAGAGGGGCTGAAACAGAGGGCGAGAAACAGAGGGGCTGAAACAGAGGGGCTGAAACAGAGGGGCTGAAACAGAGGGCGAGAAACAGAGAGGCTGAAACAGAGGGCAAGAAACAGAGGGGCTGAAACAGTGGGCGAGAAACAGAGGGCGAGAAACAGAGGGGCTGAAACAGAGGGGCTGAAACAGTGGGGCTGAAACAGAGAGCGAGAAACAGAGGGGCTGAAACAGAGGGCCAGAAACAGAGGGCGAGAAACAGAGGGGCTGAAACAGAGGGGCTGAAACAGAGGGGCTGATACAGAGGGCGAGAAACAGAGCGGCTGAAACAGTGCGGCTGAAACAGAGGGCGAGAAACAGAGGGGCTGAAACAAAGGGGCTGAAACAGTGGGGCTAAAACAGGGGGGCTGAAACAGAGGGCGAGAAACTGAGGGCCTGAAACAGAGGGCGAGAAACAGAGGGGCTGAAACAGAGGGGCTGAAACAGAGGGGCTGAAACAGAGGGCGAGAAACAGAGGGGCTGAAACAGAGGGCGAGAAACAGAGGGGCTGAAACAGAGGGCGAGAAACAGAGGGGCTGAATCAGAGGGGCTGAAACAGAGGGCGAGAAACAGAGGGGCTGAAACAGAGGGGCTGAAACAGAGGGGCTGATTCAGAGGGGCTGAAACAGAGGGACTTAATCAGAGGGGCTGAAACAGAGGGCGAGAAACAGAGGGGCTGAAAGAGAGGGCGAGAAACAGAGGGGCAGTAACAGAGGGCGAGAAACAGAGGAGCTGAAACAGAGGGGCTGAAACAGAGAGCGCGAAACAGAGGGGCTGAAACAGATGGCGAGAAACAGAGGGACTGAAACAGAGGTCGAGAAACAGAGGGCGAGAAACAGAGGGGCTGAAACAGAGAGGCTGAAACAGAGGGGCTGAAAGAGAGGGGCTGAAACAGAGGGCGAGAAACAGAGAGGCTGAAACAGAGGGCGAGAAACAGAGTGGCTGAATCAGACGGGCTGAATCAGATGGGCTGAAACAGAGGGGCTGAAACAGAGGGCGAGAAACAGAGGGGCTGAAACAGAGGGCGAGAAACAGAGGGCGAGAAACAGAGGGGCTGGAAAATAGGGGCTGAAACAGAGGGGCTGAAACAAAGCGGCTGATACAGAGGGCGAGAAACAGAGGGGCTGAAACAGAGGGCGAGAAACAGAGGGGCTGAAACAGAGGGGCTGAAACAGAGGGGCTGAAACAGTGGGGCTGAAACAGAGGGCGAGAAACAGAGAGGCTGAAACACAGGGCGAGAAACAGAGGGGCTGAAACAGAGGGTGAGAAACAGAGGGGCTGAAACAGAGGGACTGAAACAGAGGGGCTGAAACAGAGGGGCTGAAACAGAGGGCGAGAAACAGAGAGGCTGAAACAGAGGGCGAGAAACAGAGTGGCTGAAACAGAGGGCAAGAAACAGAGGGGCTGAAACAGAGGGCGAGAAACAGAGGGGCTGAAACAGAGGGGCTGAAACAGAAGGGCGGAAACAGAGGGGCTGAAACAGAGAGCGAGAAACAGAGGGGCTGAAACAGAGGGCCAGAAACAGAGGGCCAGAAACAGAGTGGCTGATACAGAGGGCGAGAAACAGAGCGGCTGAAACAGAGGGCGAGAAACAGAGTGGCTGAAACAAAGGGGCTGAAACAGTGGGGCTAAAATAGAGGGGCTGAAACAGAGGGCGAGAAATAGAGGGGCTGAAACAGAGGGCGAGATACAGAGGGGCTGAAACAGATGGCGAGAAACAGAGGGGCTGAAACAGAGGGGCTGAAACAGAAGGGCTGATTCAGAGGGGCTGAAACAGAGGGGCTTAATCAGAGGGGCTGAAACAGAGGGCGAGAAACAGAGGGGCTGAAAGAGAGGGCGAGAAACAGAGGGGCAGTAACAGAGGGCGAGAAACAGAGGAGCTGAAACAGAGGGGCTGAAACAGAGAGCGCGAAACAGAGGGGCTGAAACAGATGGCGAGAAACAGAGGGACTGAAACAGAGGTCGAGAAACAGAGGGCGAGAAACAGAAGGGCTGAAACAGAGAGGCTGAAACAGATGGGCTGAAAGAGAGGGGCTGAAACAGAGGGCGAGAAACAGAGAGGCTGAAACAGAGGGCGAGAAACAGAGTGGCTGAATCAGACGGGCTGAATCAGATGGGCTGAAACAGAGGGGCTGAAACAGAGGGCGAGAAACAGAGGGGCTGAAACAGAGGGCGAGAAACAGAGGGGCAGTAAACGAGGGCGAGAAACAGAGGAGCTGAAACAGAGGGGCTGAAACAGAGAGCGCGAAACAGAGGGGCTGAAACAGATGGCGAGAAACAGAGGGACTGAAACAGAGGTCGAGAAACAGAGGGGCTGAAACAGAGGGGCTGAAACAGAGGGGCTGAATCAGAGGGGCTGAAACAGAGGGGCTGAAACAGAGGGCGAGAAACAGAGGGGCTGAAACAGAGGGCGAGAAACAGAGGGGCTGAAACAGAGGGGCTGAAACAGAGGGGCTGAAAGAGAGGGGCTGAAACAGAGGGCGAGAAACAGAGTGGCTGAAACAGAGGGCAAGCAACAGAGGGGCTGAAACACAGGGCGAGAAACAGAGGGGCTGAAACAGAGGGCCAGAAACAGAGGGCGAGAGACAGAGGGACTGAAACAGAGGGGCTGAAACAGAGGGGCTGATACAGAGGGCGAGAAACAGAGGGGCTGAAACAGAGGGCGAGAAACAGAGGGGCTGAAACAAAGGGGCTGAAACAGTGGGGCTAAAACAGAGGGGCTGAAACAGAGGGCGAGAAATAGAGGGGCTGAAACAGAGGGCGAGAAACAGAGGGGCTGAAACAGAGGGCGAGAAACAGAGCGGCTGAAACAGAGGGCGAGAAACAGAGGGGCTGAAACAGAGGGCGAGAAACTGAGGGGCTGAAACACAGGGGCTGAAACAGAGGGGCTGAATCAGAGGGGCTGATTTAGAGGGGCTGAAACAGAGGGGCTGAATCAGAGGGGTGGAAACAGCGGGCGAGAAACAGAGGGGCAGAAACAGAGGGCGAGAAACAAAGGGGCTAAAACAGAGGGCCTGAAACAGAGAGCGCGAAACAGAGGGGCTGAAACAGAGGGCGAGAAACAGAGGGGCTGAAACTGAGGGCGAGAAACAGAGGGGCTGAAACAGAGGGCGAGAAACAGAGGGGCTGAAACAGAGTGGCTGAAACAGAGGGCGAGAAACAGAGGGGCTGAATCAGAGGGGCTGAATCAGAGGGGCTGAAACAGAGGGGCTGAAACAGACGGCGAGAAACAGAGGGGCTGAAACAGAGGACGAGAAACAGAGGGCGTGAAACAGAGGGGCTGAAAAAGAGGGGCTGAAACAGAGGGGCTGAAACAAAGCGGCTGATTAAGAGGGCGAGAAACAGAGGGGCTGAAACAGAGGGCGAGAAACAGAGGGGCTGATACAGAGCGCGAGAAACAGAGAGGCTGAAACAGAGGGCGAGAAACAGAGGGGCTGAAACAGAGGGCGAGAAACAGAGGGGCTGAAACAGAGGGCGAGAAACAGAGGGGCTGAAACAGAGGGGCTGAAACAGAGGGGCTGAAACAGAGGGCGAGAAACAGAGAGGCTGAAACAGAGGGCAAGAAACAGAGGGGCTGAAACAGTGGGCGAGAAACAGAGGGCGAGAAACAGAGGGGCTGAAACAGAGGGGCTGAAACAGTGGGGCTGAAACAGAGAGCGAGAAACAGAGGGGCTGAAACAGAGGGCCAGAAACAGAGGGCGAGAAACAGAGGGGCTGAAACAGAGGGGCTGAAACAGAGGGGCTGATACAGAGGGCGAGAAACAGAGCGGCTGAAACAGAGCGGCTGAAACAGAGGGCGAGAAACAGAGGGGCTGAAAGAAAGGGGCTGAAACAGTGGGGCTAAAACAGGGGGGCTGAATCAGAGGGCGAGAAATAGAGGGGCTGAAACAGAGGGCGAGAAACAGAGGGGCTGAAACAGAGGGCGAGAAACAGAGGGCCTGAAACAGAGGGCGAGAAACAGAGGGGCTGAAACAGAGGGGCTGAAACAGAGGGGCTGAAACAGAGGGCGAGAAACAGAGGGGCTGAAACAGAGGGCGAGAAACAGAGGGGCTGAAACAGAGGGCGAGAAACAGAGGGGCTGAATCAGAGGGGCTGAAACAGAGGGCGAGAAACAGAGGGGCTGAAACAGAGGGGCTGAAACAGAGGGGCTGATTCAGAGGGGCTGAAACAGAGGGACTTAATCAGAGGGGCTGAAACAGAGGGCGAGAAACAGAGGGGCTGAAAGAGAGGGCGAGAAACAGAGGGGCAGTAACAGAGGGCGAGAAACAGAGGAGCTGAAACAGAGGGGCTGAAACAGAGAGCGCGAAACAGAGGGGCTGTAACAGATGGCGAGAAACAGAGGGACTGAAACAGAGGTCGAGAAACAGAGGGCGAGAAACAGAGGGGCTGAAACAGAGGGGCTGAAACAGAGGGACTGAAAGAGAGGGGCTGAAACAGAGGGCGAGAAACAGAGTGGCTGAAACAGAGGGCAAGAAACAGAGGGGCTGAAACACAGGGCGAGAAACAGAGGGACTGAAACAGAGGGCCAGAAACAGAGGGCGAGAGACAGAGGGACTGAAACAGAGGGGCTGAAACAGAGGGGCTGATACAGAGGGCGAGAAACAGAGGGGCTGAAACAGAGGGCGAGAAACAGAGGGGCTGAAACAAAGGGGCTGAAACAGTGGGGCTAAAACAGAGGGGCTGAAACAGAGGGCGAGAAATAGAGGGGCTGAAACAGAGGGCGAGAAACAGAGGGGCTGAAACAGAGGGCGAGAAACAGAGCGGCTGAAACAGAGGGCGAGAAACAGAGGGGCTGAAACAGAGGGCGAGAAACTGAGGGGCTGAAACAGAGGGGCTGAAACAGAGGGGCTGAATCAGAGGGGCTGATTTAGAGGGGCTGAAACAGAGGGGCTGAATCAGAGGGGTGGAAACAGCGGGCGAGAAACAGAGGGGCAGAAACAGAGGGCGAGAAACAAAGGGGCTAAAACAGAGGGCCTGAAACAGAGAGCGCGAAACAGAGGGGCTGAAACAGAGGGCGAGAAACAGAGGGGCTGAAACTGAGGGCGAGAAACAGAGGGGCTGAAACAGAGGGCGAGAAACAGAGGGGCTGAAACAGAGTGGCTGAAACAGAGGGCGAGAAACAGAGGGGCTGAATCAGAGGGGCTGAATCAGAGGGGCTGAAACAGAGGGGCTGAAACAGACGGCGAGAAACAGAGGGGCTGAAACAGAGGACGAGAAAACAGAGGGCGTGAAACAGAGGGGCTGAAAAAGAGGGGCTGAAACAGAGGGGCTGAAACAAAGCGGCTGATTAAGAGGGCGAGAAACAGAGGGGCTGAAACAGAGGGCGAGAAACAGAGGGGCTGATACAGAGCGCGAGAAACTGAGAGGCTGAAACAGAGGGCGAGAAACAGAGGGGCTGAAACAGAGGGCGAGAAACAGAGGGGCTGAAACAGAGGGCGAGAAACAGAGGGGCTGAAACAGAGGGGCTGAAACAGAGGGGCTGAAACAGAGGGCGAGAAACAGAGAGGCTGAAACAGAGGGCAAGAAACAGAGGGGCTGAAACAGTGGGCGAGAAACAGAGGGCGAGAAACAGAGGGGCTGAAACAGAGGGGCTGAAACAGTGGGGCTGAAACAGAGAGCGAGAAACAGAGGGGCTGAAACAGAGGGCCAGAAACAGAGGGCGAGAAACAGAGGGGCTGAAACAGAGGGGCTGAAACAGAGGGGCTGATACAGAGGGCGAGAAACAGAGCGGCTGAAACAGAGCGGCTGAAACAGAGGGCGAGAAACAGAGGGGCTGAAAGAAAGGGGCTGAAACAGTGGGGCTAAAACAGGGGGGCTGAAACAGAGGGCGAGAAACTGAGGGGCTGAAACAGAGGGCGAGAAACAGAGGGCCTGAAACAGAGGGCGAGAAACAGAGGGGCTGAAACAGAGGGGCTGAAACAGAGGGGCTGAAACAGAGGGCGAGAAACAGAGGGGCTGAAACAGAGGGCGAGAAACAGAGGGGCTGAAACAGAGGGCGAGAAACAGAGGGGCTGAATCAGAGGGGCTGAAACAGAGGGCGAGAAACAGAGGGGCTGAAACAGAGGGGCTGAAACAGAGGGGCTGATTCAGAGGGGCTGAAACAGAGGGACTTAATCAGAGGGGCTTAAACAGAGGGCGAGAAACAGAGGGGCTGAAAGAGAGGGCGAGAAACAGAGGGGCAGTAACAGAGGGCGAGAAACAGAGGAGCTGAAACAGAGGGGCTGAAACAGAGAGCGCGAAACAGAGGGGCTGAAACAGATGGCGAGAAACAGAGGGACTGAAACAGAGGTCGAGAAACAGAGGGCGAGAAACAGAGGGGCTGAAACAGAGAGGCTGAAACAGAGGGGCTGAAAGAGAGGGGCTGAAACAGAGGGCGAGAAACAGAGAGGCTGAAACAGAGGGCGAGAAACAGAGTGGCTGAATCAGACGGGCTGAATCAGATGGGCTGAAACAGAGGGGCTGAAACAGAGGGCGAGAAACAGAGGGGCTGAAACAGAGGGCGAGAAACAGAGGGCGAGAAACAGAGGGGCTGGAAAATAGGGGCTGAAACAGAGGGGCTGAAACAAAGCGGCTGATACAGAGGGCGAGAAACAGAGGGGCTGAAACAGAGGGCGAGAAACAGAGGGGCTGAAACAGAGGGGCTGAAACAGAGGGGCTGAAACAGTGGGGCTGAAACAGAGGGCGAGAAACAGAGAGGCTGAAACACAGGGCGAGAAACAGAGGGGCTGAAACAGAGGGTGAGAAACAGAGGGGCTGAAACAGAGGGACTGAAACAGAGGGGCTGAAACAGAGGGGCTGAAACAGAGGGCGAGAAACAGAGAGGCTGAAACAGAGGGCGAGAAACAGAGTGGCTGAAACAGAGGGCAAGAAACAGAGGGGCTGAAACAGAGGGCGAGAAACAGAGGGGCTGAAACAGAGGGGCTGAAACAGAAGGGCGGAAACAGAGGGGCTGAAACAGAGAGCGAGAAACAGAGGGGCTGAAACAGAGGGCCAGAAACAGAGGGCCAGAAACAGAGTGGCTGATACAGAGGGCGAGAAACAGAGCGGCTGAAACAGAGGGCGAGAAACAGAGTGGCTGAAACAAAGGGGCTGAAACAGTGGGGCTAAAATAGACGGGCTGAAACAGAGGGCGAGAAATAGAGGGGCTGAAACAGAGGGCGAGATACAGAGGGGCTGAAACAGATGGCGAGAAACAGAGGGGCTGAAACAGAGGGGCTGAAACAGAAGGGCTGATTCAGAGGGGCTGAAACAGAGGGGCTTAATCAGAGGGGCTGAAACAGAGGGCGAGAAACAGAGGGGCTGAAAGAGAGGGCGAGAAACAGAGGGGCAGTAACAGAGGGCGAGAAACAGAGGAGCTGAAACAGAGGGGCTGAAACAGAGAGCGCGAAACAGAGGGGCTGAAACAGATGGCGAGAAACAGAGGGACTGAAACAGAGGTCGAGAAACAGAGGGCGAGAAACAGAAGGGCTGAAACAGAGAGGCTGAAACAGATGGGCTGAAAGAGAGGGGCTGAAACAGAGGGCGAGAAACAGAGAGGCTGAAACAGAGGGCGAGAAACAGAGTGGCTGAATCAGACGGGCTGAATCAGATGGGCTGAAACAGAGGGGCTGAAACAGAGGGCGAGAAACAGAGGGGCTGAAACAGAGGGCGAGAAACAGAGGGCGAGAAACAGAGGGGCTGAAAAAGAGGGGCTGAAACAGAGGGGCTGAAACAAAGCGGCTGATACAGAGGGCGAGAAACAGAGGGGCTGAAACAGAGGGCGAGAAACAGAGGGGCTGAAACAGAGGGGCTGAAACAGAGGGGCTGAAACAGAGGGGCTGATTCAGAGGGGCTGAAACAGAGGGGCTTAATCAGAGGGGCAGAAACAGAGGGCGAGAATCAGAGGGGCTGAAAGAGAGGGCGAGAAACAGAGGGGCAGTAACAGAGGGCGAGAAACAGAGGAGCTGAAACAGATGGGCTGAAACAGAGAGCGCGAAACAGAGGGTCTGAAACAGATGGCGAGAAACAGAGGGACTGAAACAGAGGTCGAGAAACAGAGGGCGAGAAACAGAGGGTCTGAAACTGAGGGCGCAAAACAGAGGGCGAGAAACAGTGGGTCTGAAACAGAGGGTCTGAAGCAGAGGGGCTGAAACAGAGGGTCTGAAACAGAGGGGCTGAAACAGAGGGCGAGAAACAGAGGGGCTGAAACAGAGGGCGAGAAACAGAGGGTCTGAAACAGAGGGTCTGAAACAGAGGGCGCGAAACAGAGGGTCTGAAACAGAGGGGCTGAAACAGAGGGCGAGAAACAGAGGGTCTGAAATAGAGGGGCTGAAACAGAGGGCTCAAAACAGAGGGCGATAAATAGAGGGTCTGAAACAGAGTGGCTGAAACAGAGGGTCTGAAACAGAGGGTCTGAAACAGAGGGCGCGAAACAGAGGGCGAGAAACAGAGGGGCTGAAACAGAGGGGCTGAAACAGAGGGGCTGAAACAGAGGGGCTGAAACAGAGGGCGCGAAACAGGGGGTCTGAAACTGAGGGCGCGAAACAGAGGGCGAGAAACAGTGGGTCTGAAAGAGAGGGTCTGAAACAGAGGGTCTGAAACAGAGGGCGCGAAACAGAGGGTCTGAAACAGAGGGTCTGAAACAGAGGGGCTGAAACAGAGGGGCTGAAACAGAGGTGCTGAAACAGAGCGTCTGAAACAGAGGGGCTGAAACAGAGGGCGAGAAACAGAGGGTCTGAAACAGACGGTCTGAAACAGAGGGGCTGAAACAGAGGGCGAGAAACAGAGGGGCTGACAAGAGGGGCTGAAACAGAGGGTCTGAAACAGAGGGTCTGAAACAGAGGGCTCAAAACAGAGGGCGAGAAACAGAGGGTCTGAAACAGAGGGGCTGAAACAGAGGGGCTGAAACAGAGGTTCTGAAACAGAGGGGCTGAAACAGAGGGCGAGAAACAGAGGGGCTGAAACAGAGGGGCTGAAACAGAGGGGCTGAAACAGAGGGGCTGAAACAGAGGGCGCGAAACAGAGGGTCTGAAACTGAGGGCGCGAAACAGAGGGCGAGAAACAGTGGGTCTGAAACAGAGGGTCTGAAACAGAGGGGCTGAAATAGAGGGTCTGAAACAGAGGGGCTGAAACAGAGGGCGAGAAACAGAGGGTCTGAAACAGAGGGTCTGAAACAGAGGGCGCGAAACAGAGGGCGCGTAACAGAGGGTCTGAAACAGAGGGGCTGAAACAGAGGGCGAGAAACAGAGGGTCTGAAACAGAGGGGCTGAAACAGAGGGTCTGAAACAGAGGGTCTGAAACAGAGGGTCTCAAACAGAGGGCGCGAAACAGAGGGGCCGAAACAGAGGGCGAGAAACAGAGGGGCCGAAACAGAGGGCGAGAAACAGAGGGTCTGAAACAGAGGGTCTGAAACAGAGGGGCTGAAACAGAAAGTCTGAAAAAGAGGGTCTGAAACAGAGGGCGCGAAACAGAGGGGCCGAAGCAGAGGGCGAGAAACAGAGGGGCTGAAACAGAGGGTCTGAAACAGAGGGCACGAATTAGAGGGCGCGAAACAGAGGGGCCGAAACAGAGGGCAGGAAACAGAGGGGCCGAAACAGAGGGCGAGAAACAGAGGGGCAGAAACAGAGGCTCTGAAATAGAGGTTCTGAAACAGAGGGTCTGAAACAGACAGGGCGAAACAGAGGGTCTGAAACAGAGGGTCTGAAACAGAGGGGCTGAAACAGAGGGGCTGAAATAGAGGTGCTAAAACAGAGGGTCTGAAACAGAGGGTCTGAAACAGAGGGTCTGAAACAGAGGGGCTGAAACAGAGGGCGAGAAACAGAGGGGCTGATACAGAGGGCGAGAAACAGAGGGCGCGAAACAGAGGGCGAGAAACAGTGGGTCTGAAACAGAGGGTCTGAAACAGAGGGGCTGAAATAGAGGGTCTGAAACAGAGGGGCTGAAACAGAGGGCGAGAAACAGAGGGTCTGAAACAGAGGGTCTGAAACAGAGGGCGCGAAACAGAGGGCGCGTAACAGAGGGTCTGAAACAGAGGGGCTGAAACAGAGGGCGAGAAACAGAGGGTCTGAAACAGAGGGGCTGAAACAGAGGGTCTGAAACAGAGGGTCTGAAACAGAGGGTCTCAAACAGAGGGCGCGAAACAGAGGGGCCGAAACAGAGGGCGAGAAACAGAGGGGCCGAAACAGAGGGCGAGAAACAGAGGGTCTGAAACAGAGGGTCTGAAACAGAGGGGCTGAAACAGAAAGTCTGAAAAAGAGTGTCTGAAACAGAGGGCGTGAAACAGAGGGGCCGAAGCAGAGGGCGAGAAACAGAGGGGCTGAAACAGAGGGTCTGAAACAGAGGGCACGAATTAGAGGGCGCGAAACAGAGGGGCCGAAACAGAGGGCAGGAAACAGAGGGGCCGAAACAGAGGGCGAGAAACAGAGGGGCAGAAACAGAGGCTCTGAAATAGAGGTTCTGAAACAGAGGGTCTGAAACAGACAGGGCGAAACAGAGGGTCTGAAACAGAGGGTCTGAAACAGAGGGGCTGAAACAGAGGGGCTGAAATAGAGGTGCTAAAACAGAGGGTCTGAAACAGAGGGTCTGAAACAGAGGGGCTGAAACAGAGGGCGAGAAACAGAGGGGCTGATACAGAGGGCGAGAAACAGAGGGCGCGAAACAGAGGGTCTGAAACAGAGGGCTCAAAACAGAGGGCGAGAAACAGAGGGTCTGAAACTGAGGGGCTGAAACAGAGGGGCTGAAACAGAGGGTCTGAAACAGAGGGGCTGAAACAGAGGGCGAGACACAGAGGGGCTGAAACAGAGGGGCTGAAACAGAGGGGCTGAAACAGAGGGGCTGAAACAGAGGGCGCGAAACAGAGGGTCTGAAACTGAGGGCGCAAAACAGAGGGCGAGAAACAGTGGGTCTGAAACAGAGGGTCTGAAACAGAGGGGCTGAAACAGAGGGTCTGAAACAGAGGGCGAGAAACAGAGTGGCTGAAACAGAGGGTGAGAAACAGAGGGTCTGAAACAGAGGGCGCGAAACAGAGGGCGCGAAACAGAGGGTCTGAAACAGAGGGGCTGAAACAGAGGGCGAGAAACAGAGGGTCTGAAACAGAGGGTCTGAAACAGAGGGGCTGAAACAGAGGGTCTGAAACAGAGGGTCTGAAACAGAGGGTCTGAAACAGAGGGCGCGAAACAGAGGGGCCGAAACTGAGGGCGAGAAACAGAGGGGCCGAAACAGAGGGCGAGAAACAGAGGTTTTGAAACAGAGGGTCTGAAACAGAGCGTCTGAAACAGAGGGGCTGGAACAGAGGGTCTGAAACAGAGGGGCTGAAACAGAGGGCGAGAAATAGAGGGGCTGAAACAGAGGGCGAGAAACAGCGGGTCTGAAACAGAGGGTCTGAAACAGCGGTCGTGAAACAGAGGGCGTGAAACAGAGGCTCTGAAACAGAGGGTCTAAAACAGAGGGGCTGAAACAGAGGGGCTGAAACAGAGGTGCTGAAACAGAGGGTCTGAAACAGAGGGGCTGAAACAGAGGGCGAGAAACAGAGGGTCTGAAACACAGGGTCTGAAACAGAGGGGCTGAAACAGAGGGGCTGAAACAGAGGTGCTGAAACAGAGGGTCTGAAACAGAGGGGCTGAAACAGAGGGCGAGAAACAGAGGGTCTGAAACAGACGGTCTGAAACAGAGGGGCTGAAACAGAGGGCGAGAAACAGAGGGGCTGACAAGAGGGGCTGAAACAGAGGGGCTGAAACAGAGGTTCTGAAACAGAGGGGCTGAAACAGAGGGTGAGAAACAGAGGGTCTGAAACAGAGGGCGAGAAACAGAGGGTCTGAAACAGAGGGGCTGAAACAGAGGGGCTGAAACAGAGGTTCTGAAACAGAGGGGCTGAAACAGAGGGTGAGAAACAGAGGGGCTGAAACAGAGGGGCTGAAACAGAAGGGCTGAAACAGAGGGGCTGAAACAGAGGGCGCGAAACAGAGGATCTGAAACTGAGGGCGCGAAACAGAGGGCGAGAAACAGATGGGCTGATACAGAGGGGCTGAAACAGAGGGGCTGATACAGAGGGTCTGAAACAGAGGGCTCAAAACAGAGGGCGAGAAACAGAGGGTCTGAAACAGAGGGGCTGAAACAGAGGGGCTGAAACAGAGGGTCTGAAACAGAGGGGCTGAAACAGAGGGTCTGAAACAGAGGGGCTGAAACAGAGGGGCTGAAACAGAGGGGCTGAAACAGGGCGCGAAACAGAGGGTCTGAAACTGAGGGCGCGAAACAGAGGGCGAGAAACAATGGGTCTGAAACAGAGGGTCTGAAAGAGAGGGGCTGAAACAGAGGGCGAGAAACAGAGTGTCTGAAACAGAGTGTCTGAAACAGAGGGCGCGAAACAGAGGGCGCGAAACAGAGGGTCTGAAACAGAGGGGCTGAAACAGAGGGCGAGAAACAGTGGGTCTGAAACAGAAGGGCTGAAACAGAGCGTCTGAAACAGAGGGTCTGAAACAGAGGGTCTGAAACAGAGGGCGCGAAACAGAGGGGCCGAAACATAGGGCGAGAAACAGAGGGGCCGAAACAGAGGGCGAGAAACAGAGGTTTTGAAACAGAGGGACTGAAACAGAGGGCGTGAAACAGAGGGCGCGAAACAGATGGGCCGAAACAGAGGGCGAGAAACAGAGGTTTTGAAACAGAGGGTCTGATACAGAGGGCGCGAAACAGAGGGGCCGAAGCAGAGGGCGAGAAACAGAGGGGCCAAAACAGAGGGTCTGAAACAGAGGGCTCAAAACAGAGGGCGATAAATAGAGGGTCTGAAACAGAGGGGCTGAAACAGAGGGTCTGAAACAGAGGGTCTGAAACAGAGGGGCTGAAACAGAGGGCGAGAAACAGAGGGGCTGAAACAGAGGGGCTGAAACAGAGGGGCTGGAACAGAGGGGCTGAAACAGAGGGCGCGAAACAGGGGGTCTGAAACTGAGGGCGCGAAACAGAGGGCGAGAAACAGTGGGTCTGAAAGAGAGGGTCTGAAACAGAGGGTCTGAAACAGAGGGCGCGAAACAGAGGGTCTGAAACAGAGGGTCTGAAACAGAGGGGCTGAAACAGAGGGGCTGAAACAGAGGTGCTGAAACAGAGGGTCTGAAACAGAGGGGCTGAAACAGAGGGCGAGAAACAGAGGGTCTGAAACAGACGGTCTGAAACAGAGGGGCTGAAACAGAGGGCGAGAAACAGAGGGGCTGACAAGAGGGGCTGAAACAGAGGGGCTGAAACAGAGGGTCTGAAACAGAGGGCTCAAAACAGAGGGCGAGAAACAGAGGGTCTGAAACAGAGGGGCTGAAACAGAGGGGCTGAAACAGAGGTTCTGAAACAGAGGGGCTGAAAAAGAGGGCGAGAAACAGAGGGGCTGAAACAGAGGGGCTGAAACAGAGGGGCTGAAACAGAGGGGCTGAAACAGAGGGCGCGAAACAGAGGGTCTGAAACTGAGGGCGCGAAACAGAGGGCGAGAAACAGTGGGTCTGAAACAGAGGGTCTGAAACAGAGGGGCTGAAATAGAGGGTCTGAAACAGAGGGGCTGAAACAGAGGGCGAGAAACAGAGGGTCTGAAACAGAGGGTCTGAAACAGAGGGCGCGAAACAGAGGGCGCGTAACAGAGGGTCTGAAACAGAGGGGCTGAAACAGAGGGCGAGAAACAGAGGGTCTGAAACAGAGGGGCTGAAACAGAGGGTCTGAAACAGAGGGTCTGAAACAGAGGGTCTCAAACAGAGGGCGCGAAACAGAGGGGCCGAAACAGAGGGCGAGAAACAGAGGGGCCAAAACAGAGGGCGAGAAACAGAGGGTCTGAAACAGAGGGTCTGAAACAGAGGGGCTGAAACAGAAAGTCTGAAAAAGAGGGTCTGAAACAGAGGGCGCGAAACAGAGGGGCCGAAGCAGAGGGCGAGAAACAGAGGGGCTGAAACAGAGGGTCTGAAACAGAGGGCACGAATTAGAGGGCGCGAAACAGAGGGGCCAAACAGAGGGGCTGAAACAGAGGGGCTGAAACAGAGGGTCTGAAACAGAGGGGCTGAAACAGAGGGTCTGAAACAGAGGGTCTGAAACAGAGGGTCTGAAACAGAGGGCGCGAAACAGAGGGGCCGAAACATAGGGCGAGAAACAGAGGGGCCGAAACAGAGGGCGAGAAACAGAGGTTTTGAAACAGAGGGTCTGAAACAGAGGGCGTGAAACAGAGGGCGCGAAACAGAGGGGCCGAAACAGAGGGCGAGAAACAGAGGTTTTGAAACAGAGGGTCTGATACAGAGGGCGCGAAACAGAGGGGCCGAAGCAGAGGGCGAGAAACAGAGGGGCCAAAACAGAGGGTCTGAAACAGAGGGCTCAAAACAGAGGGCGATAAATAGAGGGTCTGAAACAGAGGGGCTGAAACAGAGGGTCTGAAACAGAGGGTCTGAAACAGAGGGGCTGAAACAGAGGGCGAGAAACAGAGGGGCTGAAACAGAGGGGCTGAAACAGAGGGGCTGAAACAGAGGGGCTGAAACAGAGGGCGCGAAACAGGGGGTCTGAAACTGAGGGCGCGAAACAGAGGGCGAGAAACAGTGGGTCTGAAAGAGAGGGTCTGAAACAGAGGGTCTGAAACAGAGGGCGCGAAACAGAGGGTCTGAAACAGAGGGTCTGAAACAGAGGGGCTGAAACAGAGGGGCTGAAACAGAGGTGCTGAAACAGAGGGTCTGAAACAGAGGGGCTGAAACAGAGGGCGAGAAACAGAGGGTCTGAAACAGACGGTCTGTAACAGAGGGGCTGAAACAGAGGGCGAGAAACAGAGGGGCTGACAAGAGGGGCTGAAACAGAGGGTCTGAAACAGAGGGTCTGAAACAGAGGGCTCAAAACAGAGGGCGAGAAACAGAGGGTCTGAAACAGAGGGGCTGAAACAGAGGGGCTGAAACAGAGGTTCTGAAACAGAGGGGCTGAAACAGAGGGCGAGAAACAGAGGGGCTGAAACAGAGGGGCTGAAACAGAGGGGCTGAAACAGAGGGGCTGAAACAGAGGGCGCGAAACAGAGGGTCTGAAACTGAGGGCGCGAAACAGAGGGCGAGAAACAGTGGGTCTGAAACAGAGGGTCTGAAACAGAGGGGCTGAAATAGAGGGTCTGAAACAGAGGGGTTGAAACAGAGGGCGAGAAACAGAGGGTCTGAAACAGACGGTCTGAAACAGAGGGCGCGAAACAGAGGGCGCGTAACAGAGGGTCTGAAACAGAGGGGCTGAAACAGAGGGCGAGAAACAGAGGGTCTGAAACAGAGGGGCTGAAACAGAGGGTCTGAAACAGAGGGTCTGAAACAGAGGGTCTCAAACAGAGGGCGCGAAACAGAGGGGCCGAAACAGAGGGCGAGAAACAGAGGGGCCGAAACAGAGGGCGAGAAACAGAGGGTCTGAAACAGAGGGTCTGAAACAGAGGGGCTGAAACAGAAAGTCTGAAAAAGAGGGTCTGAAACAGAGGGCGCGAAACAGAGGGGCCGAAGCAGAGAGCGAGAAACAGAGGGGCTGAAACAGAGGGTCTGAAACAGAGGGCACGAATTAGAGGGCGCGAAACAGAGGGGCCAAAACAGAGGGCAGGAAACAGAGGGGCCGAAACAGAGGGCGAGAAACAGAGGGGCAGAAACAGAGGCTCTGAAATAGAGGTTCTGAAACAGAGGGTCTGAAACAGACGGGGCGAAACAGAGGGTCTGAAACAGAAGGTCTGAAACAGAGGGGCTGAAACAGAGGGGCTGAAATAGAGGTGCTAAAACAGAGGGTCTGAAACAGAGGGTCTGAAACAGAGGGTCTGAAACAGAGGGGCTGAAACAGAGGGCGAGAAACAGAGGGGCTGATACAGAGGGCGAGAAACAGAGGGCGCGAAACAGAGGGTCTGAAACAGAGGGCTCAAAACAGAGGGCGAGAAACAGAGGGTCTGAAACTGAGGGGCTGAAACAGAGGGGCTGAAACAGAGGGTCTGAAACAGAGGGGCTGAAACAGAAAGTCTGAAAAAGAGGGTCTGAAACAGAGGGCGCGAAACAGAGGGGCCGAAGCAGAGAGCGAGAAACAGAGGGGCTGAAACAGAGGGTCTGAAACAGAGGGCACGAATTAGAGGGCGCGAAACAGAGGGGCCAAAACAGAGGGCAGGAAACAGAGGGGCCGAAACAGAGGGCGAGAAACAGAGGGGCAGAAACAGAGGCTCTGAAATAGAGGTTCTGAAACAGAGGGTCTGAAACAGACGGGGCGAAACAGAGGGTCTGAAACAGAAGGTCTGAAACAGAGGGGCTGAAACAGAGGGGCTGAAATAGAGGTGCTAAAACAGAGGGTCTGAAACAGAGGGTCTGAAACAGAGGGTCTGAAACAGAGGGGCTGAAACAGAGGGCGAGAAACAGAGGGGCTGATACAGAGGGCGAGAAACAGAGGGCGCGAAACAGAGGGTCTGAAACAGAGGGCTCAAAACAGAGGGCGAGAAACAGAGGGTCTGAAACTGAGGGGCTGAAACAGAGGGGCTGAAACAGAGGGTCTGAAACAGAGGGGCTGAAACAGAGGGCGAGACACAGAGGGGCTGAAACAGAGGGGCTGAAACAGAGGGGCTGAAACAGAGGGGCTGAAACAGAGGGCGCGAAACAGAGGGTCTGAAACTGAGGGCGCAAAACAGAGGGCGAGAAACAGTGGGTCTGAAACAGAGGGTCTGAAACAGAGGGGCTGAAACAGAGGGTCTGAAACAGAGGGGCTGAAACAGAGGGCGAGAAACAGAGTGGCTGAAACAGAGGGCGAGAAACAGAGGGTCTGAAACACAGGGCGCGAAACAGAGGGCGCGAAACAGAGGGTCTGAAACAGAGGGGCTGAAACAGAGGGCGAGAAACAGAGGGTCTGAAACAGAGGGTCTGAAACAGAGGGGCTGAAACAGAGGGTCTGAAACAGAGGGTCTGAAACAGAGGGTCTGAAACAGAGGGCGCGAAACAGAGGGGCCGAAACTGAGGGCGAGAAACAGAGGGGCCGAAACAGAGGGCGAGAAACAGAGGTTTTGAAACAGAGGGTCTGAAACAGAGCGTCTGAAACAGAGGGGCTGGAACAGAGGGTCTGAAACAGAGGGGCTGAAACAGAGGGCGAGAAATAGAGGGGCTGAAACAGAGGGCGAGAAACAGCGGGTCTGAAACAGAGGGACTGAAACAGCGGTCGTGAAACAGAGGGCGTGAAACAGAGGCTCTGAAACAGAGGGTCTAAAACAGAGGGGCTGAAACAGAGGGGCTGAAACAGAGGTGCTGAAACAGACGGTCTGAAACAGAGGGGCTGAAACAGAGGGCGAGAAACAGAGGGTCTGAAACACAGGGTCTGAAACAGAGGTCGTGAAACAGAGGGCGCAAAACAGAGGGCGAGAAACAGAGGGTCTGAAACAGAGGGTCTGAAACAGAGGGCGAGAAACAGAGGGCGAGAAACAGAGGGTCTGAAACAGAGGGTCTGAAACAGAGGGTCTGAAACAGAGGGGCTGAAACAGAGGGGCTGAAACAGAGGGCGAGAAACAGAGGGGCTGAAACAGATGGTGAGAAACAGAGGGGCCGAAGCAAAGGGCGAGAAACAGAGGGGCTGAAACAGAGGGTCTGAAACAGAGGGCGCGAAACAGAGGGCGCGAAACCGAGGGCACGAAACAGAGGGCGAGAAACAGAGGGTCTGAAACAGAGGGCGCAAAACAGTGGGCGAGGAACAGAGGGTCTGAAACAGAGGGCGAGAAACAGAGGGCGAGAAACAGAGTGTCTGAAACAGAGGGTGCGAAACAGAGGGCGCGAAACAGAGGGGCCGAAACAGAGGGCAGAAAACAGAGGGGCCGAAACAGAGGGCGAGAAACAGAGGGGCAGAAACAGAGGGCGAGAAACAGAGTGTCTGATACAGAGGGTCTGAAACATAGGGCGAGAAACAGAGGGCGAGAAACAGAGGGTCTGAAACAGAGGGACTGAAACAGAGGGTCTGAAACAGAGGGCGCGAAACAGAGGGTCTGAAACAGAGGGTCTGAAACAGAGGGGCTGAAACAGAGCGGCTGAAACAGAGGTGCTGAAACAGAGGTTCTGAAACAGAGTGGCTGAAACAGAGGGCGAGAAACAGAGGGTCTGAAACAGTGGGTCTGAAACAGAGTGGCTGAAACAGAGGGCGAGAAACAGAGGGTCTGAAACAGAGGGTCTGAAACAGAGGGCGCGAAACAGAGGGTCTGAAACAGAGGGGCTGAAACAGATGGGCTGATACAGAGGGGCTGAAACAGAGGGGCTGATACAGAGGGTCTGAAACAGAGGGCTCAAAACAGAGGGCGAGAAACAGAGGGTCTGAAACAGAGGGGCTGAAACAGAGGGGCTGAAACAGAGGGTCTGAAACAGAGGGGCTGAAACAGAGGGTCTGAAACAGAGGGGCTGAAACAGAGGGGCTGAAACAGAGGGGCTGAAACAGGGCGCGAAACAGAGGGTCTGAAACTGAGGGCGCGAACCAGAGGACGAGAAACAATGGGTCTGAAACAGAGGGTCTGAAAAAGAGGGGCTGAAACAGAGTGTCTGAAACAGAGTGTCTGAAACAGAGTGTCTGAAACAGAGGGCGCGAAACAGAGGGCGTGAAACAGAGGGTCTGAAACAGAGGGGCTGAAACAGAGGGCGAGAAACAGTGGGTCTGAAACAGAAGGGCTGAAACAGAGCGTCTGAAACAGAGGGTCTGAAACAGAGGGTCTGAAACAGAGGGCGCGAAACAGAGGGGCCGAAACATAGGGCGAGAAACAGAGGGGCCGAAACAGAGGGCGAGAAACAGAGGTTTTGAAACAGAGGGTCTGAAACAGAGGGTCTGAAACAGAGGTGATGAAACAGTGGGGCTGAAACAGAGGGTCTGAAACAGAGGGGCTGAAACAGAGGGCGAGAAACAGAGGGGCTGAAACAGAGGGCGAGAAAAAGAGGGTCTGAAACAGAGGGTCTGAAACAGAGGGCGTGAAACAGAGGGCGCGAAACAGAGGGTCTGAAACAGAGGGTCTAAAACAGAGGGGCTGAAACAGAGGGGCTGAAACAGAGGTGCTGAAACAGAGGGTCTGAAACAGAGGGGCTGAAACAGAGGGCGAGAAACAGAAGGTCTGAAACAGAGGGTCTGAAACAGAGGGGCTGAAAGAGAGGGCGAGAAACAGAGGGGCTGACAAGAGGGGCTGAAACAGAGGGGCTGAAACAGAGGGGCTGAAACAGAGGGCGAGAAACAGAGGGGCTGAAACAGAGGGGCTGAAACAGAGGGGCTGACACAGAGGGCGCGAAACAGAGGGTCTGAAACTGAGGGCGCGAAACAGAGGGCGAGAAACAGTGGGTCTGAAAGAGAGGGTCTGAAACAGAGGGTATAAAACAGAGGGCGCGAAACAGAGGGTCTGAAACAGAGGGTCTGAAACAGAGGGGCTGAAACAGAGGGCGAGAATCAGAGGGTCTGAAACAGAGGGTCTGAAACAGAGGGGCTGAAACAGAGGGCGAGAAACAGAGGGGCTGACAAGAGGGGCTGAAACAGAGGGTCTGAAACAGAGGGCTCAAAACAGAGGGCGATAAATAGAGGGTCTGAAACAGAGGGGCTGAAACAGAGGGGCTGAAACAGAGGGTCTGAAACAGAGGGGCTGAAACAGAGGGCGAGAAACAGAGGGGCTGAAACAGAGGGGCTGAAACAGAGGGGCTGTAACAGAGGGGCTGAAACAGAGGGCGCGAAACAGAGGGTCTGAAACTGAGGGCGCGAAACAGAGGACGAGAAACAGTGGGTCTGAAAGAGAGGGTCTGAAACAGAGGGTCTGAAACAGAGTGTCTGAAACAGAGGGCGCGAAACAGAGCGTCTGAAACAGAGGGTCTGAAACAGAGGGGCTGAAACAGAGGGGCTGAAACAGAGGTGCTGAAACAGAGGGTCTGAAACAGAGGGGCTGAAACAGAGGGCGAGAAACAGAGGGTCTGAAACAGAGGGTCTGAAACAGAGGGCGAGAAACAGAGGGGCTGACAAGAGGGGCTGAAACAGAGGGGCTGAAACAGAGGGTCTGAAACAGAGGGCTCAAAACAGAGGGCGAGAAACAGAGGGTCTGAAACAGAGGGGCTGAAACAGAGGGGCTGAAACAGAGGGTCTGAAACAGAGGGGCTGAAACAGAGGGCGAGAAACAGAGGGGCTGAAACAGAGGGGCTGAAACAGAGGGTCTGAAACAGAGGGGCTGAAACAGAGGGTCTGAAACAGAGGGGCTGAAACAGAGGGCGAGAAACAGATGGGCTGATACAGAGGGGCTGAAACAGAGGGGCTGATACAGAGGGTCTGAAACAGAGGGCTCAAAACAGAGGGCGAGAAACAGAGGGTCTGAAACAGAGGGGCTGAAACAGAGGGGCTGAAACAGAGGGTCTGAAACAGAGGGGCTGAAACAGAGGGTCTGAAACAGAGGGGCTGAAACAGAGGGGCTGAAACAGAGGGGCTGAAACAGGGCGCGAAACAGAGGGTCTGAAACTGAGGGCGCGAACCAGAGGACGAGAAACAATGGGTCTGAAACAGAGGGTCTGAAAAAGAGGGGCTGAAACAGAGTGTCTGAAACAGAGTGTCTGAAACAGAGTGTTTGAAACAGAGGGCGCGAAACAGAGGGCGCGAAACAGAGGGTCTGAAACAGAGGGGCTGAAACAGAGGGCGAGAAACAGTGGGTCTGAAACAGAAGGGCTGAAACAGAGCGTCTGAAACAGAGGGTCTGAAACAGAGGGTCTGAAACAGAGGGCGCGAAACAGAGGGGCCGAAACATAGGGCGAGAAACAGAGGGGCCGAAACAGAGGGCGAGAAACAGAGGTTTTGAAACAGAGGGTCTGAAACAGAGGGTCTGAAACAGAGGGGATGAAACAGTGGGGCTGAAACAGAGGGTCTGAAACAGAGGGGCTGAAACAGAGGGCGAGAAACAGAGGGGCTGAAACAGAGGGCGAGAAAAAGAGGGTCTGAAACAGAGGGTCTGAAACAGAGGGCGTGAAACAGAGGGCGCGAAACAGAGGGTCTGAAACAGAGGGTCTAAAACAGAGGGGCTGAAACAGAGGGGCTGAAACAGAGGTGCTGAAACAGAGGGTCTGAAACAGAGGGGCTGAAACAGAGGGCGAGAAACAGAAGGTCTGAAACAGAGGGTCTGAAACAGAGGGGCTGAAAGAGAGGGCGAGAAACAGAGGGGCTGACAAGAGGGGCTGAAACAGAGGGGCTGAAACAGAGGGGCTGAAACAGAGGGGCTGAAACAGAGGGGCTGACACAGAGGGCGCGAAACAGAGGGTCTGAAACTGAGGGCGCGAAACAGAGGGCGAGAAACAGTGGGTCTGAAAGAGAGGGTCTGAAACAGAGGGTATAAAACAGAGGGCGCGAAACAGAGGGTCTGAAACAGAGGGTCTGAAACAGAGGGGCTGAAACAGAGGGCGAGAATCAGAGGGTCTGAAACAGAGGGTCTGAAACAGAGGGGCTGAAACAGAGGGCGAGAAACAGAGGGGCTGACAAGAGGGGCTGAAACAGAGGGTCTGAAACAGAGGGGCTGAAACAGAGGGCGAGAAACAGAGGGGCTGAAACAGAGGGGCTGAAACAGAGGGGCTGTAACAGAGGGGCTGAAACAGAGGGCGCGAAACAGAGGGTCTGAAACTGAGGGCGCGAAACAGAGGGCGAGAAACAGTGGGTCTGAAAGAGAGGGTCTGAAACAGAGGGTCTGAAACAGAGTGTCTGAAACAGAGGGCGCGAAACAGAGCGTCTGAAACAGAGGGTCTGAAACAGAGGGGCTGAAACAGAGGGGCTGAAACAGAGGTGCTGAAACAGAGGGTCTGAAACAGAGGGGCTGAAACAGAGGGCGAGAAACAGAGGGTCTGAAACAGAGGGTCTGAAACAGAGGGCGAGAAACAGAGGGGCTGACAAGAGGGGCTGAAACAGAGGGGCTGAAACAGAGGGTCTGAAACAGAGGGCTCAAAACAGAGGGCGAGAAACAGAGGGTCTGAAACAGAGGGGCTGAAACAGAGGGGCTGAAACAGAGGGTCTGAAACAGAGGGGCTGAAACAGAGGGCGAGAAACAGAGGGGCTGAAACAGAGGGGCTGAAACAGAGGGGCTGAAACAGAGGGTCTGAAACAGAGGGGCTGAAACAGAGGGCGAGAAACAGAGGGGCTGAAACAGAGGGCGAGAAACAGAGGGTCTGAAACAGAGGGTCTGAAACAGAGGGCGCGAAACAGAGGGCGCGAAACAGAGGGTCTGAAACAGAGGGGGTGAAACAGAGGGCGAGAAACAGATGGTCTGAAACAGAGGGGCTGAAACAGAGGGTCTGAAACAGAGGGTCTCAAACAGAGGGTCTCAAACAGACGGTGCGAAACAGAGGGGCCGAAACAGAGGGCGAGAAACAGAGGGGCCGAAACAGACGCGAGAAACAGAGGGTCTGAAACAGAGGGTCTGAAACAGAGGGGCTGAAACAGAGGGGCTGAAACAGAAAGTCTGAAAAAGAGGGTCTGAAACAGAGGGCGCGAAACAGAGGGGCCGAAACAGAGGGCAGGAAACAGAGGGGCCGAAACAGAGGGCGAGAAACAGAGGGGCAGAAACAGAGGGCGAGAAACAGAGTGTCTGAAACAGAGGGTCTGAAACATAGGGCGAGAAACAGAGGGCGAGAAACAGAGGGTCTGAAATAGAGGGTCTGAAACAGAGGGGCTGAAACAGAGGGGGAGAAACAGAGGGTCTGAAACAGAGGGTCGGAAACAGAGGGGCTGAAACAGAGGGGCTGAAACAGAGGTGATGAAACAGAGGGTCTGAAACAGAGGGTCTAAAACAGAGGGGCTGAAACAGAGGGGCTGAAACAGAGGTGCTGAAACAGAGGGTCTGAAACAGAGGGGCTGAAACAGAGGGCGAGAAACAGAGGGTCTGAAACACAGGGTCTGAAACAGAGGGCGTCAAACTGAGGGCGCAAAACAGAGGGTCTGAAACAGAGGGTCTGAAACAGAGGGCGCGAAACTGAGGGCGCGAAACAGAGGGCGCGAAACAGAGGGTCTGAAACAGAGGGGCTGAAACAGAGGGCGAGAAACAGAGGGTCTGAAACAGAGGGTCTGAAACTGACGGCGCAAAACAGAGGGGCCGAAGCAGAGGGCGAGAAACGGAGGGGCTGAAACAGAGGGTCTGAAACAGAGGGCGCGAAACAGAGGGCGCGAAACAGAGGGCGCGAAACAGAGGGCGAGAAAGAGAGGGTCTGAAACAGAGGGTCTGAAACAGAGGGCGAGAAACAGAGGGCGAGATACAGAGGGTCTGAAACAGTGGGTCTGTAACAGAGGGCGCGAAACAGAGGGCGCGCAACAGAGGGCACGAAACAGAGGGCGCGAAACAGTGGGGGAGAAACAGAGGGTCTGAAACAGAGGGTCTGAAACAGAGGGCGAGAAACAGAGGGGCAGAAACAGATGGCAGGAAACAGAGGGGCCGAAACAGAGGGTCTGAAACAGAGGGCGCGAAACAGAGGGCGCGAAACAGAGGGCGAGAAACAGAGGGTCTGAAACAGAGGGCGCGAAACCGAGGGGCCGAAACAGAGGGCGAGAAACAGATGGGCCGAATCAGAGGGCGAGAAACAGAGGGTCTGAAACAGAGGGTCTGAAACTGACGGCGAGAAACAGAGGGTCTGAAACAGAGGGCGCGAAACAGAGGGGCCGAAGCAGAGGGCGAGAAACAGAGGGGCCGAAACAGAGGGTCTGAAACAGAGGGCGCGAAAGAGAGGGCGCGAAACAGAGGGTGCGAAACAGAGGGCGTGAAACAGAGGGCGAGAAACAGAGGGTCTGAAACAGAGTGTCTGAAACAGAGGGCGAGAAACAGAGCACGAGAAACAGAGGGTCTGAAACAGAGGGTCTGAAACAGAGGGCACAAAACAGAGGGCGAGAAACAGAGGTCTGAAACAGAGGGTCTGAAACAGAGGGTCTGAAACAGAGGGAGAGAAACAGAGGGTCTGAAACAGAGGGTCTGATACAGAGGGCGCGAAACAGAGGGGCCGAAGCAGAGGGCGAGAAACAGAGGGGCCAAAACAGAGGGTCTGAAACAGAGGGCGCGAAACAGAGGGTCTGAAACAGAGGGGCTGAAACAGAGGGCGAGAAACAGAGGGTCTGAAATAGAGGGGCTGAAACAGAGGGTCTGAAACAGAGGGCGCGAAACAGAGGGTCTGAAACAGAGGGGCTGAAACAGAGGGCGAGAAACAGTGGGTCTGAAACAGAGGGGCCAAAACAGAGGGTCTGAAACAGAGGGCGCGAAACAGAGGGTCTGAAACAGAGGGGCTGAAACAGAGGGCGAGAAACAGAGGGTCTGAAATAGAGGGGCTGAAACAGAGGGTCTGAAACAGAGGGGCTGAAACAGAGGGCGAGAAACAGAGGGTCTGAAATAGAGGGGCTGAAACAGAGGGTCTGAAACAGAGGGCGCGAAACAGAGGGTCTGAAACAGAGGGGCTGAAACAGAGGGCGAGAAACAGTGGGTCTGAAACAGAGGGGCTGAAACAGAGGGTCTGAAACAGAGGTTCTGAAACAGAGGGCGCGAAACAGAGGGGCCGAATCTGAGGGCGAGAAACAGAGGGGCCGAAACAGAGGGCGAGAAACAGAGGGGCCGAAACAGAGGGCGAGAAACAGAGGTTTTGAAACAGAGGGTCTGAAACAGAGCGTCTGAAACAGAGGGGCTGGAACAGAGGGTCTGAAACAGAGGGGCTGAAACAGAGGGCGAGAAACAGAGGGGCTGAAACAGAGGGCGAGAAACAGCGGGTCTGAAACAGAGGGTCTGAAACTGAGGGCGCAAAACAGAGGGCGTGAAACAGAGGGTCTGAAACAGAGGGCCTAAAACAGAGGGGCTGAAACAGAGGGTCTGAAACAGAGGTGCTGAAACAGAGGGTCTGAAACAGAGGGGCTGAAACAGAGGGCGAGAAACAGAGGGTCTGAAACACAGGGTCTGAAACAGAGGGCGTGAAACAGAGGGACCGAAACAGAGGGCGAGAAACAGAGGGTCTGAAACAGAGGGGCTGAAAAAGAGGGCGAGAAACAGAGGGTCTGAAACAGAGGGTCTGAAACAGAGGGTCTGAAACAGAGGGTCTGAAACAGAGGGGCTGAAACAGAGGGGCTGAAACAGAGGGCGAGAAACAGAGGGGCTGAAACAGAGGGCGAGAAACAGAGGGCGCGAAACAGAGGGCGAGAAACAGAGGGTCTGAAACCGAGGGGCTGAAACAGAGGGCGAGATACAGAGGGTCTGAAACAGAGGGTCTGAAACAGAGGGTCTGAAACAGAGGGTCTGAAACAGAGGGGCTGAAACAGAGAGGCTGAAACAGAGGGCGAGAAACAGAGGGGCTGAAACAGAGGGCGAGAAACAGAGGGCGAGAAACAGAGGGTCTGAAACAGAGCGTCTGAAACAGAGGGTCTGAAACAGAGGGCGCGAAACTGAGCGCGCGAAACAGAGGGCGCGAAACACAGGGTCTGAAACAGAGGGGCTGAAACAGAGGGCGAGAAACAGAGGGTCTGAAACACAGGGTCTGAAACAGAGTGCGTGAAACAGAGGGCGCGAAACAGAGGGCGAGAAACAGAGGGTCTGAAACAGAGGGGCTGAAACAGAGGGCGAGAAACAGAGGGCGAGAAACAGAGGGTCTGAAACAGAGGGTCTGAAACAGAGGGTCTGAAACAGAGGGCACGAAACTGAGGGCGCGAAACAGAGGGCGCGAAACAGAGGGTCTGAAACAGAGGGGCTGAAACAGAGGGCGAGAAACAGAGGGTCTGAAACAGACGGTCTGAAACTGAGGGCGCGAAACAGAGGGGCCGAAGCAGAGGGCGAGAAACGGAGGGGCTGAAACAGAGGGTCTGAAACAGAGGGCGCGAAACAGAGGGCGCGAAACAGAGGACGCGAAACAGAGGGCGAGAAAGAGAGGGTCTGAAACAGACGGTCTGAAACAGAGGGCGAGAAACAGAGGGCGAGATACTGAGGGTCTGAAACAGTGGGTCTGAAACAGAGGGCGCGAAACAGAGGGCGCGAAACAGAGGGCACGAAACAGAGGGCGCGAAACAGTGGGCGAGAAACAGAGGGTCTGAAACAGAGGGTCTGAAACAGAGGGAGAGAAACAGAGGGCGAGAAACAGAGGGGCAGAAACAGAGGGCAGGAAACAGAGGGGCCGAAACAGAGGGTCTGAAACAGAGGGCGCGAAACAGAGGGCGCGAAACAGATGGCGAGAAACAGAGGGTCTGAAACAGAGGGTCTGAAACAGAGGGCGCGAAACAGAGGGGCTGAAACAGAGGGCGAGAAACAGATGGGCTGAATCAGAGGGCGAGAAACAGAGGGTCTGAAACAGAGGGTCTGAAACAGACGGCGAGAAACAGAGGATCTGAAACAGAGGGTCTGAAACAGAGGGCGCGAAACAGAGGGGCCGAATCAGAGGGCGAGAAACAGAGGGTCTGAAACAGAGGGCGCGAAAGAGAGGGCGCGAAACAGAGGGTGCGAAACAGAGGGTGTGAAACAGAGGGCGAGAAACAGAGGGTCTGAAACAGAGGGTCTGAAACAGAGGGCGAGAAACAGAGCACGAGAAACAGAGGGTCTGAAACAGAGTGTATGAAACAGAGGGCACAAAACAGAGGGCGAGAAACAGAGGTCTGAAACAGAGGGTCTGAAACAGAGGGTCTGAAACAGAGGGAGAGAAACAGAGGGTCTGAAACAGAGGGTCTGATACAGAGGGCGCGAAACAGAGGGGCCGAAGCAGAGGGCGAGAAACAGAGGGGCCAAAACAGAGGGTCTGAAACAGAGGGCGAGAAACAGAGGGCGAGAAACAGAGTGTCTGAAACAGAGGGTCTGAAACATAGAGCGAGAAACAGAGGGCGAGAAACACAGGTTCTGAAACAGAGGGTCTGAAACAGAGGGTCTGAAACAGAGGGCGCGAAACAGAGGGTCTGAAACAGAGGGTCTGAAACAGAGGGTCTGAAACAGAGGGGCTGAAACAGAGGGTCTGAAACAGAGGGGCTGAAACAGAGGGCGAGAATCAGAGGGTCGGAAACAGAGGGGCTGAAACAGAGGGGCTGAAACAGAGGGCGAGAAACAGAGGGGCTGACAAGAGGGTCTGAAACAGAGGGTCTGAAACAGAGGGCTCAAAACAGAGGGCGATAAATAGAGGGTCTGAAACAGAGGGGCTGAAACAGAGGGGCTGAAACAGAAGGTCTGAAACTGAGGGCGCGAAACAGAGGGCGAGAAACAGTGGGTCTGAAACAGAGGGTCTGAAACAGAGGCGCTGAAACAGAGGGTCTGAAACAGAGGGTCTGAAACAGAGGGCGCGAAACAGAGGGTCTGAAACAGAGGGTCTGAAACAGAGGGGCTGAAACAGAGGGGCTGAAACAGAGGTGCTGAAACAGAGGGTCTGAAACAGAGGGGCTGAAACAGAGGGCGAGAAACAGAGGGTCTGAAACAGAGGGTCTGAAACAGAGGGGCTGAAATAGAGGGCGAGAAACAGAGGGGCTGACAAGAGGGGCTGAAACAGAGGGACTGAAACAGAGGGTCTGAAACAGAGGGCGCGAAACAGAGGGCGCGAAAGAGAGGGCGCGAAACAGAGGGTGCGAAACAGAGGGTGTGAAACAGAGGGCGAGAAACAGAGGGTCTGAAACAGAGGGTCTGAAACAGAGGGCGAGAAACAGAGCACGAGAAACAGAGGGCGAGAAACAGAGGTCTGAAACAGAGGGTCTGAAACAGAGGGTCTGAAACAGAGGGAGAGAAACAGAGGGTCTGAAACAGAGGGTCTGATACCGAGGGCGCGAAACAGAGGGGCCGAAGCAGAGGGAGAGAAACAGAGGGGCCAAAACTGAGGGTCTGAAACAGAGGGCGAGAAACAGAGGGCGAGAAACAGAGTGTCTGAAACAGAGGGTCTGAAACATAGTGCGAGAAACAGAGGGCGAGAAACAGAGGGTCTGAAACAGAGGGTCTGAAACAGAGGGTCTGAAACAGAGGGCGCGAAACAGAGGGGCTGAAACAGAGGGTCTGAAACAGAGGGGCTGAAACAGTGGGGCTGAAACAGAGGGTCGGAAACAGAGGGGCTGAAACAGAGGGCGAGAATCAGAGGGTCTGAAACAGAAGGGCTGAAACAGAGGGTCTGAAACAGAGGGCTCAAAACAGAGGGCGATAAATAGAGGGTCTGAAACAGAGGGGCTGAAACAGAGGGGCTGAAACAGCGGGTCTGAAACAGAGGGGCTAAAACAGAGGGCGAGAAACAGAGGGGCTGAAACAGAGGGGCTGAAACAGAGGGGCTGAAACAGAGGGCGCGAAACAGATGGTCTGAAACTGAGGGCGCGAAACAGAGGGCGAGAAACAGTGGGTCTGAAACAGAGGGTCTGAAACAGAGGCGCTGAAACAGAGGGTCTGAAACAGAGGGTCTGAAACAGAGGGGCTGAAACAGAGGGGCTGAAACAGAGGTGCTGAAACAGAGGGTCTGAAACAGAGGGGCTGAAACAGAGGGCGAGAAACAGAGGGTCTGAAACAGAGGGTCTGAAACAGAGGGGCTGAAATAGAGGGCGAGAAACAGAGGGGCTGACAAGAGGGGCTGAAACAGAGGGGCTGGAACAGAGGGTCTGAAACAGAGGGCGCGAAACAGAGGGGCCGAAGCAGAGGACGAGAAACAGAGGGGCCGAAACAGAGGGTCTGAAACAGAGGGCGCGAAAGAGAGGGCGCGAAACAGAGGGTGCGAAACAGAGGGCGTGAAACAGAGGGCGAGAAACAGAGGGTCTGAAACAGAGGGTCTGAAACAGAGGGCGAGAAACAGAGCACGAGAAACAGAGGGTCTGAAACAGAGGGTCTGAAACCGAGGGCACAAAACAGAGGGCGAGAAACAGAGGTCTGAAACAGAGGGTCTGAAACAGAGGGTCTGAAACAGAGGGCGCGAAACAGAGGGTCTGAAACAGAGGGGCTGAAACAGAGGACGAGAAACAGAGGGTCTGAAACAGAGGGGCTGAAACAGAGGGTCTGAAACAGAGGGTCTGAAATAGAGGGCGCGAAACAGAGGGGCCGAAACAGAGGGCGAGAAACAGAGGGGCCGAAACAGAGGGCGAGAAACAGAGGGTCTGAAACAGAGGGTCTGAAACAGAGGGGCTGAAACAGAGGGGCTGAAACAGAGGGTCTGAAAAAGAGGGTCTGAAACAGAGGGCGCGAAACAGAGGGGCCGAAGCAGAGGGCGAGAAACAGTGGGGCTGAAACAGAGGGTCTGAAACAGAGGGCACGAAACAGAGGGCGCAAAACAGAGGGGCCGAAACAGAGGGCGAGAAACAGAGGGGCCGAAACAGAGGGCGAGAAACAGAGGGTCTGAAACAGAGGGGCTGAAACAGAGGGTCTGAAACAGAGGGTCTGAAATAGAGGGCGCGAAACAGAGGGGCCGAAACAGAGGGCGAGAAACAGAGGGGCCGAAACAGAGGGCGAGAAACAGAGGGTCTGAAACAGAGGGTCTGAAACAGAGGGCGAGAAACAGAGCACGAGAAACAGTGGGTCTGAAACAGAGGGTCTGAAACAGAGGGGCTGAAACAGAGGGGCTGAAACAGAGGTGCTGAAACAGAGTGTCTGAAACAGAGGGGCTGAAACAGAGGGCGAGAATCAGAGGGTCTGAAACAGAGGGTCTGAAACAGAGGGGCTGAAACAGAGGGCGAGAATCAGAGGGGCTGACAAGAAGGTCTGAAACAGAGGGTCTGAAACAGAGGGCTCAAAACAGAGGGCGATAAATAGAGGGTCTGAAACAGAGGGGCTGAAACAGAGGGGCTGAAACAGAGGGGCTGAAACAGAGGGGCTGAAACAGAGGGCGAGAAACAGTGGGGCTGAAACAGAGGGTCTGAAACAGAGGGCGAGAAACAGAGGGGCTGAAACAGAGGGGCTGAAACAGAGGGGCTGAAACAGAGGGGCTGAAACAGAGGGCGCGAAACAGAGGGTCTGAAACTGAGGGCGCGAAACAGAGGGCGAGAAACAGTGGGTCTGAAACAGAGGGTCTGAAACAGAGGGGCTGAAACAGAGGGTCTGAAACAGAGGGTCTGAAACAGAGGGCGCGAAACAGAGGGTCTGAAACAGAGGGGGTGAAACAGAGGGGCTGAAACAGAGGTGCTGAAACAGAGGGTCTGAAACAGAGGGGCTGAAACAGAGGGCGAGAAACAGAGGGTCTGAAACAGAGGGTCTGAAACAGAGGGGCTGAAATAGAGGGCGAGAAACAGAGGGGCTGACAAGAGGGGCTGAAACAGACGGGCTGAAACAGAGGGTCTGAAACAGAGGGATCAAAACAGAGGGCGAGAAACAGAGGGTCTGAAACAGAGGGGCTGAAACAGAGTTTCTGAAACAGAGGGTCTGAAACAGAGGGGCTGAAACAGAGGGCGAGAAACAGAGGGGCTGAAACAGAGGGGCTGAAACAGAGGGGCTGAAACAGAGGGCGCGAAACAGAGGGTCTGAAACTGAGGGCGCGAAACACAGGGCGAGAAACAGTGGGTCTGAAACAGAGGGTCTGAAACAGAGGTGCTGAAATAGAGGGTCTGAAACAGAGGGGCTGAAACAGAGGGCGAGAAACAGAGGGGCTGAAACAGAGGGCGAGAAACAGAGTGTCTGAAACAGAGGGTCTGAAACAGAGGGCGCGAAACAGAGGGCTCGAAACAGAGGGTCTGAAACAGAAGGGCTGAAACAGAGGACGAGAAACAGAGTGTCTGAAACAGAGGGGCTGAAACAGAGGGTCTGAAACAGAGGGTCTGAAATAGAGGGCGCGAAACAGAGGGGCCGAAACAGAGGGCGAGAAACAGAGGGGCCGAAACAGAGGGCGAGAAACAGAGGGTCTGAAACAGAGGGTCTGAAACAGAGGGGCTGAAACAGAGGGGCTGAAACAGAGGGTCTGAAAAAGAGGGTCTGAAACAGAGGGCGCGAAACAGAGGGGCAGAAGCAGAGGGCGAGAAACAGAGGGGCTGAAACAGAGGGTCTGAAACAGAGGGCACGAAACAGAGGGCGCAAAACAGAGGGGCCGAAACAGAGGGCGAGAAACAGAGGGGCCGAAACAGAGGGCGAGAATCAGAGGGTCTGAAATAGAGGGGCTGAAACAGAGGGTCTGAAACAGAGGGTCTGAAATAGAGGGCGCGAAACAGAGGGGCCGAAACAGAGGGCGAGAAACAGAGGGGCCGAAACAGAGGGTCTGAAACAGAGGGGCTGAAACAGAGGGGCTGAAACAGAGGGTCTGAAAAAGAGGGTCTGAAACAGAGGGCGTGAAACAGAGGGACCGAAGCAGAGGGCGAGAAACAGAGGGGCTGAAACAGAAGGTCTGAAACAGAGGGCACGAAACAGAGGGCGCAAAACAGAGGGGCCGAAACAGAGGGTCTGAAACAGAGGGCGCGAAACAGAGGGGCCGAAACAGAGGACGAGAAACAGATGGGCCGAATCAGAGGGCGAGAAACAGAGGGTCTGAAACAGAGGGTCTGAAACAGACGGCGAGAAACAGAGGGTCTGAAACAGAGGGTCTGAAACAGAGGGCGCGAAACAGAGGGGCCGAAGCAGAGGGCGAGAAACAGAGGGGCCGAAACAGAGGGTCTGAAACAGAGGGCGTGAAAGAGAGGGCGCGAAACAGAGGGTGCGAAACAGAGGGCGTGAAACAGAGGGCGAGAAACGGAGGGTCTGAAACAGAGTGTCTGAAACAGAGGGCGAGAAACAGAGCACGAGAAACAGAGGGTCTGAAACAGAGGGTCTGAAACAGAGGGCACGAAACAGAGGGCGCGAAACAGAGGGGCCGAAACAGAGGGTCTGAAACAGAGGGCGCGAAACAGAGTGGCCGAAACAGAGGGCGAGAAACAGATGGGCCGAATCAGAGGGCGCGAAACAGAGGGTCTGAAACAGAGGGTCTGAAACAGACGGCGAGAAACAGAGGGTCTGAAACAGAGGGTCTGAAACAGAGGGCGCGAAACAGAGGGGCCGAAGCAGAGGGCGAGAAACAGAGGGGCCGAAACAGAGGGTCTGAAACAGAGCGCGCGAAAGAGAGGGCGCGAAACAGAGGGTGCGAAACAGAGGGCGTGAAACAGAGGGCGAGAAACAGAGGGTCTGAAACAGAGGGGCTGAAACAGAGGGCGAGAATCAGAGGGTCTGAAACAGAGGGTCTGAAACAGAGGGGCTGTAACAGAGGGGCTGAAACAGAGGGGCTGAAAAGAGGGGCTGAAAGAGAGGGTCTGAAACAGAGGGCTCAAAACAGAGGGCGATAAATAGAGGGTCTGAAACAGAGGGGCTGAAACAGAGGGGCTGAAACAGAGGGGCTGAAACAGAGGGCGAGAAACAGAGGGGCTGAAACAGAGGGGCTGAAACAGAGGGGCTGAAACAGAGGGCGCGAAACAGAGGGTCTGAAACTGAGGGCGCGAAACACAGGGCGAGAAACAGTGGGTCTGAAACAGAGGGTCTGAAACAGAGGTGCTGAAATAGAGGGTCTGAAACAGAGGGGCTGAAACAGAGGGCGAGAAACAGAGGGGCTGAAACAGAGGGCGAGAAACAGAGTGTCTGAAACAGAGGGTCTGAAACAGAGGGCGCGAAACAGAGGGCTCGAAACAGAGGGTCTGAAACAGAAGGGCTGAAACAGAGGACGAGAAACAGAGGGTCTGAAACAGAGGGGCTGAAACAGAGGGTCTGAAACAGAGGGTCTGAAATAGAGGGCGCGAAACAGAGGGGCCGAAACAGAGGGCGAGAAACAGAGGGGCCGAAACAGAGGGCGAGAAACAGAGGGTCTGAAACAGAGGGTCTGAAACAGAGGGGCTGAAACAGAGGGGCTGAAACAGAGGGTCTGAAAAAGAGGGTCTGAAACAGAGGGCGCGAAACAGAGGGGCAGAAGCAGAGGGCGAGAAACAGAGGGGCTGAAACAGAGGGTCTGAAACAGAGGGCACGAAACAGAGGGCGCAAAACAGAGGGGCCGAAACAGAGGGCGAGAAACAGAGGGGCCGAAACAGAGGGCGAGAATCAGAGGGTCTGAAATAGAGGGGCTGAAACAGAGGGTCTGAAACAGAGGGTCTGAAATAGAGGGCGCGAAACAGAGGGGCCGAAACAGAGGGCGAGAAACAGAGGGGCCGAAACAGAGGGCGAGAAACAGAGGGTCTGAAACAGAGGGGCTGAAACAGAGGGGCTGAAACAGAGGGTCTGAAAAAGAGGGTCTGAAACAGAGGGCGTGAAACAGAGGGACCGAAGCAGAGGGCGAGAAACAGAGGGGCTGAAACAGAAGGTCTGAAACAGAGGGCACGAAACAGAGGGCGCAAAACAGAGGGGCCGAAACAGAGGGTCTGAAACAGAGGGCGCGAAACAGAGGGGCCGAAACAGAGGACGAGAAACAGATGGGCCGAATCAGAGGGCGAGAAACAGAGGGTCTGAAACAGAGGGTCTGAAACAGACGGCGAGAAACAGAGGGTCTGAAACAGAGGGTCTGAAACAGAGGGCGCGAAACAGAGGGGCCGAAGCAGAGGGCGAGAAACAGAGGGGCCGAAACAGAGGGTCTGAAACAGAGGGCGTGAAAGAGAGGGCGCGAAACAGAGGGTGCGAAACAGAGGGCGTGAAACAGAGGGCGAGAAACGGAGGGTCTGAAACAGAGTGTCTGAAACAGAGGGCGAGAAACAGAGCACGAGAAACAGAGGGTCTGAAACAGAGGGTCTGAAACAGAGGGCACGAAACAGAGGGCGCGAAACAGAGGGGCCGAAACAGAGGGTCTGAAACAGAGGGCGCGAAACAGAGTGGCCGAAACAGAGGGCGAGAAACAGATGGGCCGAATCAGAGGGCGCGAAACAGAGGGTCTGAAACAGATGGTCTGAAACAGACGGCGAGAAACAGAGGGTCTGAAACAGAGGGTCTGAAACAGAGGGCGCGAAACAGAGGGGCCGAAGCAGAGGGCGAGAAACAGAGGGGCCGAAACAGAGGGTCTGAAACAGAGCGCGCGAAAGAGAGGGCGCGAAACAGAGGGTGCGAAACAGAGGGCGTGAAACAGAGGGCGAGAAACAGAGGGTCTGAAACAGAGGGTCTGAAACAGAGGGCGAGAAACAGAGCACGAGAAACAGAGGGTCTGAAACAGAGTGTCTGAAACAGAGGGCACAAAACAGAGGGCGAGAAACAGAGGTCTGAAACAGAGGGTCTGAAACAGAGGGTCTGAAACAGAGGGAGAGAAACAGAGGGTCTGAAACAGAGGGTCTGATACAGAGGGCGCGAAACAGAGGGGCCGAAGCAGAGGGCGAGAAACAGAGGGGCCAAAACAGAGGGTCTGAAACAGAGGGCGAGAAACAGAGGGCGAGAAACAGAGTGTCTGAAACAGAGGGTCTGAAACAGAGGGCGCGAAACAGAGGGTCTGAAACAGAGGGTCTGAAACAGAGGGGCTGAAACAGAGGGGCTGAAACAGAGGTGCTGAAACAGAGGGTCTGAAACAGAGGGTCTGAAACAGAGGGGCTGAAACAGAGGGCGAGAATCAGAGGGTCTGAAACAGAGGGTCTGAAACAGAGGGGCTGTAACAGAGGGGCTGAAACAGAGGGGCTGAAAAGAGGGGCTGAAACAGAGGGTCTGAAACATAGAGCGAGAAACAGAGGGCGAGAAACAGAGGGTCTGAAACAGAGGGTCTGAAACAGAGGGCGCGAAACAGAGGGTCTGAAACAGAGGGTCTGAAACAGAGGGGCTGAAACAGAGGGGCTGAAACAGAGGTGCTGAAACAGAGGGTCTGAAACAGAGGGTCTGAAACAGAGGGGCTGAAACAGAGGGCGAGAATCAGAGGGTCTGAAACAGAGGGTCTGAAACAGAGGGGCTGTAACAGAGGGGCTGAAACAGAGGGGCTGAAAAGAGGGGCTGAAAGAGAGGGTCTGAAACAGAGGGCTCAAAACAGAGGGCGATAAATAGAGGGTCTGAAACAGAGGGGCTGAAACAGAGGGGCTGAAACAGAGGGCGAGAAACAGAGGGGCTGAAACAGAGGGCGAGAAACAGAGGGGCTGAAACAGAGGGGCTGAAACAGAGGGGCTGAAACAGAGGGGCTGAAACAGAGGGCGCGAAACAGAGGGTCTGAAACTGAGGGCGCGAAACAGAGGGCGAGAAACAGTGGGTCTGAAACAGAGGGTCTGAAACAGAGGGGCTGAAACAGAGGGTCTGAAACAGAGGGTCTGAAACAGAGGGCGCGAAACAGAGGGTCTGAAACAGAGGGTCTGAAACAGAGGGGCTGAAACAGAGGGGCTGAAACAGAGGTGCTGAAACAGAGGGTCTGAAACAGAGGGGCTGAAACAGAGGGCGAGAAACAGAGGGTCTGAAACAGAGGGTCTGAAACAGAGGGGCTGAAATAGAGGGCGAGAAACAGAGGGGCTGACAAGAGGGGCTGAAACAGAGGGGCTGAAACAGAGGGTCTGAAACAGAGGGCTCAAAACAGAGGGCGAGAAACAGAGGGTCTGAAACAGAGGGTCTGAAACAGAGGGGCTGAAACAGAGGGTCTGAAACAGAGGGGCTGTAACATAGGGCGAGAAACAGAGGGGCTGAAACAGAGGGGCTGAAACAGAGGGGCTGAAACAGAGGGGCTGAAACAGAGGGCGCGAAACAGAGGGTCTGAAACTGAGGGCGCGAAACAGAGGGCGAGAAACAGTGGGTCTGAAACAGAGGGTCTGAAACAGAGGGGCTGAAACAGAGGGCGAGAAACAGAGGGGCTGAAACAGAGGGCGAGAAACAGAGGGGCTGAAACAGAGGGCGAGAAACAGAGGGTCTGAAACAGAGGGTCTGAAACAGAGGGCGCGAAACAGAGGGCGCGAAACAGAGGGTCTGAAACAGAGGGGCTGAAACAGAGGGCGAGAAACAGAGGGTCTGAAACAGAGGGTCTGAAACAGAGGGTCTGAAACAGAGGGCGCGAAACAGAGGGGCCGAAACAGAGGGCGAGAAACAGAGCAGCCGAAGCAGAGGGCGAGAAACAGAGGGTCTGAAACAGAGGGTCTGAAACAGAGGGGCTGAAACAGAGGGGCTGAAACAGAGGGTCTGAAAAAGAGGGTCTGAAACAGAGGGCGCGAAACAGAGGGGCCGAAGCAGAGGGCGAGAAACAGAGGGGCTGAAACAGATGGTCTGAAACAGAGGGCACGAAACAGAGGGCGCGAAACAGAGGGGCCAAAACAGAGGGCAGGATACAGAGGGGCCGAAACAGAGGGCGAGAAACAGAGGGGCAGAAACAGAGCGCGAGAAACAGAGGTCGAGAAACAGAGTGTCTGAAACAGAGGGTCTGAAACATAGGGCGAGAAACAGAGGGCGAGAAACAGAGGGTCTGAAATAGAGGGTCTGAAACAGAGGGTCTGAAACAGAGGGGGCGAAACAGAGGGTCTGAAACAGAGGGTCTGAAACAGAGGGACTGAAACAGAGGGGCTGAAACAGAGGTGCTGAAACAGAGGGTCTGAAACAGAGGGTCTGAAACAGAGGGTCTGAAACAGAGGGCGAGAAACAGAGGGGCTGATACAGAGGGGCTGAAACAGAGGGGCTGAAACAGAGGGTCTGAAACAGAGGGCTCAAAACAGAGGGCGAGATACAGAGGGTCTGAAACTGAGGGGCTGAAACAGAGGGGCTGAAACAGAGGGCCTGAAACAGAGGGGCTGAAACAGAGGGCGAGACACAGAGGGGCTGAAACAGAGGGGCTGGATCAGAGAGGCTGAAACAGAGGGGCTGAAACAGAGGGCGCGAAACAGAGGGTCTGAAACTGAGGGCGCGAAACAGAGGGCGAGAAACAGTGGGTCTGAAACAGAGGGTCTGAAACAGAGGGGCTGAAACAGAGGGTCTGAAACAGAGGGGCTGAAACAGAGGGCGAGAAACAGAGGGGCTGAAACAGAGGGCGAGAAACAGAGGGTCTGAAACAGAGGGTCTGAAAAAGAGGGCGTGAAACAGAGGGCGCGAAACAGAGGGTCTGAAACAGAGGCGCTGAAACAGAGGGCGAGAAACAGAGGGTCTGAAACAGAGGGGCTGAAACAGAGGGTCTGAAACAGAGGGTCTGAAACAGAGGGTCTGAAACAGAGGGCGCGAAACAGAGGGGCCGAAACAGAGGGCGAGAAACAGAGGGGCCGAAACAGAGGGCGAGAAACAGAGGGGCCGAAACACAGGGCGAGAAACAGAGGTTTTGAAACAGAGGGTCTGAAACAGAGGGTCTGAAACAGAGGGGCTGGAACAGAGGGTCTGAAACAGAGGGGCTGAAACAGAGGGCGAGAAACAGAGGGGCTGAAACAGAGGGCAAGAAACAGAGGGCGCGAAACAGAGGGTCTGAAACAGAGGGTCTAAAACAGAGGGGCTGAAACAGAGGGGCTGAAACAGAGGTGCTGAAACAGAGGGTCTGAAACAGAGGGGCTGAAACAGAGGGCGAGAAACAGAGGGTCTGAAACACAGGGTCTGAAACAGAGGGCGTGAAACAGAGGGCGCGAAACAGAGGGCGAGAAACAGAGGGTCTGAAACAGAGGGGCTGAAACAGAGGGCGAGAAACAGAGGGCGAGAAACAGAGGGTCTGAAACAGAGGGTCTGAAACAGAGGGTCTGAAACAGAGGGGCTGAAACAGAGGGGCTGAAACAGAGGGCGAGATATAGAGGGGCGGAAACAGAGGGCGAGAAACAGAGGGTCTGAAACAGAGGGTCTGAAACAGAGGGCGCCAAACAGAGGGCGCGACACAGAGGGCGAGAAACAGAGGGCGAGAAACAGAAGGCAAAAAACAGCGGCGCTGAAACAGAGGGCGAGAAACAGTGTGTCTGAAACAGAGGGTCTGAAACAGAGGGTCTGAAACAGAGGGCGCCAAACAGAGTGCGCGAAACAGAGTTCGAGAAACAGAGGGCGAAAAACAGCGGGGCTGAAACAGAGGGCGAGAAACAGTGGGTCTGAAACAGAGGGTCTGAAACAGAGGGTCTGAAACAGAGGGCGCGAAACAGAGGGGCTGAAACAGAGGGCGAGAAACAGAGTGGCCGAAACAGAGGGTCTGAAACAGAGGGTCTGAAACAGAGGGGCTGAAACAGAGGGGCTGAAACAGAGGGTGCGAAACAGAGGGCGAGAAACAGAGTGTCTGAAACAGAGGGTCTGAAATAGAGGGGCTGAAACAGTGTGTCTGAAACAGAGGGTCTGAAATAGAGGGCGCGAAACAGAGGGGCCGAAACAGTGGGCGAGAAACAGAGGGGCCGAAACAGAGGGCGAGAAACAGAGGGTCTGAAACAGAGGGTCTGAAACAGAGGGGCTGAAACAGAGGGGCTGAAACAGAGGGTCTGAAAAAGAGGGTCTGAAACAGAGGGCGTGAAACAGAGGGACCGAAGCAGAGGGCGAGAAACAGAGGGGCTGAAACAGAGGGTCTGAAACAGAGGGCACGAAACAGAGGGCGCAAAACAGAGGGGCCGAAACAGAGGGTTTGAAACAGAGGGCGCGAAACAGAGGGGCCGAAACAGAGGACGAGAAACAGATGGGCCGAATCAGAGGGCGAGAAACAGAGGGTCTGAAACAGAGGGTCTGAAACAGACGGCGAGAAACAGAGGGTCTGAAACAGAGGGTCTGAAACAGAGGGCGCGAAACAGAGGGGCCGAAGCAGAGGGCGAGAAACAGAGGGGCCGAAACAGAGGGTCTGAAACAGAGGGCGTGAAAGAGAGGGCGCGAAACAGAGGGTGCGAAACAGAGGGCGTGAAACAGAGGGCGAGAAACAGAGGGTCTGAAACAGAGTGTCTGAAACAGAGGGCGAGAAACAGAGCACGAGAAACAGAGGGTCTGAAACAGAGGGTCTGAAACAGAGGGCACGAAACAGAGGGCGCGAAACAGAGGGGCCGAAACAGAGGGTCTGAAACAGAGGGCGCGAAACAGAGTGGCCGAAACAGAGGGCGAGAAACAGATGGGCCGAATCAGAGGGCGCGAAACAGAGGGTCTGAAACAGAGGGTCTGAAACAGACGGCGAGAAACAGAGGGTCTGAAACAGAGGGTCTGAAACAGAGGGCGCGAAACAGAGGGGCCGAAGCAGAGGGCGAGAAACAGAGGGGCCGAAACAGAGGGTCTGAAACAGAGCGCGCGAAAGAGAGGGCGCGAAACAGAGGGTGCGAAACAGAGGGCGTGAAACAGAGGGCGAGAAACAGAGGGTCTGAAACAGAGGGTCTGAAACAGAGGGCGAGAAACAGAGCACGAGAAACAGAGGGTCTGAAACAGAGTGTCTGAAACAGAGGGCACAAAACAGAGGGCGAGAAACAGAGGTCTGAAACAGAGGGTCTGAAACAGAGGGTCTGAAACAGAGGGAGAGAAACAGAGGGTCTGAAACAGAGGGTCTGATACAGAGGGCGCGAAACAGAGGGGCCGAAGCAGAGGGCGAGAAACAGAGGGGCCAAAACAGAGGGTCTGAAACAGAGGGCGAGAAACAGAGGGCGAGAAACAGAGTGTCTGAAACAGAGGGTCTGAAACAGAGGGCGCGAAACAGAGGGTCTGAAACAGAGGGTCTGAAACAGAGGGGCTGAAACAGAGGGGCTGAAACAGAGGTGCTGAAACAGAGGGTCTGAAACAGAGGGTCTGAAACAGAGGGGCTGAAACAGAGGGCGAGAATCAGAGGGTCTGAAACAGAGGGTCTGAAACAGAGGGGCTGTAACAGAGGGGCTGAAACAGAGGGGCTGAAAAGAGGGGCTGAAACAGAGGGTCTGAAACATAGAGCGAGAAACAGAGGGCGAGAAACAGAGGGTCTGAAACAGAGGGTCTGAAACAGAGGGCGCGAAACAGAGGGTCTGAAACAGAGGGTCTGAAACAGAGGGGCTGAAACAGAGGGGCTGAAACAGAGGTGCTGAAACAGAGGGTCTGAAACAGAGGGTCTGAAACAGAGGGGCTGAAACAGAGGGCGAGAATCAGAGGGTCTGAAACAGAGGGTCTGAAACAGAGGGGCTGTAACAGAGGGGCTGAAACAGAGGGGCTGAAAAGAGGGGCTGAAAGAGAGGGTCTGAAACAGAGGGCTCAAAACAGAGGGCGATAAATAGAGGGTCTGAAACAGAGGGGCTGAAACAGAGGGGCTGAAACAGAGGGCGAGAAACAGAGGGGCTGAAACAGAGGGCGAGAAACAGAGGGGCTGAAACAGAGGGGCTGAAACAGAGGGGCTGAAACAGAGGGGCTGAAACAGAGGGCGCGAAACAGAGGGTCTGAAACTGAGGGCGCGAAACAGAGGGCGAGAAACAGTGGGTCTGAAACAGAGGGTCTGAAACAGAGGGGCTGAAACAGAGGGTCTGAAACAGAGGGTCTGAAACAGAGGGCGCGAAACAGAGGGTCTGAAACAGAGGGTCTGAAACAGAGGGGCTGAAACAGAGGGGCTGAAACAGAGGTGCTGAAACAGAGGGTCTGAAACAGAGGGGCTGAAACAGAGGGCGAGAAACAGAGGGTCTGAAACAGAGGGTCTGAAACAGAGGGGCTGAAATAGAGGGCGAGAAACAGAGGGGCTGACAAGAGGGGCTGAAACAGAGGGGCTGAAACAGAGGGTCTGAAACAGAGGGCTCAAAACAGAGGGCGAGAAACAGAGGGGCTGAAACAGAGGGGCTGAAACAGAGGGGCTGAAACAGAGGGGCTGAAACAGAGGGCGCGAAACAGAGGGTCTGAAACTGAGGGCGCGAAACAGAGGGCGAGAAACAGTGGGTCTGAAACAGAGGGTCTGAAACAGAGGGGCTGAAATAGAGGGTCTGAAACAGAGGGGCTGAAACAGAGGGCGAGAAACAGAGGGGCTGAAACAGAGGGCGAGAAACAGAGGGTCTGAAACAGAGGGTCTGAAACAGAGGGCGCGAAACAGAGGGCGCGAAACAGAGGGTCTGAAACAGAGGGGCTGAAACAGAGGGCGAGAAACAGAGGGTCTGAAACAGAGGGTCTGAAACAGAGGGTCTGAAACAGAGGGCGCGAAACAGAGGGGCCGAAACAGAGGGCGAGAAACAGAGCGGCCGAAGCAGAGGGCGAGAAACAGAGGGTCTGAAACAGAGGGTCTGAAACAGAGGGGCTGAAACAGAGGGGCTGAAACAGAGGGTCTGAAAAAGAGGGTCTGAAACAGAGGGCGCGAAACAGAGGGGCCGAAGCAGAGGGCGAGAAACAGAGGGGCTGAAACAGATGGTCTGAAACAGAGGGCACGAAACAGAGGGCGCGAAACAGAGGGGCCAAAACAGAGGGCAGGATACAGAGGGGCCGAAACAGAGGGCGAGAAACAGAGGGGCAGAAACAGAGCGCGAGAAACAGAGGTCGAGAAACAGAGTGTCTGAAACAGAGGGTCTGAAACATAGGGCGAGAAACAGAGGGCGAGAAACAGAGGGTCTGAAATAGAGGGTCTGAAACAGAGGGTCTGAAACAGAGGGGGCGAAACAGAGGGTCTGAAACAGAGGGTCTGAAACAGAGGGACTGAAACAGAGGGGCTGAAACAGAGGTGCTGAAACAGAGGGTCTGAAACAGAGGGCGAGAAACAGAGGGGCTGATACAGAGGGGCTGAAACAGAGGGGCTGAAACAGAGGGTCTGAAACAGAGGGCTCAAAACAGAGGGCGAGATACAGAGGGTCTGAAACTGAGGGGCTGAAACAGAGGGGCTGAAACAGAGGGCCTGAAACAGACGGGCTGAAACAGAGGGCGAGACACAGAGGGGCTGAAACAGAGGGGCTGGATCAGAGAGGCTGAAACAGAGGGGCTGAAACAGAGGGCGCGAAACAGAGGGTCTGAAACTGAGGGCGCGAAACAGAGGGCGAGAAACAGTGGGTCTGAAACAGAGGGTCTGAAACAGAGGGGCTGAAACAGAGGGTCTGAAACAGAGGGGCTGAAACAGAGGGCGAGAAACAGAGGGGCTGAAACAGAGGGCGAGAAACAGAGGGTCTGAAACAGAGGGTCTGAAAAAGAGGGCGTGAAACAGAGGGCGCGAAACAGAGGGTCTGAAACAGAGGCGCTGAAACAGAGGGCGAGAAACAGAGGGTCTGAAACAGAGGGGCTGAAACAGAGGGTCTGAAACAGAGGGTCTGAAACAGAGGGTCTGAAACAGAGGGCGCGAAACAGAGGGGCCGAAACAGAGGGCGAGAAACAGAGGGGCCGAAACAGAGGGCGAGAAACAGAGGGGCCGAAACACAGGGCGAGAAACAGAGGTTTTGAAACAGAGGGTCTGAAACAGAGGGTCTGAAACAGAGGGGCTGGAACAGAGGGTCTGAAACAGAGGGGCTGAAACAGAGGGCGAGAAACAGAGGGGCTGAAACAGAGGGTCTGAAACAGAGGGTCTAAAACAGAGGGGCTGAAACAGAGGGGCTGAAACAGAGGGCGAGAATCAGAGGGTCTGAAACAGAGGGTCTGAAACAGAGGGGCTGTAACAGAGGGGCTGAAACAGAGGGGCTGAAAAGAGGGGCTGAAACAGAGGGTCTGAAACATAGAGCGAGAAACAGAGGGCGAGAAACAGAGGGTCTGAAACAGAGGGTCTGAAACAGAGGGCGCGAAACAGAGGGTCTGAAACAGAGGGTCTGAAACAGAGGGGCTGAAACAGAGGGGCTGAAACAGAGGTGCTGAAACAGAGGGTCTGAAACAGAGGGTCTGAAACAGAGGGGCTGAAACAGAGGGCGAGAATCAGAGGGTCTGAAACAGAGGGTCTGAAACAGAGGGGCTGTAACAGAGGGGCTGAAACAGAGGGGCTGAAAAGAGGGGCTGAAAGAGAGGGTCTGAAACAGAGGGCTCAAAACAGAGGGCGATAAATAGAGGGTCTGAAACAGAGGGGCTGAAACAGAGGGGCTGAAACAGAGGGCGAGAAACAGAGGGGCTGAAACAGAGGGCGAGAAACAGAGGGGCTGAAACAGAGGGGCTGAAACAGAGGGGCTGAAACAGAGGGGCTGAAACAGAGGGCGCGAAACAGAGGGTCTGAAACTGAGGGCGCGAAACAGAGGGCGAGAAACAGTGGGTCTGAAACAGAGGGTCTGAAACAGAGGGGCTGAAACAGAGGGTCTGAAACAGAGGGTCTGAAACAGAGGGCGCGAAACAGAGGGTCTGAAACAGAGGGTCTGAAACAGAGGGGCTGAAACAGAGGGGCTGAAACAGAGGTGCTGAAACAGAGGGTCTGAAACAGAGGGGCTGAAACAGAGGGCGAGAAACAGAGGGTCTGAAACAGAGGGTCTGAAACAGAGGGGCTGAAATAGAGGGCGAGAAACAGAGGGGCTGACAAGAGGGGCTGAAACAGAGGGGCTGAAACAGAGGGTCTGAAACAGAGGGCTCAAAACAGAGGGCGAGAAACAGAGGGGCTGAAACAGAGGGGCTGAAACAGAGGGGCTGAAACAGAGGGGCTGAAACAGAGGGCGCGAAACAGAGGGTCTGAAACTGAGGGCGCGAAACAGAGGGCGAGAAACAGTGGGTCTGAAACAGAGGGTCTGAAACAGAGGGGCTGAAATAGAGGGTCTGAAACAGAGGGGCTGAAACAGAGGGCGAGAAACAGAGGGGCTGAAACAGAGGGCGAGAAACAGAGGGTCTGAAACAGAGGGTCTGAAACAGAGGGCGCGAAACAGAGGGCGCGAAACAGAGGGTCTGAAACAGAGGGGCTGAAACAGAGGGCGAGAAACAGAGGGTCTGAAACAGAGGGTCTGAAACAGAGGGTCTGAAACAGAGGGCGCGAAACAGAGGGGCCGAAACAGAGGGCGAGAAACAGAGCGGCCGAAGCAGAGGGCGAGAAACAGAGGGTCTGAAACAGAGGGTCTGAAACAGAGGGGCTGAAACAGAGGGGCTGAAACAGAGGGTCTGAAAAAGAGGGTCTGAAACAGAGGGCGCGAAACAGAGGGGCCGAAGCAGAGGGCGAGAAACAGAGGGGCTGAAACAGATGGTCTGAAACAGAGGGCACGAAACAGAGGGCGCGAAACAGAGGGGCCAAAACAGAGGGCAGGATACAGAGGGGCCGAAACAGAGGGCGAGAAACAGAGGGGCAGAAACAGAGCGCGAGAAACAGAGGTCGAGAAACAGAGTGTCTGAAACAGAGGGTCTGAAACATAGGGCGAGAAACAGAGGGCGAGAAACAGAGGGTCTGAAATAGAGGGTCTGAAACAGAGGGTCTGAAACAGAGGGGGCGAAACAGAGGGTCTGAAACAGAGGGTCTGAAACAGAGGGACTGAAACAGAGGGGCTGAAACAGAGGTGCTGAAACAGAGGGTCTGAAACAGAGGGTCTGAAACAGAGGGTCTGAAACAGAGGGCGAGAAACAGAGGGGCTGATACAGAGGGGCTGAAACAGAGGGGCTGAAACAGAGGGTCTGAAACAGAGGGCTCAAAACAGAGGGCGAGATACAGAGGGTCTGAAACTGAGGGGCTGAAACAGAGGGGCTGAAACAGAGGGCCTGAAACAGACGGGCTGAAACAGAGGGCGAGACACAGAGGGGCTGAAACAGAGGGGCTGGATCAGAGAGGCTGAAACAGAGGGGCTGAAACAGAGGGCGCGAAACAGAGGGTCTGAAACTGAGGGCGCGAAACAGAGGGCGAGAAACAGTGGGTCTGAAACAGAGGGTCTGAAACAGAGGGGCTGAAACAGAGGGTCTGAAACAGAGGGGCTGAAACAGAGGGCGAGAAACAGAGGGGCTGAAACAGAGGGCGAGAAACAGAGGGTCTGAAACAGAGGGTCTGAAAAAGAGGGCGTGAAACAGAGGGCGCGAAACAGAGGGTCTGAAACAGAGGCGCTGAAACAGAGGGCGAGAAACAGAGGGTCTGAAACAGAGGGGCTGAAACAGAGGGTCTGAAACAGAGGGTCTGAAACAGAGGGTCTGAAACAGAGGGCGCGAAACAGAGGGGCCGAAACAGAGGGCGAGAAACAGAGGGGCCGAAACAGAGGGCGAGAAACAGAGGGGCCGAAACACAGGGCGAGAAACAGAGGTTTTGAAACAGAGGGTCTGAAACAGAGGGTCTGAAACAGAGGGGCTGGAACAGAGGGTCTGAAACAGAGGGGCTGAAACAGAGGGCGAGAAACAGAGGGGCTGAAACAGAGGGCAAGAAACAGAGGGCGCGAAACAGAGGGTCTGAAACAGAGGGTCTAAAACAGAGGGGCTGAAACAGAGGGGCTGAAACAGAGGTGCTGAAACAGAGGGTCTGAAACAGAGGGGCTGAAACAGAGGGCGAGAAACAGAGGGTCTGAAACACAGGGTCTGAAACAGAGGGCGTGAAACAGAGGGCGCGAAACAGAGGGCGAGAAACAGAGGGTCTGAAACAGAGGGGCTGAAACAGAGGGCGAGAAACAGAGGGCGAGAAACAGAGGGTCTGAAACAGAGGGTCTGAAACAGAGGGTCTGAAACAGAGGGGCTGAAACAGAGGGGCTGAAACAGAGGGGCTGAAACAGAGGTGCTGAAACAGAGGGTCTGAAACAGAGGGGCTGAAACAGAGGGCGAGAAACAGAGGGTCTGAAACACAGGGTCTGAAACAGAGGGCGTGAAACAGAGGGCGCGAAACAGAGGGCGAGAAACAGAGGGTCTGAAACAGAGGGGCTGAAACAGAGGGCGAGAAACAGAGGGCGAGAAACAGAGGGTCTGAAACAGAGGGTCTGAAACAGAGGGTCTGAAACAGAGGGGCTGAAACAGAGGGGCTGAAACAGAGGGCGAGATATAGAGGGGCGGAAACAGAGGGCGAGAAACAGAGGGTCTGAAACAGAGGGTCTGAAACAGAGGGCGCCAAACAGAGGGCGCGACACAGAGGGCGAGAAACAGAGGGCGAGAAACAGAAGGCAAAAAACAGCGGCGCTGAAACAGAGGGCGAGAAACAGTGTGTCTGAAACAGAGGGTCTGAAACAGAGGGCGCCAAACAGAGTGCGCGAAACAGAGTTCGAGAAACAGAGGGCGAAAAACAGCGGGGCTGAAACAGAGGGCGAGAAACAGTGGGTCTGAAACAGAGGGTCTGAAACAGGGGGTCTGAAACAGAGGGCGCGAAACAGAGGGGCTGAAACAGAGGGCGAGAAACAGAGTGGCCGAAACAGAGGGTCTGAAACAGAGGGTCTGAAACAGAGGGGCTGAAACAGAGGGGCTGAAACAGAGGGTGCGAAACAGAGGGCGAGAAACAGAGTGTCTGAAACAGAGGGTCTGAAATAGAGGGGCTGAAACAGTGTGTCTGAAACAGAGGGCGCGAATCAGAGGGCGCGAAACAGAGGGCGAGAAACCGAGGGTCTCAAACAGAGGGTCTGAAACAGAGGGCGCGAAAGAGAGGGGCCGAAACAGAGGGCGAGAAACAGAGGGGCCGAAACAGAGGGCGAGAAACAGAGGTCGAGAAACAGAGGGTCTGAAACAGAGGGTCTGAAACAGAGGGGCTGAAACAGAGGGGCTGAAACAGAGGGCGAGAAACAGAGGGTCTGAAACAGAGGGCGCGAAACAGAGGGCGTGAAAAAGAGGGGCGGAAACAGAGGGCGGGAAACAGAAGGGCCGAAACAGAGGGTCTGATACAGAGGGCGAGAAACAGAGGGCGCGAAACAGAGGGCGCGAAACAGAGGGGCCGAAACAGAGGGGCCGAAACAGAGGGGGGGAAACAGAGGGGCCAAAACAGAGGGCGAGAAACAGAGGGTCTGAAACAGAGGATCTGAAACAGAGGGTCTGAAACAGAGGGGCCGAAACAGAGGGCGAGAAACAGAGGGCGCGAAACAGAGGGCGAGAAACAGAGGGTCTGAAACAGAGGGGCTGAAACAAAGGGCGAGAAACAGAGGGTGACAAACAGAGGGTCTGAAACAGAGGGCGCGAAACGGAGGGTGCGAAACAGAGGGTGAGAAACAGAGGGTCTGAAACAGAGGGCGAGAAACAGAGTGTCTGAAAGAGAGGGCGAGAAACAGAGGGGCCGACACAGAGGGCGAGAAACAGAGGGTCTGAAACAGAGGGTCTGAAACAGAGGGTCTGAAACAGAGCGCGAGAAACAGAGGGTCTGAAACAGAGGGGCTGAAACAGAGGGCGAGAAACAGAGGGTGACAAACAGAGGGTCTGAAACAGGGGGCGCAAAACGGAATGTGCGAAACAGAGGGTGAGAAACAGAGGGTCTGAAACAGAGGGGCTGAAACAGAGGGCGAGAAACAGAGTGTCTGAAAGAGAGGGCGAGAAACAGAGGGGCCGAAGCAAAGGCCGAGAAACAGAGGGGCTGAAACAGAGGGTCTGAAACAGAGGGGCTGATACAGAGGGCGCGAAACAGTGGGCGAGAAACAGAGGGCGAGAAACAGAGGGTCTGAAACAGAGGGTCTGAAACATAGGGCGAGAAACAGAGGGCGAGAAACAGAGGGTCTGAAACAGAGGGGCTGAAACAGAGGGCGAGAAACAGAGGGTCTGAAACAGAGGGTCTGAAACAGAGGGTCTGAAACAGAGGGCGCGAAACAGAGGGGCCGAAACAGAGGGCGAGAAACAGAGCGGCCGAAGCAGAGGGCGAGAAACAGAGGGTCTGAAACAGAGGGTCTGAAACAGAGGGGCTGAAACAGAGGGGCTGAAACAGAGGGTCTGAAAAAGAGGGTCTGAAACAGAGGGCGCGAAACAGAGGGGCCGAAGCAGAGGGCGAGAAACAGAGGGGCTGAAACAGATGGTCTGAAACAGAGGGCACGAAACAGAGGGCGCGAAACAGAGGGGCCAAAACAGAGGGCAGGATACAGAGGGGCCGAAACAGAGGGCGAGAAACAGAGGGGCAGAAACAGAGCGCGAGAAACAGAGGTCGAGAAACAGAGTGTCTGAAACAGAGGGTCTGAAACATAGGGCGAGAAACAGAGGGCGAGAAACAGAGGGTCTGAAATAGAGGGTCTGAAACAGAGGGTCTGAAACAGAGGGGGCGAAACAGAGGGTCTGAAACAGAGGGTCTGAAACAGAGGGACTGAAACAGAGGGGCTGAAACAGAGGTGCTGAAACAGAGGGTCTGAAACAGAGGGTCTGAAACAGAGGGTCTGAAACAGAGGGCGAGAAACAGAGGGGCTGATACAGAGGGGCTGAAACAGAGGGGCTGAAACAGAGGGTCTGAAACAGAGGGCTCAAAACAGAGGGCGAGATACAGAGGGTCTGAAACTGAGGGGCTGAAACAGAGGGGCTGAAACAGAGGGCCTGAAACAGACGGGCTGAAACAGAGGGCGAGACACAGAGGGGCTGAAACAGAGGGGCTGGATCAGAGAGGCTGAAACAGAGGGGCTGAAACAGAGGGCGCGAAACAGAGGGTCTGAAACTGAGGGCGCGAAACAGAGGGCGAGAAACAGTGGGTCTGAAACAGAGGGTCTGAAACAGAGGGGCTGAAACAGAGGGTCTGAAACAGAGGGGCTGAAACAGAGGGCGAGAAACAGAGGGGCTGAAACAGAGGGCGAGAAACAGAGGGTCTGAAACAGAGGGTCTGAAAAAGAGGGCGTGAAACAGAGGGCGCGAAACAGAGGGTCTGAAACAGAGGCGCTGAAACAGAGGGCGAGAAACAGAGGGTCTGAAACAGAGGGGCTGAAACAGAGGGTCTGAAACAGAGGGTCTGAAACAGAGGGTCTGAAACAGAGGGCGCGAAACAGAGGGGCCGAAACAGAGGGCGAGAAACAGAGGGGCCGAAACAGAGGGCGAGAAACAGAGGGGCCGAAACACAGGGCGAGAAACAGAGGTTTTGAAACAGAGGGTCTGAAACAGAGGGTCTGAAACAGAGGGGCTGGAACAGAGGGTCTGAAACAGAGGGGCTGAAACAGAGGGCGAGAAACAGAGGGGCTGAAACAGAGGGCAAGAAACAGAGGGCGCGAAACAGAGGGTCTGAAACAGAGGGTCTAAAACAGAGGGGCTGAAACAGAGGGGCTGAAACAGAGGTGCTGAAACAGAGGGTCTGAAACAGAGGGGCTGAAACAGAGGGCGAGAAACAGAGGGTCTGAAACACAGGGTCTGAAACAGAGGGCGTGAAACAGAGGGCGCGAAACAGAGGGCGAGAAACAGAGGGTCTGAAACAGAGGGGCTGAAACAGAGGGCGAGAAACAGAGGGCGAGAAACAGAGGGTCTGAAACAGAGGGTCTGAAACAGAGGGTCTGAAACAGAGGGGCTGAAACAGAGGGGCTGAAACAGAGGTGCTGAAACAGAGGGTCTGAAACAGAGGGGCTGAAACAGAGGGCGAGAAACAGAGGGTCTGAAACACAGGGTCTGAAACAGAGGGCGTGAAACAGAGGGCGCGAAACAGAGGGCGAGAAACAGAGGGTCTGAAACAGAGGGGCTGAAACAGAGGGCGAGAAACAGAGGGCGAGAAACAGAGGGTCTGAAACAGAGGGTCTGAAACAGAGGGTCTGAAACAGAGGGGCTGAAACAGAGGGGCTGAAACAGAGGGCGAGATATAGAGGGGCGGAAACAGAGGGCGAGAAACAGAGGGTCTGAAACAGAGGGTCTGAAACAGAGGGCGCCAAACAGAGGGCGCGACACAGAGGGCGAGAAACAGAGGGCGAGAAACAGAAGGCAAAAAACAGCGGCGCTGAAACAGAGGGCGAGAAACAGTGTGTCTGAAACAGAGGGTCTGAAACAGAGGGCGCCAAACAGAGTGCGCGAAACAGAGTTCGAGAAACAGAGGGCGAAAAACAGCGGGGCTGAAACAGAGGGCGAGAAACAGTGGGTCTGAAACAGAGGGTCTGAAACAGGGGGTCTGAAACAGAGGGCGCGAAACAGAGGGGCTGAAACAGAGGGCGAGAAACAGAGTGGCCGAAACAGAGGGTCTGAAACAGAGGGTCTGAAACAGAGGGGCTGAAACAGAGGGGCTGAAACAGAGGGTGCGAAACAGAGGGCGAGAAACAGAGTGTCTGAAACAGAGGGTCTGAAATAGAGGGGCTGAAACAGTGTGTCTGAAACAGAGGGCGCGAATCAGAGGGCGCGAAACAGAGGGCGAGAAACCGAGGGTCTCAAACAGAGGGTCTGAAACAGAGGGCGCGAAAGAGAGGGGCCGAAACAGAGGGCGAGAAACAGAGGGGCCGAAACAGAGGGCGAGAAACAGAGGTCGAGAAACAGAGGGTCTGAAACAGAGGGTCTGAAACAGAGGGGCTGAAACAGAGGGGCTGAAACAGAGGGCGAGAAACAGAGGGTCTGAAACAGAGGGCGCGAAACAGAGGGCGTGAAAAAGAGGGGCGGAAACAGAGGGCGGGAAACAGAAGGGCCGAAACAGAGGGTCTGATACAGAGGGCGAGAAACAGAGGGCGCGAAACAGAGGGCGCGAAACAGAGGGGCCGAAACAGAGGGGCCGAAACAGAGGGGGGGAAACAGAGGGGCCAAAACAGAGGGCGAGAAACAGAGGGTCTGAAACAGAGGATCTGAAACAGAGGGTCTGAAACAGAGGGGCCGAAACAGAGGGCGAGAAACAGAGGGCGCGAAACAGAGGGCGAGAAACAGAGGGTCTGAAACAGAGGGGCTGAAACAAAGGGCGAGAAACAGAGGGTGACAAACAGAGGGTCTGAAACAGAGGGCGCGAAACGGAGGGTGCGAAACAGAGGGTGAGAAACAGAGGGTCTGAAACAGAGGGCGAGAAACAGAGTGTCTGAAAGAGAGGGCGAGAAACAGAGGGGCCGACACAGAGGGCGAGAAACAGAGGGTCTGAAACAGAGGGTCTGAAACAGAGGGTCTGAAACAGAGCGCGAGAAACAGAGGGTCTGAAACAGAGGGGCTGAAACAGAGGGCGAGAAACAGAGGGTGACAAACAGAGGGTCTGAAACAGGGGGCGCAAAACGGAATGTGCGAAACAGAGGGTGAGAAACAGAGGGTCTGAAACAGAGGGGCTGAAACAGAGGGCGAGAAACAGAGTGTCTGAAAGAGAGGGCGAGAAACAGAGGGGCCGAAGCAAAGGCCGAGAAACAGAGGGGCTGAAACAGAGGGTCTGAAACAGAGGGGCTGATACAGAGGGCGCGAAACAGTGGGCGAGAAACAGAGGGCGAGAAACAGAGGGTCTGAAACAGAGGGTCTGAAACATAGGGCGAGAAACAGAGGGCGAGAAACAGAGGGTCTGAAATAGAGGGTCTGAAACAGAGGGTCTGAAACAGAGGGGGCGAAACAGAGGGTCTGAAACAGAGGGCTCAAAACAGAGGGCGAGATACAGAGGGTCTGAAACTGAGGGGCTGAAACAGAGGGGCTGAAACAGAGGGCCTGAAACAGAGGGGCTGAAACAGAGGGCGAGACACAGAGGGGCTGAAACAGAGGGGCTGGATCAGAGAGGCTGAAACAGAGGGGCTGAAACAGAGGGCGCGAAACAGAGGGTCTGAAACTGAGGGCGCGAAACAGAGGGCGAGAAACAGTGGGTCTGAAACAGAGGGTCTGAAACAGAGGGGCTGAAACAGAGGGTCTGAAACAGAGGGGCTGAAACAGAGGGCGAGAAACAGAGGGGCTGAAACAGAGGGCGAGAAACAGAGGGTCTGAAACAGAGGGTCTGAAAAAGAGGGCGTGAAGCAGAGGGCGCGAAACAGAGGGTCTGAAACAGAGGCGCTGAAACAGAGGGCGTGAAACAGAGGGTCTGAAACAGAGGGGCTGAAACAGAGGGTCTGAAACAGAGGGTCTGAAACAGAGGGTCTGAAACAGAGGGCGCGAAACAGAGGGGCCGAAACATAGGGCGAGAAACAGAGGGGCCGAAACAGAGGGCGAGAAACAGAGGGGCCGAAACACAGGGCGAGAAACAGAGGTTTTGAAACAGAGGGTCTGAAACAGAGGGTCTGAAACAGAGGGGCTGGAACAGAGGGTCTGAAACAGAGGGGCTGAAACAGAGGGCGAGAAACAGAGGGGCTGAAACAGAGGGCGAGAAACAGAGGGCACGAAACAGAGGGTCTGAAACAGAGGGTCTAAAACAGAGGGGCTGAAACAGAGGGGCTGAAACAGAGGTGCTGAAACAGAGGGTCTGAAACAGAGGGGCTGAAACAGAGGGCGAGAAACAGAGGTTCTGAAACACAGGGTCTGAAACAGAGGGCGTGAAACAGAGGGCGCGAAACAGAGGGCGAGAAACAGAGGGTCTGAAACAGAGGGGCTGAAACAGAGGGCGAGAAACAGAGGGCGAGAAACAGAGGGTCTGAAACAGAGGGTCTGAAACAGAGGGGCTGAAACAGAGGGGCTGAAACAGAGGGGCTGAAACAGAGGGCGAGATATAGAGGGGCTGAAACAGAGGGCGAGAAACAGAGGGTCTGAAACAGAGGGTCTGAAACAGAGGGCGCCAAACAGAGGGCGCGACACAGAGGGCGAGAAACAGAGAGCGAGAAACAGAAGGCAAAAAACAGCGGCGCTGAAACAGAGGGCGAGAAACAGTGTGTCTGAAACAGAGGGTCTGAAACAGAGGGTCTGAAACAGAGGGCGCCAAACAGAGTGCGCGAAACAGAGTTCGAGAAACAGAGGGCGAAAAACAGCGGGGCTGAAACAGAGGGCGAGAAACAGTGGGTCTGAAACAGAGGGTCTGAAACAGAGGGTCTGAAACAGAGGGCGCGAAACAGAGGGGCTGAAACAGAGGGCGAGAAACAGAGTGGCCGAAACAGAGGGTCTGAAACAGAGGGTCTGAAACAGAGGGGCTGAAACAGAGGGGCTGAAACAGAGGGTGCGAAACAGAGGGCGAGAAACAGAGTGTCTGAAACAGAGGGTCTGAAACAGAGGGGCTGAAACAGTGTGTCTGAAACAGAGGGCGCGAATCAGAGGGCGCGAAACAGAGGGCGAGAAACCGAGGGTCTCAAACAGAGGGTCTGAAACAGAGGGCGCGAAAGAGAGGGGCCGAAACAGAGGGCGAGAAACAGAGGGGCCGAAACAGAGGGCGAGAAACAGAGGTCGAGAAACAGAGGGTCTGAAACAGAGGGTCTGAAACAGAGGGGCTGAAACAGAGGGGCTGAAACAGAGGGCGAGAAACAGAGGGTCTGAAACAGAGGGCGTGAAACAGAGGGCGTGAAAAAGAGGGGCGGAAACAGAGGGCGGGAAACAGAAGGGCCGAAACAGAGGGTCTGATACAGAGGGCGAGAAACAGAGGGCGCGAAACAGAGGGCGCGAAACAGAGGGGCCGAAACAGAGGGGCCGAAACAGAGGGGGGGAAACAGAGGGGCCAAAACAGAGGGCGAGAAACAGAGGGTCTGAAACAGAGGATCTGAAACAGAGGGTCTGAAACAGAGGGGCCGAAACAGAGGGCGAGAAACAGAGGGCGCGAAACAGAGGGCGAGAAACAGAGGGTCTGAAACAGAGGGGCTGAAACAAAGGGCGAGAAACAGAGGGTGACAAACAGAGGGTCTGAAACAGAGGGCGCGAAACGGAGGGTGCGAAACAGAGGGTGAGAAACAGAGGGTCTGAAACAGAGGGCGAGAAACAGAGTGTCTGAAAGAGAGGGCGAGAAACAGAGGGGCCGACACAGAGGGCGAGAAACAGAGGGTCTGAAACAGAGGGTCTGAAACAGAGGGTCTGAAACAGAGCGCGAGAAACAGAGGGTCTGAAACAGAGGGGCTGAAACAGAGGGCGAGAAACAGAGGGTGACAAACAGAGGGTCTGAAACAGGGGGCGCAAAACGGAATGTGCGAAACAGAGGGTGAGAAACAGAGGGTCTGAAACAGAGGGGCTGAAACAGAGGGCGAGAAACAGAGTGTCTGAAAGAGAGGGCGAGAAACAGAGGGGCCGAAGCAAAGGCCGAGAAACAGAGGGGCTGAAACAGAGGGTCTGAAACAGAGGGGCTGATACAGAGGGCGCGAAACAGTGGGCGAGAAACAGAGGGCGAGAAACAGAGGGTCTGAAACAGAGGGTCTGAAACATAGGGCGAGAAACAGAGGGCGAGAAACAGAGGGTCTGAAATAGAGGGTCTGAAACAGAGGGTCTGAAACAGAGGGGGCGAAACAGAGGGTCTGAAACAGAGGGCTCAAAACAGAGGGCGAGATACAGAGGGTCTGAAACTGAGGGGCTGAAACAGAGGGGCTGAAACAGAGGGCCTGAAACAGAGGGGCTGAAACAGAGGGCGAGACACAGAGGGGCTGAAACAGAGGGGCTGGATCAGAGAGGCTGAAACAGAGGGGCTGAAACAGAGGGCGCGAAACAGAGGGTCTGAAACTGAGGGCGCGAAACAGAGGGCGAGAAACAGTGGGTCTGAAACAGAGGGTCTGAAACAGAGGGGCTGAAACAGAGGGTCTGAAACAGAGGGGCTGAAACAGAGGGCGAGAAACAGAGGGGCTGAAACAGAGGGCGAGAAACAGAGGGTCTGAAACAGAGGGTCTGAAAAAGAGGGCGTGAAGCAGAGGGCGCGAAACAGAGGGTCTGAAACAGAGGCGCTGAAACAGAGGGCGTGAAACAGAGGGTCTGAAACAGAGGGGCTGAAACAGAGGGTCTGAAACAGAGGGTCTGAAACAGAGGGTCTGAAACAGAGGGCGCGAAACAGAGGGGCCGAAACATAGGGCGAGAAACAGAGGGGCCGAAACAGAGGGCGAGAAACAGAGGGGCCGAAACACAGGGCGAGAAACAGAGGTTTTGAAACAGAGGGTCTGAAACAGAGGGTCTGAAACAGAGGGGCTGGAACAGAGGGTCTGAAACAGAGGGGCTGAAACAGAGGGCGAGAAACAGAGGGGCTGAAACAGAGGGCGAGAAACAGAGGGCGCGAAACAGAGGGTCTGAAACAGAGGGTCTAAAACAGAGGGGCTGAAACAGAGGGGCTGAAACAGAGGTGCTGAAACAGAGGGTCTGAAACAGAGGGGCTGAAACAGAGGGCGAGAAACAGAGGTTCTGAAACACAGGGTCTGAAACAGAGGGCGTGAAACAGAGGGCGCGAAACAGAGGGCGAGAAACAGAGGGTCTGAAACAGAGGGGCTGAAACAGAGGGCGAGAAACAGAGGGCGAGAAACAGAGGGTCTGAAACAGAGGGTCTGAAACAGAGGGGCTGAAACAGAGGGGCTGAAACAGAGGGGCTGAAACAGAGGGCGAGATATAGAGGGGCTGAAACAGAGGGCGAGAAACAGAGGGTCTGAAACAGAGGGTCTG